>NC_137695.1:15674625-16022125 GCF_964034855.1 Anser brachyrhynchus
TCCATATTACATTCTATAGATTCATCTGTACAGACTATGTGTTTATTAGGATATGGATGTGTAAGCAGGAATGTAGCCTGTGGGATGCATGAAGTAATCCATCACTTCTCTTCAGCAATGACAGGAACTTAGAAGAAGTATTTCTTCTAGTTTTGGCTACTACACTTCAAAGAGAGCTGTGGACTAATTGTAGAAAACCCTGAGGAGAGCTAAAAGAACAATCGGAGGTGCAGAAAACATGATCTATCAGGCAAGATTGACAGAAGAGGGGATGTACAGCCTAAAGCAGAGAAGACTGAGGTACAACACAATTAAAAAAAAAAAAATCAAGTGAAAGTGGAAAGCAGAATAACAGTGCATGCGAGGAACCAATGTTCTAGTGATACACAAAACAGGGAAATGAAACTTTTTTTCTTGGGGTTAACATGTATCACTGGAGTTCTTTAAGGAGAAGACACTTGCCAGGAATGGTCTTTGGGCAGGATCAGATGAGATGAGACTTTGCAAACTGTTCTGGTGCTACAATTCTACAGGCCCATGATTGAAAGTTGTTATGAAAATGTAATCTCCTTTTGTGTTATTACACTTTCACTCTTCAACATCAGATAGATAAAACTACTGGAACTATAGGCATCATCTATACATGGAATCTGCAAAAAAAGCTCTCTATACACTCACTGCTCAGTTTCTATGCCTGTCTCCCATCTACCACAATAAAGACAGTGGCTAGACAGTCCCTCCACATAAAAAAAAAAAAAAAAAAAAAGCAATTCTAAGTTTGTAGCTAAGTAAATAGGGCAAAATATCCTACTACTTCGACCTCTGCAAGGACAGATGGAAATATACTGTATCCATGCAGCCATGAGCAGAATAGAAGTAACCTGAAGCAGAAGGTCTGTTCAAACTGTCTGGCTGTGAGGTCACAGTGAAATAATAGTTCATTTCTTATTTAACTCCTTATCTCCAAAATAGTTCCAAGGCCTCAAGTATTAGTCAGGTAAAGATCAGACAGGGTACAACTTTAAAAGATGAGCAGATGGGCACATCTGTTTATTTGACAGGAAAACGTGTGTGTTGCTTGACCTGGCAAAATTTCTTGGTGCAGTGGAAGAATTGCACAAAATATCTCAGACAGTAACTGAAAAGCATCCCCCCAGAAACAGCTCAGTAATTGAAATATGATGGCACAAAACCCAAAACAAAATAAGTTTGATAGTTCTAGCACAGTTAAAGGAACATTGTTCAGTTTGATAACCCTGAAATTAGCTGCGCTACCTGTGCTAAATGACTCTGTCTAGCTGTGTTACTCATGACAGCTGTTGCTCTTTTTTTTTTTTTCAGTGAAACATGTCGTATGAGAATACACTGTGACAGAAGCTAACTAGAGCCAGCGTTTTCACAAAGGTATTCTACCCATCAAGAATTTTCTATTTGTTCTCTGTCTCTGATGTTGATTTTAGCAGATAATTGGGCACCTTTCTTGCCAAAGTGATACTACAAGTCTAGCAACATGCCTCCAGTCCTATCTTTCAGAATCATACCGTGAAGTTAGTTGCAATCTGAGACTTCATTCAAAATACATTTTCAAAATAAGGCTTCCCATCCCTTGTCTAACACTTGCAGAGAGATCTGCTGATAGCCGTAATATCAGTAGCACCATAGCAATGATGCTATCATCAGACATTGGAAAACAAGAGAAGGATATCTAGCCCTATATACTTCAGGAGAGATAATCTTCATCCCCTTTCACAAAAGGATCCTTGAGTTAGTACTGGCCAACCTGGTATAACACAGCTCTGATTTCTGTTGGAAATATTAGCTCTAGTCCTAAAAGCTGTATAATTACATTAGCATTGTTCCGTGCCTGAGGTAATAAGGTCTGCCTCGCTGCTGCATGATCAGCTGAAGCTCAGCGCTGCTCCAGATACCACTGCTACATCCAAAGTGGTACCCAGCACTCTCTCTGCAGCCTCTGTGTTGCACATTGTTCCACTCCAGGAAGCCCTTCTCCATGGTGGGTATGTAAAGATGGGATGTGGCATGACCAGTATGTGTGTGTATTGCTGAGGTGGTGACCAAGCAGGGGCCTCAAATAAAGGGTGATCTTGAATTTAACCCTGGGAATGGCAAATAGAGGCAGATGAAAAATACACAGGAATGGGAGACCTTGGCATGTTCCTGAGTCTCATCGAGAACTTGCTTTGTATTCTGAGCTTTCTTCTTTGTTTGTTTGTTGCTTTTGGTTTTGTTTGTTTGTTTGTTTGTTTTTAATATTTGTGTCCGGGTAAACTATACCTTGCATTTTTATGAAAATTAATGAGTGAAACAAATATATGTAAATATTTTCACCACAGCAGAGGTGGAACTGCAGAAATCTTAAACCATGCATCAAGCAAATAAACATCTCTTGTAAAGAGTTTTCATTCTCAGAAGCCAGTTGCACTCCTCGTAAAAGCCTCAGCCAGAAGAGTTTTTACAGTTTTCTATTAGTGCCACATTATGATCCACAAAAAGAGTGGACTGGATTTTCAGAAATCCAGAGTACCCGACTCTTCCTATAAAATCAGTAAGAACTTTAATACCGCTGAAAATCAGATCCAGTGCCCATTACATGAGGGCATCTGGAATGCTAGTCATGCAAGTTGTGCTTACTCACAGCACTGTCTCTGGATATTTTTACAAAATCTACATTCTCAGCAATAGAATGTGTTGCTATGGGGCATCTGTTTATGTTTTTGTGTGAACTGATAATTACAGTGGAGTTCTTTCTGTCTGTAAAAATAGTAGAGTTTTTCAGTTAGCCTACAAACAATTATCAGCTAAATGTAAGGATAGTTAAATGTAAGGATACTCTTGATTTTATATTAAAAAAAAATAAATAAATCAATGCAAGCAGTTATCCAGACAACTGCAAGTATGAATCATATGTTTTGCAAGTGTGATAAAGTACGTATTTGTCCCTTAATAACCTTGTAAGTTCAGCTCTCCTTTTAGCTCAGGAGCCTTGCTACTATATTCATCTACCAACTCTCAGACCTAACGACAAGCTGATCTTAGGCTGGGTGGATCTCAGCCTGCATTTCTCTGAGCAAGCAATATCAGGCAAGTGTTAGAAATGTGACATTGTTCAAAATAGGCAGATACATAGATTTTTTATTTGAAACAAGTCTATCATGGCATTCCAAAACCTCAAACACTACAGAAATACAATATTTACTATAATAAAAAAGGAAAAGGAAAGTGAAATAAAAAAGACTGTAGCTCCACTTAGTTCACACACTGCAAATATTAATCCTGTGAGGCAAAATCCACAGGAACGGGGAGTCTCTTAGAGTCCTCTGGACAGTCCAGCTTCTTAATTTGTCTTTGATCTTTTTGCCCAAAAGACACACTGTCACTAACATAGACACTGGTAGGGATGCTGTTTATTAACTGTCCCCTCGCTCACCTTCCTTTGGTAAAACCAGTCATACTTCTTCATATGAAATTTGTCTGCTTCCATTAGCACTTTATCCAAAGACACTTTCGTAGAAGCTCTCTGAAAATGCTACCAATGCCAATGGACTCACCGTTACATGAATAATTTGTGATCCTGCTTTTTTGGCCCCATGTCATGGAGAGTCCTTCTGAAGTTGAACCTCTGAAAAGATAATGCTTTTTCTCCAGAGCTAACTTCCACATTTCATTTTCATCTGTCCCTCCTTCCTGCCTTAAGAATCATGGATTTACAACCTAGCTATTCTGGTTTGAGGTGTCAGTTTCTGTCCAGCTCATTTTTTCTTTACAAATGATAAGGTTCGTGTTTTCTTACAGCTTTCCAACTTTGTTCTGTTCTGTGTCCGATGTAATTGCTGACAGATTAATGCCCATCTGTCACAGTTCCACACTGTTCATTTTTAGTGAAAATATTCTGTACTTATTCTTCTGGGTGTTATAACCTGAAAAGAACCAAATCCAAATCCACAATAATAACATTACCAGAATTAGATAGATATCAATAACAAGATGTCAAGGAAGTATTACATATGTCTATACATATGTGGTTTGAAACACTATGGCTGGTCAGAGTGGCTCTTGGATAAAGGGGTGTGTAGCAGAAAGCAACCACAAGACAAGTGTGCAGAGACCTTACAAATACAGGTAAAGGAGGGAGCCAGAGACCCAACCAACAGATACACAGCCAGTCATTGACAAAGGCATGTGGCAGCCTAATGAAGCTGCCCATAACAGATAGATGGCATAGGTGGAACATCCTTAAGGTGTATCTGTAAGACTGCCACAAAAGCAACTGACTGACTCTATCCTGTACTTCAGAATTGGGTGTGCAGAACATATAGCTCACATCTTATCCCTAACTCTTGTCTGAGAACTGTCATAGTAGTGTGGTAATACTTTATATTATCGTAATGTTTAATAGTACTTAATACTATGGTCTTTCTACAATAAACATAAAAATGTTTTGATATTTGATTATGCTGAACTGGACTAGTTACCTGCTTTTGAGGAGTGGCTGTTAATTCTGCATAGAGCTATTGATGAAGGACCTAGGCAATCTAGGAAATTGAGTTCTACTGAATATATCTGTCATGAAGTGGGAAACTCACTCTATCTTGCTGTCATGATAGAGCTGCAATTCAGTCTCAACAGCCTAAGTACCTAACATAAACATTTGCTGTTTCACCTTCACCATTTGGTGATAACACAGTTTTAAGTATCCAGACTGCCTAGGTCACCAGGAATCAGTTAGCCAACAGGTAATCACCATACCAGAATTCAAGAAAAACACAGCAGATGGATTGAAATGATCACAACCTTCATCTCCTCATCTCTAGCACAGGAGAAAATGAATACTCAGAATCATGGATACTACTGTGGGGTCCAAATCCATGGACACAGAATGATTTCCATGGGGATTAGAAAAAGCAGGACAAATTCTTGACTTCTAAATATTAACAGGAAGTGGGAAATTCAGTTACAAGAATCCAGTGAGTTTAGAAGATGAGCTCTTTGTGTATTGTGGTGTATGTGAGAAGAAGCCAAAGGTAGAATAGAAGAGAATAAAACCAAAGAAGCCAAATAAACTAAAAAGTGGATTTTAAAATATCCTAAAAATATACATATATTAAAAGAAGCTAAAGATTAATCAAAAAATTAGTGACACCTCAGAAGATAAACTAAGGGAGTCAAAATAGAGGTAGAAGAAAATGTATCCAAGTAATGCAGCACAAAAGGAGTAGCAACAATTCTGTGTTTTTCTAGAAAAAGGAACATAATATAACAAAAATGACTAGCCAGTTCCTGTAAGAGGAAGAAAGATCTAAACCAAAAAATTTGTGAAGTTTTAAAACCTTTTCTTTTTTTTTTTTTTAATACCAGCTTGGGAAAAAAAAAAAAAAAAAAGCAGGTATTGCTGCAGCTGAGCAGCTGTACAAATGGAGAATAGCTTGACTGGAGAATCTGGTATAACCTACATTTTGTAGGACTTTTAATGAGAGTCCACAAAAACATAATACACTTTATTCAACGAGAAGAGAATTCAAATTAATAGCATTAAATCAAATGCAATAAAGGTAAAATTAGCAATCACTGAATGAGTTTCCAAAGAAGAAGTAGCAAAGGACAAATGAACAAATCACTGTTGAAACAGAAATGGACACCAATCTTAGAATAACCAAAAAAAGACTTAGGATACTTAAAAAAGAAAAACATACTAATTGGCTAATAGCATTAGAGAAATATCCAGGGCTAAACATTGAAGATAAAACTTGAATTGATGGAGCAGCTGCAATACAGTTTGGCTGGGCTTTACCTAGTTCAAAAATGCAAAGTAATCCAAAGGGTAAAAGTGCATTAAGGAGGTGAATTCTACTGGTCTCAGTTTCTTCAAGATGCTGGTAAATTACTGGCAAGTTGTTTCACATTGCTGAACAAAGAGCAAACTATAATGGCCAAGGGATATAGAAAACAAAAGAAATCTAGGGGGCTGCAGCTAGGTTAGCGGCTGAGAACATTAGGGAATGTTTATAAAGAGGGTTTCAAACTAGCAGTATATGAAGAGCTAAACTAGGCTACAAAGTTGACTAAACCCAGTAAATCCAACGACCATGAAGTGGGAAGGTTTGAAGAGATGAAGAAATTTTACAAGAAGGTTGTGAAAGTTAAAAGCCAACCAGATTTATAAGGAGAAAAGCAAAACAAAACAAAACAAAACAAAAACCACTATTCACATGGACAAGGCTGTAACAGAAACATCTGTCTAGCTAGCAACAAGGGTGAAAGAGTTGGCCTGATCCTAAAGGATACTGTAGACAAAATCACAGAGAAATAAGAAAGGAACAGAATGAAGAATTAAATTATAGGTTATAATTCTTAAAGGAAAATTAAATCCGTGGAGAGAAGCCCATGTGTTTGAAGCCTCTATGAAGTGGAAAGGTTTTTTAAATTTAGAGTGAAGAGTTACCTATGGTACAAATCTTAAATATTCCTTTGAACATACTTTTGAATTGTCACCTGGAACATTTCCTGGGCTATGCTTATGCAAAAAATGGAATAAGAAATATATTAGTAGAATATAAGATAGACACCTAAGTATTTTATTGAGAAGTATAGGGGTACTGAGTAGGACATTAAATAGTATAGAACTCAGATTCATTTCTAATGTATTTGCATTTGTCATGGATGGTAAATGACATTACATGATACAAGCATTCCTACAGGAAAATCTAAGTTCACACATACTAGAACATAGCCAAGCAGGTCCATGTTCTTTCTAACATCCACACCTTCATTCATTTCAAGTGTTATAACAACAGCAAAAAAATCTGGTTGGATTATTACCTGGCCTGTAGGATATGATGATATGCAAGGCTTGCTACTAAATACATTTTTCCAAGCTTTAAAACAGGTAAAAATACAAATATGTTTGCTTTGGTAAATATTTCTGAAGGCTGCATGTGCTTATATGTACCACTACAGCATTATGATTTGGAATTATGGTGGTTTGTATGATATTATATTGGGAATATTTTAAGATATTTTAAAATGAGTATGTATAATTAATGACCTCAAGTTGCCTTATGAAAACACTAGAAAATTATGGAGACCATAAATTCCTTAACTGTGGAGGTATACTGATAATCAAAGAAAAACAAACAAACAAACAAACAAAACATATCTATGTGGTATGGAAACATGTACCAATTTAGTGGAAAGATACTTTTGTTTTCAAGGAGCTAATCAAGTATTTTTAGTGATGCCCAACAATTGTTCTCCTGATCCAGGAAAACAGCAGCAAATATCCATTACCATGAAGAATCACTTAATGCAAAAGTTATCTTTTTCAGTCTGGAAAAAACACACTTTTTATGTACTTTGTCATGTGGTATCTTGGCAGTTAGACAACATTTTGTAATTGAAACCAAAACTTTATCTGAAGATGTTTGGTGCTCTGAGCATTCAGTCAGATGGGTTCAAGTGCATAATCAAACATACGATTCAGCCTACTACAGTAATTGAAAATTACAAGGACATTACATTGAAAATCACAGGCTTTACACTGATTAAAACTTTACTCCAACAGAGCCAATGGATGGAAGGAATTAAGGAAAAAATCTCATACCTATGAGTCTACAACGAGTTACTTACTCAACAAGAGAATTCCAGCAAAATTAAAAGAAGATTGAACATTCCAGCAAAGTGGCACAACATGGGCATCACTTCTTGAAACAATATATGGATTTTTTGATGGGATTAGATATTTTATAGTTCTACAGCATCTTATCCACTTATTAAATTGTCTATAATACAAGCCAGGATACTGCTGTGTATCATTATAATATTTCAGAGTTTATCAAAACCTTTTGCGTGTTACACCAAGGTTATTTACAAATAATTATTGAAAAGACAATACCTTATGAGGAAAGATAAAAGCATTCAAAATACACTGCTCTTTCCACGTACCAAAAACCAGCCAATGCAGGGGGTATACATTTTAAACAACTGGATCATAGGACTACAGCTACCTGAACAAGTTGCCATAAATGTTAAGACAGAACAAAACTAAACAAAACAAGGCCTGAACAAAACTAAATTCTAACCTCTTAAAAATTAAATTATGAGATAAATACCTATAAAGGGAAATAATATGTTACATACATATATGCTTTGAAACACCACGGTTGGGCAAAATAAATTACTGGTGACTCTACGATAAGGACATATGTAACAGAGAGCAATCACAAGGCTGCAGTAAGACCCCCAGGAATACCACGGAACAGAGACCTTGGAAATACAGGAAGAGGAGGGAGACAGAGACCCAGCAGTCAGACACATGGCCAGTCACTGATAGAGACAAATGTAGCAGCCTAATGAAACTGCCCATAAGGGATATAGCATAGGTGGAGCATCTTCAAGGTGTACCAATAACACTGCCACAAAAGCAACTGGTTGTACCTTACCCCATACCTCACAGCCATGTGTGCATAACTCAGATCATGTGTACATCACAGATCCTGTCTTGAACACGGCTGTCTGCGTAGTACTTTGAAGGGACATGGGTTCCAGTGTTCGGTCTAATGTTTCTTTACTTGTATTTGACTGGTTTGGTCACCAGCTTTTGAGGGCTAGCTGTTAAATTTAGATACATGGGAAACAATTGGCCTAGAAGACAGATTAAAACTCTTTGATTTTTTGTCCTTTGTCTTTGAAGTTTGCAGTTTCTGAGACTGCAGGTCAAGAAATTCAGAGTTATGTGTGAATGTTAACCTCAAAAGGCTGGTCACCTCAAGACAAGGACAGATTTCAAGGGTTCAGAGGGCAATACAAATGAAAACACACTATTTTAGTTGTGTCTGAGGCCGTTGGCTTTGGCACCATTCATTTAAGAGTAATTTGTCATCTGTGTTAGGAACACTGTTGCTGTAGCGTTTAATGTGATTGCAGGAACATTTTAAAACAACTCACAATATGAAATGGAATCAAAGAACCTTGTGGAGCTCTTCAGCAGAGACAAATGCCTCCTGAGTTGCATAGAAGTGTGTTATAAATGAACATGGAGTTGTATGAGCTGTGATCAAATGTCCATTGCTAGCCAACTGTATTTTGTTGTGGATTGATCTTTTGTTCTTCCAAAGCTCAGCATTCATAAATTGTTCTGGAAAACATCAAAGTTATTTGAAAAGGTCTATAGCAGTATAAATTTCTCTATGCAAAATGGCTGTTTAACAAGATTGCCTCCTTGAACTTTTCACATGATTATGACAGCCACTTTCATTTACTAATGGAAGTTTTATAGCGGATTTTCCCACTACTCCCACATCTCTGTTTACTATTATTTTATGGAGAATACTTTACAAATTGGGCCTCTGATACAAAGGTAGAGATTTTTGATGACATCCCCAGACTGCTTTGTGCATGTTAGTGGTCCTGCCCAAGAGACAGAGAAAAGCATGCAGGAGAACCCCACCTCACATGGACTGCAGCACTGGGTTGCGCCTAGCGGGTCTGTATGCAGGGGGGTTAATTCAACAGTTTTTATGGTCACTGCTGAAAAACTCCTTTTGTGTTAGCCCAGCTTAGATTCAAATTAGGAAGAACTGTGGCTTCATGCAAAATTGTTCTTCATTATTCATGGTGATATAATAAGGGGGGGGGGGGTGGATATTACATTTTACAGTGGCAGTGATCATTTAAGTCAAAAAGGGAGAGAGAGAATTGAGGAGTATGTGGTTAGGAAGGCACCTGAGGCTGTGTGTACCAAACATCCATTGTATTTTAGCTGGATGAGTTTTGGAACTGAACACAAACTATTTCCTCGGTTCACCATGCATAGAAAGCATTCACTTGGTATTTTAGGAAATGTCTCACGTATTCCATCTGGAGAATCCCTGGGTAATTTTATGTTAAATGGTTGAATTCCCTCAGGGCAAGAAGTAAAGATGTTTTCAATTGCTTGATGAGGAAAAATTGAGTAGAAAGGAGGAAAAAATATCTGGAGAAGAGACAGCTAAGCATCTCTTAGTGAACATCTAAAGCATCCTAAAGAGTAGCATTTAGAGGAACAGAAAAGGAATCTGAGTAATAGAAGTCAAGAAATTATTTATTTGTCTTTTATTTTTCCAAGTTATATGTCTTTGTGAAGTCTCTGTTGTAAAAGACAAATCTCAAGTTTGCCTGATTTGCTATTTTTCATTTTATGTAGGTTCATATATTTTTATCAGAGAAAGACATTACTATTTCTCCTAGCAACTAAAGATTTCTTGCTCCAAAAATTTATAAGTGTGAATTAAAATAAAATTGTGAGTAACTCTTACTATGCACTTTGGCAAAAAGTGTCATTGCTATAGCAAGCATCCTCTTTCTGAGCAGTAAAAAAATAATATTTAGAAAAACTTTCATATTTTTATCAGAAGTAGCTTTTGTTCTCAATGAAGTTCCAAAACTCCACAGAAGCATTAATTTATTTATCAGTCCAAAAGAATATTTTGCACATTCCTAAATGTGACATATTGAACACTTCTCTACTTTTGAGGCTGGGTCATCCTTCTGAAGCAGGGTCATCCAAGGTCAGTGAACTATCCTCGAGGGTGACAGTGTGAATCTTATGATGAATCATTTCTACACATGAGATAAAGGCATTAGGCTGCATTTCTCTTCCAGATGCACCCATTAAATTACACAAAAAATTAGTGGGAAAAAATCGGTCTTGACTAACACAATGTCATGGCTTTAATTGAGACGGCTTGTGTATACTCCAAGATTGAATTTGATATAGTGGTTGTGCACTGTTGACTGAAAACAGTTTTGATTCAGTTTGTGTGGTTTCATAGCAGCAACCTTCACTTTAATGCATACTGGCATCACAGTAATTAAATTTACTTCATAAAACAAAGCTAATTTTAATAAGTTTTTTTTCCTTTTTTTTTCTTTTTGTTGTTGTTTCTATATAAACAGTAACATTGAAAATTTTAAGCACATAGTACTCACAGCAGGAGCAACTAAATATGCAGTCTTACCTCCAGACCCCTGAAATTGCCTACTGTTGAGGCACATCATCCACATCAAAAGGGCAGAATTCTGGCAGAATATGTCCTCATCCATTACTGTGGCAAGCGAAGAGACACATGATCAGATTAAAATTACACTATGTAAATGCAGAGAATCAGAATAGGACCTCAAAGACACATATTCTGGGCTTCTCAAGCAAAAGAGCTCCTAAATGTTATGCAAAATAATATGTGGCATTTAATCTTCTAAAAGATATAAAGAAAACATCTTCTACTTTATACATTTAAAGGGGAAAGTCTTTTGTTCATCACATTGGACAGAACTTTTATCCTTAAACTGTCAAGATGATAAAGGCATCAGGATACATTTAAATTCCTTACCTCGAAAGATGGTAAATGATGTATGCAAAAGAAAACCAGAGCACACGAGGAATTTCTTTACATGGGCTTTGTACCATGGAAGAATGTGAAGGTAAAAATATAGATGTGGGGTTTTTAAGCTAATGTTAATGCATGATGAGGTCAAGTGGATAGCAAATCCACCCAACTACAGGTTTTCTTTTTAATAAGAAAAAGACATTTTTTGAGATAGAAGGGTCTGGTTTTTGTTGTTATTTTTGTTATTTTGGGGTGTTTTTTTTTTTTCTTATATTGATGGATTGTGAAGGTCATGAAGAGATTGATCGACAGAGGCCAGTAAAAGTTAGAAGTAATTTATTTAACATTGTCCAAATCTGAAATATCTTCTAATCTGATTATATACTTATTTCTTGAGGGAGACTGTATGAGTATCTATGTTTGCTATAGAAAGGTACTTTTCTGTAATCTAAAATGATTCAGTTATCAACTCTTTTTAATAAGCATAATGAGTCAAGAAAAAAAATAAATAAATCCTGAAGCATTGGATTATTTTTCCATAGTTAAAATTAGAATATTTTTACATTAGTTTGTGCTTAAAATTAACTATATGTATGTGTGCATGTATTTGTAGGGTTATATTATATCTACATTACATGAAAAGGCCTTGCTGAATCCAAGTAAGCAGAGAAACTGTTGGTTAGTTGTGCCATGTGAGGATTCATTTTAGAGCTGTGCTAGCTGCTTTATGTGGCTGGTGTGATTCATCACAACGAAGGACATACTCTGGGACATTTAAAGAGATTTAATTTTGTCTATCTGCTCTAATATTTAATAGACAAAAATGCTTTCTATGAAGAGGAAGACTGTCATCTGTCAAAGATTCTTAATCCTGGCTTTGCCATGGTCATCCTTTTAGGATGGTTTTAAAAGGGTACAAAATGTACATTAACTATAAGTACAAAAATTGAGGTGACTTAACAACTGTGAAAGCAAATGAGGCATCATGTGAAGGTGAGTACGCTGCAAATGAGAGCAGAGAGGCTGTAAAGCAAGCTGTAGTATCCACGGAAGGACAAGCATGGTCTGTCTAACAGAGCCCAAACTGCAGGGGAAGGTCTTTGTCCCACTGCCCCTAAAAAAGACTGCAGACAAGTTTCTAAGGATGCGTTCCATCCTTACTCTCATCCCATCCCATCTCATACTCTCATATTAAGCAGGAATTGCAACACTTCCTAGCATGGCAGAACAAGATTTACTTGAAAATTTTTCAGTTTTCTCACATGAAAATCATAACGTAAAGAAGGTATGGGTGAACAAAAAGCATAGGAACACAGGCGAATTACTTCGTCTCACTTTGTCTACTTGTAGCACCAAAACAGAAAGAAATAAGTGTTTTTTGTTTTTATTTTTTTTTGTTGTTGTTTTTTGCTTTTAAGACATTGAGTTAGATTTTTTACAATGTCCCTCCCTTTCTTTTCTAGAATCCAAAGCCAGAAGAGGAAGTGCTGAAATTCTGAGAGAAAGACCATTCTTGCACTTCTGGGAAAAACCATTGTTATCTCTAGAAAGTCTCTTACTGTGAGATTCAGAGCTGTTTTGCTGACTGAAGGGATCTGGATACTCTTCAGATAAGGAATTGAAAGTTTTTTTTTCATTACCAGATGTAAATCTCCACTCTAAGGTCCACCCATTAATAAGGTAGACATTGAAGTATAACTATTGTACAAATCTGGTAGTATCTCCTTGAGATTAATGTTTGCAATGCTACCTTCAAAAGATTTATACATATGGATGGACTAGTGATGTTAGCCAACATGATTAAGGTGCTCCCTAAATCAATGCTACCACTGAATTGCCCACAAATGGCACAGAAATTATTTTATTTTAATAAAGAAAATATCAGAGATAAAAAACCCTGTGCAGAGTGCTGTGCCTCTTGAACTTTTATTTTTTACCCTTAGATGACCATCTTATAAAAACAGCAATCAAGTAAGGGCTTACTTTAAGCAAGAACTTAAGTCCCATGTGCTCAAGGTCTTTGCCAAACAGGAATGAAGCTACTTGCATACTTAGAAATTTGCCTTGTTATTAAAATCCAAATTTTAAATTTATATCCATGCAAATCCCATCCTCATATAACAGTTTTGCAAATCAAAAAACATGCTGCACTTTGGGGATTTTGCTGTACCTTGGCAAACAGAGAACATATTCTTCTGTCTCACTGGATATTTCACTGGGCAATTGAATTTCTTAAGGAGTATAAGGCACACCATACATTCCTAATGATAAATAAGCTGACATGATGACAACTGGTATTACCTTGAATGTTTCCCTGGATAGTGACTTTTTTCTAAGGTGCTAATAGTATGGCTAAATCTGCCAGAGTGCCAGAGTGTTAAAAAAAAAAAAAAAAAAAAAAAAACTTTTCTAGGAGCTCTGTTTGTCCATGGTGAATGAGGGCTGTAAGAAAAACCTCAGTGAGAAGTCATGCAAAAGCTTTCTTTTTTTTTTTTTGTTAATAATAATAATAATAATAAAGCTGGCCTAAAAGAGTTTACACAGCTGTGAGTTATAAAATACAGCAGCCATGGCAACCCAGTCTCCAGTACTCTGATAATGCATCAGAAATGAGGCTATTAGAATTATTAATTCACATTAGTGGCTATTAAAATTACTACCTGCAGATTCACAGCCTGAAAATCCTTTTCTATTTCTAAGAGAAGGTTCAGTTGCAGAAGGAACCTTTTTGCTAAATAGGTGCACTGTATTGTATGCTAGACATTATGGGAAGTCCAACAGATAATAAAGCTCACATTGAGCTTTATGTAGCTGCTTTGTAACGCAAGGGTAGCAGATGTAATACTTTATTCTTTTAATGATGGCAAAGAACCAATACAGCTAAAAAGTAACAATAACTGGACTCTTACTGGTTCCCTGGAAGCTAATACCAGAAATCCAGCTTACTGTAGGCTATTTCATTAAATAGCAAGTGACATACAAAATATTCTACTTTGGTAGGTAATAAACAAAGCCAACAGAAATCAGCAGAAAAGCTGAGCCAGACCCATAGGAAGGTTTTGTAGAGATTCTACAGCGAGACTCAGGGAGTCCTGTAGAGATTTGGCTACATCCTTTCCATCCCCCATTAACTTAACTCAAAATGCAATTGCATGCTGTTTTAAGTAAAAGAAGAAACACTATTACACCAAGGCCACAGCGGGATATAATCAGGGGGAACAGCAACATGGCAGAGAAAGAAGGTTTTATTTATGGAAATGAGCAGAAAAAGTAACACACAAGCTAGAAGCAGCCAAAGAGGTACCAGTAAAAATAACAAACAAGCAAAGAACATGAGCTTGGCTCACAACCACTTTTTAGGAATTCACATCAGAGTCTATCTCCTTTAAGAGCCCATGCACCAAAAACGGATATGACATCCAGTGTTCTTTTTAGAAGTTATCATTCCCAGAAAGAGAAGAGGAAGACAAGGGTGTCTGCAAAACGAAATTTAGCACATCCCCACAGGCTAGACAGAGCAAATAATGTAGGCATATATAACAGAGCTTGGGTAGCCTTTTCACTAATTGCTCTTCTGAATTTTCTCCCCATGGTCATGGTTGCCAGCTAACTCAAGAACAGCCTGGATTCCTTAAAGACTTTTTTTCTTTTTTTCTTTTTTTTTTATGAAGTTCACTCTGTGCCTACAGACATTTCTTTGTATATATCCCCTTCTGATATCCTGTAAAACTCTATCAGTAATGCCAATAGGCACCTTAGACAATAGACCTTTCTCCACCTGAGTTTCCTTTGAAGCATTACTGACAGCATCAGGCTCTCAACAGAGACACTTCTTTCCAGACATGGTGGCAATTACTCTCCCACCAAATAAAAAGGTGATAATACTTACAGTCATGAATTAGGAGGCATAGGTTTGATTTCTTCCTGTAGATGTCCAGACTCACAAACACTGAATGTCTGGGGGGCAGGCACCCCAACACACATAGGGCTGTGCCTAGAAAGGTTTGTTTAGTTCAGCTATGCCACCAAAAACACTTTCTGTGGGTGCATTTATAATGTTTAGAAAGTGAACAGAGCAAATTGGTTTTGCCTAGTTTGACCAGCTAAATCAAAGACATTTTAGCTTATTGCACATGCCAGAAAATGTTATGGATGGTCCTTACACGAGATGACCAAATAACACACAAAAAAAATAGAGTGCAACATTATTTGTAAAATTTCCAAGGACCACCATTATGCAGCATCAGTACCCTGCATTTTTCCACTTTTCCTCAGGTGTTCAGGCAAACACTGGCATATGTGGTATTATTCATACAGATAACAGTATCCCTGCACAACCAAGGAGTTTCATGCATGAACAAAAGCATTTGCTGTTTCTTCTTCGCTGCTTGTTGTTCATCAGCTCAAGTTCATGTCAGCAGGATGATTCATCTGCTTCTGTTTAGCACGTGCTTAATGCTCAGCTGAGTGAAGCAGAGCCCGCTGTGAGCTGCAGAAACCAGCTTGTCACCAGAGAGCGGAGCAGCTCGTGCCCCACCAGCAGCCTCGACATGAGCAAATGGCCGGGCTACCTCGGAGCAACACCCCACAACATGGGGGGAGCTTTTTTCACCGTATTTTTCCCCCTCTGTCCTGCTGAGGAGAGGGGAATGAGAAAGGTGGGCACCCGGCTTCCAGCCAAGGTTAAACCTTCACATTACTTCAGCAGGCAGCAGACCTGTCTTCTCTCCAGCCTCAAGATTGGGCAGGTCTCAAGATATGGGCAAGTACTCCCAGGCAGGACGCTACCACCCCTCACTGAACTTCTTGCCATTCATCACCAGACCCAAGCAGATACAGCCACACTTTCTTACAGCAGGTCACAAGAATGTTAGGGAAATATTTTTGCCCAAGTTGCCATCTCATAAACGCTGAGAACTTTGGCAGAAGTCGTTTGCTTTTGACAACATCACAACAGCCCTGAGCAGGTCTTTTGGACCTACCTGCCTGCCAAGTCTCTGCTGGCAGTCTCCTTGGTCTCATGCCATTGTGGCTGCCCAGCCTTTCCACAGCCACTGTGGGGCATGGAGAGCCTCAGCATGATCCCACAGAAGTAGGGCCCATCACCAAACATCTTTTCTTTTCTCCTGTTAAAAATATCTGGATTTTTTTTTTTTTTGCTTTTTCCAAAATACAGATGGAAAAAATAAAATATGAGAATCTTCTACAAGGCAAAATCATCTTTCTCTTTACAGTTTATTTATGATGGAGCAATAGGCAGGCATTTTTCCCTGCTACAGAAAGGACATTTGGGGGAAAGATTTGAAGTGAGAGACAAAAGCAAAGAAGCACAGGTAGGGACCCCAAAAAGCAACTGAAGGGAGCAGAGGAAATACTGGAGGTGGTGAGGCATTTCCCTTGCTCTCCTCACACACCAGGAGTGTATCTGCAGATACCATGACATCTGGACATGATGAGCCCCTAAAAACGCACCAGGGTGCATATCCCAGAAAGCAGGCCTGTGCTGGAAGAAGTGAGGCACGCAAAGTATCCAAATGCATTATTACTCCTTGAAAAGGTGAGTCTACAGTTTAAAGAAAAACTTCAGTTTTATAGCAAAGTTTAGATGGACAGGTGCTGAAGGTTACTTTATGAAATTCTTCATCGGGTGGAGGAGACCAGCTGGATGAGCACTTTGGTTGCTCCAGCCATTAGTTTTGAGAGATGCTTCCCTCAGCCCGCATGTCTGCTCCAGAGCACTCTGTGGTGTGAGCAGGCTCCTCCACAGCACAACTCATTGTCCTTGGGAAACCATTTCTGCTGCCAGTACCATCGGAGAAAAAAACAGTTTCAAACCGTTTGCTTCTTCCTATTTTAATATTCTCTGTATGTTTTCCTTCGGATCATGCTCTTCTAAGTCACCACAAAGGCACAGCTTCCATACATTGCCCATTGACTAAATGACTGCTGCTACTTTTAGTCATTTTGATTGTAGCTTAAACTCATATTAAAATCTAAATGAGGGATGATTTCAATTTCTTCTTGGAGGCTGGAAGGAACAGCAATGTGGGACTGTACCAGCTGCAGCTTTAGAGCTTTATTTGGAAGGCTACAAGGACACACTTTATTTCCTTATGGATCTCAAAGGCCTGGACTAATTAGTACTTATTAGAAAACAAATTAGAAATGCATTTTATTTCTCCATATGGTGAAAGCAGGAGCTACAACAAAGGGATAGGATATCAGAAGAGCTGGGAAAGTGATTTGCAATGCATAATTTATTTGACTAATTTTAACTTTTCTTTTATGCCTATGCATTTTCTACATACAGGTAACATCTTCCTTTAACGTATCTATTGTTCATAACAATTTGTCGAGTAATATTTGCTACATGGCGCATCTGTGAACCATTCACTGCATGTATTTGATCATTAAAATTCAAAATGCAAAAAAGTAAATTCTCTGGTGACATGATACTTTTTTATTATTATTTGATAATGTGAGTGCCACTATGACCTTTTTTATGTGTGTGATTAGATTTTTAAATTTGCTGTCAGTATAAATTCTCCAAAATTTAACTTAAAACTGCTTGATAGCCAGTAACTTTGCTATAGAAGAGAAAGGAGGTACTACCACGACTAAGCGGAGTTCACAGGGGCTTGGGCCTTATCCTGACTGTTTTGTTAATGTTTCTTCCATGATATGCTTTATGTACATAGAATGTGACCCTTTCAAGTGAATAAAAACAGTAAGAGCAATTCATTTTTTAAAAGTTAATGAATACCCATTGAAATGCTTTTTTTTTTCCAAGTTATTGCTAAACTGCAATTTATGCATTAACTTTATTTATGATACTACAAAAAAAAAGTAAAAAGAAAAAAGTTTTAATTATTTTGACACTGGAATAATGAACTAACTTTTCATTATGCCTGGAGCACATTAAAAACAGGAACATTGATAGCTTTAGTGATCTCTTTCTTTACCTCCTTTTCCTGAGTAAGACATAGTAACCACCAAGCTCAAAGTATGTTTCTCAGTCCAAACCTTGACCTCTAGATTTGGGAATGCTTAAAGTATTGGGACAATGATTTTCTCCACATGCACAAACTTCAGGTCTTTAATTTCCAGGCAATATTCAACAGGCTTTTCTATTCAACTGTTTCTAAGAACCTCCCAACCACATTTGTTGTGAAAGTCACGTTGTGTGGCAGTCAGTATTGCCAGTGTGCTAGGTGTGCTTTCAGCGTGCCCACCTGCAAAACAGTTTGCCTCAGGGGAGCTATGGCAGAATGACAGATCTGTTCATCCCAAACAGTTTGTCCTATGTATCTGCTCTGGTCAATTTAAAACAGTGAAAATTATGCAGGTAGAAGTGGTGAATAGAAGTAATTATGTCTATATGTATGCTGACCATGCAATTGAATGAACAATTGATTCCAGATATTCCTTTTATAGCCCCTTGCATCTGGCTGACTCTAAAATGTGGTCTTTAGACCCCTTTACTTAGGGAACACACGCAGCTCAGTCCCTTTAGTGAGATGTCTAAGCCCCTTTGCAAACAACCATGTACTGTTCACACCACTAAATGCTCAAAAAAAAAAAAATGTTCTATACATCTACTGGTATAAGAAATGTAAAAAGAACATACAAAGCATGACAATTTGGGGCAATTGATCAATTGATTTCATACCCAGATTAAATGTTTTTGTTCTCCATTTGTAGATTCCAGTCAGATTTAATCTATTTTATTCCACAAAGAGGAAAATGGTAGGAGATCTGTTATCTTCTTTAAAATGTTTTTTGGCTAGAAAATGCTTCTAATTTGTATGATGCATTGCTCCATCAATGTTATAAAACTACATCTTTAATTTATACAAACTGTAAGTATGCATGGCTCATACATAGTTTTTCAAATTATGAAAGACCTCTTGACTTCTTGTTTTTCTCTGTTGATTTACTTTGCTGAGAGGACAGATTTCACCTTTCAATCACCTCTTTTAACAGAACGTTGTTAATCTATACATAGCGTATAAACTCTTTTCTCTCAGAAAATGTTTTCTCCAATATTTTGCACGTTCAGAGCTCTATTTCAAAGTCCTTTTTATCTTTCTGATAACTTAGAATATTTGTCATTACTTGATTATTCTGGTCACATTTCACTGTTTTTCACTGAAATCTCAATAGGGAAAGAATGCTTTAGGCAAAATGAACTCTGAACTTTTGTGTCATCAGAATCTTAATGTAAGTATATTGAATACAGCCTGCACAGCTTAACCTAAAATCATAAGAAACACATTCACATTATAAAGCTTGCACCAGCACACAAATGGAAGCTTCTGTGAAGAAGAAATTTCATTTCTCAGTGTTATTTCTTATGACCCTGGGTACTTACCAGATCTAATAATAAAATACATTTGAAAATATTTATATCAAATCCAAGAAAGACAATGTAGCAAAGATAACAATAAGAACTTGCTGCTCCCTCCTATAAAAGCCATAATGTTTTTTACTGTCCATAAACTATTAAATGATTTGGAATTCTACAATTAGAAAGCTATGACATTGTCTTCATGCACCACATCCGAATACTTACAGGTCATGATGACACCATAAAAGTTAACGTGCATACTCTTTTTTAAATGCCATTACTACTCCAAGGAAGTAGTGCCTATCATAAAACTGTGTTTAAATTAAAAAGAGATATTAACATGAGTTAAAGTGTCCTTTTCTCTTTTATTCTTTTAATACTTCATCCCTCAGGGATCATCAGAAAACTACTTGTTTTTTGAAATAGCTATTTCTAACATAGGTGCTTCAGCTCTTACTTTTCATATGTATCCCCACATCATTATTACATTCAATCACAATTTTTGTAGAGGATTTTCTCTTCTCTGTTTCACCTTCTGCATTAGTTATCAAACCTGCAGCTTCCTGCTGGCACAGACCAATTTTTCACAGCTTAATACACAAATTATTATCTTAAAAATCCTAAAATACAGCTTCACCATGGCTTAGCCACTTTTGCCACTTCAAAATCACTACTTATTAATGTTAATCACGTTAAGGTACTGGGTTTTCTTAACTAGTATAAGAGCTTAAGTTTTTAATCTGAGTCATTTTTTTCCTCGCAAATTTCCAGAAAATTGCTAGGATTAAATGCATGAAGATTTCCTTTCAACTCACGTGAGCCTGTAGTCCAGATTTCTTAAAAGAGAATTCTTTTATCCCATCCAAAGGACGTGTGCAGGTTGACGTAAAGCACAATCATGTGCATGTGTGTCCACTCCAACAGGACATTAGCACATTTCTATGCCGTGGTTAACAAAAAATTAAGAACTAGGGAAACTGTGTTAAAAGCAACTATTTCTTCCCTTCAGCTTCACCCTATATTTATATCTTTACTTATCCTTAATATACCTTTGTGTGACCCGAGGTGAAATATATAAGGCTCTTAAGCTGTGCAGAACCCAAAGGGTAGTGGAAGCTGGATCTCCATTTGGAAGAACAAAAGTGGCCCCACAGGAGAAACCAAGCCAACCTACTTCATTGCAATAAATACCTGGGGGATAGAAGATGCACACATGAACTCGTCACCCTCAGCGCTCTACAAGCCAAGCAGTATCTCTACCTATAGTCACACAGCTTGGCCTGGAAGAGATATATGTGACCTCTTCTCTGGTAGTATGTTGTACATTTTACTTAAAAACAGTTTTGAAGTTTGAGGAAGGACTTAAATTTGCAGCACGGATTTTGGAACCAAATTGAGCACAAACATATTAGAACAGGTATTTCTGATTCCTCATAAGAACTAAAGAGAGCGTTTTCCCAAAACTATATAGCCATTGATCTTCATAAAAAAAAAATCACATCTCAGTTTTTGCTATTCTGTTGTTACCACATTACTCCACAATCTCCTTTCTAATGGTCTTCAAGGAGGAAGATGAAGTCCTTTGTCCATTTATTTTTTTTTAATTTGAGAAAGGAGAATAGCACAGAGACTATTCTAGGTTCACTGACTGTCGTTTTCTTTCTAGCAATGGGCAAAAATCTTGGATGTCTGTTTTAATTTCTTAGATCAGTTGGCAGCCTTTGATACCCATGGTCCTTAGTTGTGATAAACAGCATAGCTTTTATGCTATCACTCACTTGAGTGATTTTGTTCTTTCCTCTCCAAATGTCATCTCTAGTTTCTACTGAACTCAAGTGCAAAACTGCTTTAGGCTTCATCTAAAACAGGTTTGGGCCCCAGGAGATGAAAGAAAGCGGTTTTGATCAATTGCTCATCTGCCCGAAGAACACTTTCACACAGGTTCTGCCAGGCTATATTTTAGCACCCCTCCTCTATGTGATGCTGAGAGAGATAATAACACAATTTGGGCTGTTGTACTACCAAGATGCAGATGACACACAGCTCTATGCCTCATTTTCATCAAACCCAGATGGTGCAGCATCTTTGCTTTGCCTGTGCCTGGCAGAGATTAATACTTAGATAAGGGCAAGCCGACAGAAGCTTAATTTGGACAAGATGGAGAAGGTGTTATTGTGCTAAGGGAAAATAGGGGCAATCTTACTATTCCATTTCCCATTTGGCAGGGTGGAGGTGGTTTGACCTGGAGTGAGCTTGGATTCCTATTGCTATTTGAAATCACAGGTGGCTTTGAGGGCCCAAGACAGCATTTCATATCTGCTTTGGTTAGGCATCTATCACATGTCTTCTTGGCTTCTGACAGTGCCACCTCCAAACCATGCCTTTGTAAATTCTAGACTTAATTATTGTGATGTGCTCTATATGGGGCTACAGATGAGGACCAACTGGAAACAATAGTGCGTGTTGAAACCAGCTGCTTTCCTGCTTGGCAATGGGAGCCATGGAGCACATACTAGATAGCTTCTCTGGCAAAAATCCTGTCTCCCTCCCCAGCAAAGGGATGGTTCCCTCCCTGTTTGAATCTGGCTTCAACAATGAATTAGTGTTAAATGACCTGGGTCCCATCTTCTTGAGCAAACACTTTTTGCCAAGTGAACTCTCAAAGCAATTTCTGACAATATAATGTTAGAGATCTAGAATTAAACAAATAGGAGGCAGTAGCAATGCTTTTAAAACAAACAGCTCTCAGCTTCAAAATTGGCATCCCTTACTACTCCAGCAGGGTCCAAATGTGTTAAGCTTGGCACAGTAAATGACCCTTCACTGTTCCCTAGCTTTGGATTATCACCATGCTTATCACAAAGGACTGGTTTGGGAATCTCACAGTAATTGCATCTGTATTCATGAGCTTTTTAACATTATCATTAATATTGCACTAGAGTTATAGGATCTTCATGAAATTACACTGAACAGACACCAAGAATCAATCTAAACAGCCATGAATTTTCGATTCTTATTTGAAAGATCCCATCCATGACACATTGCTCCTCAAAATGCATGGCTTAGATGAGCACTCCCAGGATTCAATATTTTTCTGACCAGCCTCTTGGATTAGCAAAAGTGGTTTGGAAAACTCAAGAGAATAGTCTTATTTACGACATTTCAGCACTTCCTTTTCTAATTCTAGCTAAAACCAGGACCTGCAGGAAGGAATTCTTAGGACATTAAAATACTCCTTTCAAATTCCAGAAGGACTTTATGTGTAGTCCTTAGATGAAAAAAGCCTGTCATTTCTCATTGCAGCCAAATCATCCATTACGGGGGAAAATTTAAGTAGAATACTGCAGCCAGGAGTTATACTGTTATATATTTAATGCAGAACACTGAAAAATCTTTTCTTTTAGACAAATTTTGTTTTCTGTATCCATGTCAGATAATGCTATTCTCCATCAGCAGTGAAACTGTCAAAACACTGTAAGACACTGAGGATTCAGTTATCTCTTTCTGAGAGTAACAGCGGCAGAATCAAATTCCTTCCTCAGTTGCTACAGCTGACCAGTTCAGACCTTGTTATCTGAATGATTCTTGCATCTCAAATATTCTGAGTAAATGGAGTTTAGATGTAATTCATAAATCTTGGACGGAAAAAAAAAAAAAGAAAAAAAAAAGATTTAATTATTTACTATGCAGACTATGTATACCAATAATAATTTAAATTCTAAAGATATGCAGGTGCTTGGATGGAAAAGGAGACATTTCAATTCCTTGGTCTCTACTTTGCTTAATTGGATTTTACCGAGCATTTTAAATCGGCTGAGACTTTTGATCAACGGCACATCCATCGTGACTTCCAAGAGCTTTCACAACAGAACAGACCTGAATATTTATCTGGCAGACATATTTTTGAATCTACTAACAGTTCCTTACTAAGATGTTTTCATCAAAAATGTAAAACCTTATAAAAAATTCAAATGTTTTGGTTCATTTGAGGCCCTCAGCTAGAATAATGTCATCTTATGTCTACATTGTATGGTGTTGTTTTTAGTTGGGGGCTTTCAATGCTACAGTGATAGCAATTTCAAAGGTTCCAGCTCCTTTTTAAGAGATAACTACACTATACTTGATTTTGATCTGTCACCACCTTGCCACAGTATGATATTCCAGGTTTCTTGTTTTGAGTAAGTGTATTTTTTTATCATTGCAGCTTGATAAAACAGAAGCCCATTTTGAACAATAAAGCATAAGTAATGTATTTCTATTTTTATATGTTTTCTTGGATATGATTGCAATTTATGAGAAAAAAACACTATAATTATGAATGCAAATGATTTCACAGTTACTGCAACAGATTTTGTTTATATATGTTAAACTATGCTGAGAAAGAGCCGGCTTTGATCTGGGAAACTCATTAATGTCTTTGCAAAACAGCAATCAGAACATGGTGTAAGCAGTGACAGTGACCACAGTTCACAAGGATGTGACTCAGTCTAAGCCACCTTTGAAATACAAACACACTCTTGTGTCAGAAAACTGAGGTGGAAGAAAGGCAGGGGAAGAAAGTAAGACTTTTTAAATGAAATTGTTTAAAAGTGTCTTTTCAGCCTCATAGCAATAACACTGTAATTTATGAAAGCAATAGAATCATGGTTACTACCAAGGAAAGGCAGAAGCTGCACTGAAGACTAAGTGCATATCCATACCCTGTTAAATTAAAGAGGGTGAGGGTGTAGGCTTGGAGATTCAGCCCTTGACATACACACTGCATTCTCCTTTGGACTCTCCCTGTCCATCTCAAGTCTGGGTTCATCCTGGGGTTAGTGCTCACCAACGAACAGCATGGATGAGGCCATACCATGTTCAGCTATCTCCATCTGTCACCATCTTCCACTGTTATCCCAGAAGACCTCATACCATCACACACAACCCAAAATACTCACACAACACTCCAAGGCATGTGTATACTCTCCACATCACTCTTATTAAAATCCCACTGTTGAGGCTGCAGAACAGTTTCCACATTAGCAGCCTGGCCTATAGACCCAGCCCTGATGACAAGTGTTATTAACATCGTGTCAACAAATGCCTGAGGGGCACTGTGAAGATGGCCTGAGCCTCACAGAGAGAACAGCCATGCTTTCAGTGTTCAAAAATAAAGCTTAGGAGGGGAGGTCCAAACAAATGTCCCAAAAGAAACAGCAGGATATTGCACCATCCACAGGCCATACTGGTAACACCACACAAGTTCAAAAGAACAAGAGAGAAGTTAAAAATAAATAAATTGCTCACATATGGTATCACCATAGAAATAACAGATCCAGTGATATTTGATGTATGCGTCAGATCCATGCTAAGCTGCATGAATTATTTTAGACACTTGGCCGCCACCATGTCCTTCAGTGCCCATGGTCTGAGGCTGTGGTGCAGCCAATATGCTTACAGTCTCCTTTCTTGCCCATCACTGCTGTGGAGCAGGACCCAAGAGAAACCCTAGGTGAGAAGGTATCTTGTAGTATTCTCCTAGCCTCACTGCATCATTCAGAAGCCTCTCCCACTCCTCTTTCAGAGATTAATGTCAGTTCTTTGACAGTTGATTTCACTGGAAGGAAGCTGGAGGACATGGTCACACACCTTTTGACACCAGACAGCCTACACAGAAAAGGAGAAGGTACCAGCAAGGAGGAGAGGTTGTCAGCCCTCAAAGTGACAGTCTCCCTTTGCAACATCAGGGAGCAATGTGCAGCTAGGAATGACAACCAACTAGAGCACAGATCAGGTCACTGCCCACAAGACCTAAGAAAAACCATGTCATCTAACATAATAAGCTGTGCAAATCTCCCAACCAAGAATGACTTCTTGGCAACTGCCAATGGTTGCATCCATATACACAACCCTCCTGACATTCCCCTCCCTCACAGATCAGAAGACATGAGGCTACCCTAAAAACGGCCGCCACACCTCAGTTGCAAAATAGCCTTATGCACTCTCCCTTAAGCCAAATACAGTGAGCTCAACTGCCAGAGTTTGATTTTGACTTACACTTAACCAGCAAAATGAAATAGCTTCTGCAACAAGCCACCCCCATCCACTCTTGCAGTAGGCACAGTCCAAATCCACACACAGCTTTGAAAGTATTCCAGAAATATCGTGACAGTATCCCAAAGCCAATATCTAAAAGCAATTCCCTGCCTTGACCTTGCTTAATTTCCTGGTATTTATCTACACTCCAGTGTTTATTCCATTCACAGTTGGCCCAGGCTGGGATCGGAAGGATCTAGCTATGCCTTCCACAATGCAGTGGGAAGACCCACCATATGGACACACCATGGGCACCACACTGAACAGGCTCCAGATCCAGAATAGGAAGGCAAGAGGTATGACAAAAGGCAGGAAACATGCCATGAGAAAGGTCTTGTCCCACTGCCTTCAGTATTTCCCCATTGACGAAGAGCAGCTCACTGCTGGATGCTTTCTAGCCCATTTCAAAAGCTTCCTAGCCCTTCTGCTAGCTGGAGCAGTTGGGAAGCCAGTGCCTCCTGGCGTGGCAGCACAGAGAAATCTAGGCCACCATCTTCTAGATGAATAGCACTAATTTGAATGGTAGAGTGATAAAGAATCATTTGCATTCCCAAAAGCCCTGCCTGGATCCACTCCAGTGTCTTGCTCCTGGGCATCAACTTGGGGACCACATTCCACACTAGGAAGCTGAGCTACAGGCTGTAGCACACAGGGGCACCTTTCACTTTGATTGCTTCCTCTCCACACCAAAAACACATTCCCCAAACAAGCAGCCTTTCGTTTCACTAAACTCTTATTTTGATAGTTTTCCATTAGCTGGACAACACCAGCTTTTGTAAAGATGGGGTAGCTGTCTGTGAAGCTACTAAACCTATATCCATACTAATTGATGAGATGGGTCGGGGGCTGTGCTCTGACCTGATGCCTAGCCTAGTCTGATTGTGGTATGACTTTCCTCAGTTGCCCAGATGGGAATGGTCCCTGGCCCATGCTAACTCCCGACCCTCACTCAGGTATTGCCTGCAAGCACTAGCTCACCCTGACCGAAAACATACCAAAATCAAGCTGGCAATTAAGAGTAGCGCTCAGGTCCATGCTGTACCCTGGTTAGTTTAACAGTATATCCAGGTTCTGCCTAATTCCCTGAAATATGAATTTATTTTAAGCTGATATAAGTAGGGATTTGAATAACAGTAAGTTACAGAGTGACGTTATTTCCTTGTTCTCATCCTTTAGAAAAATAAACTTGTCTTTACACTCAAAAATAAGTTGACAGCTGACTGAAATTATCCTAATCTTGTTTAATATATATTAAGTTGAATTTCATGAAAAATAAGTTTTCCATAGGGCATAAGCAAGCAGAGTTCCCAAGAAAAACTGACTTATTTTGATGAGTACCTCTCAGAATTTCTCAATCTTCAGATTCAGTGCTAAAGAATTGTTTCTTTCCAACATTTGTAATACCTTACTCTTCAATGGGAGCTGATTATAGCTGGCAGCATTCTCCTTCTGGGGCAGTAGGTCAATAGGTTAATGTCTTGGCTAAAGGACCTGAGCGTGCTTCACTTGGCAACACCGCAGCGTGCTGCCAGCATGCAGCAGCAGACAGTAATAGTGAGCTTAACCTCTCCAGTAACTCTCTTCGCCGAGGGAAGCATTACACATGAATATCCCTAGCCTCCTTTACATACCTGTTACCAGCCCTCTGCTGGGTTTTAGCATCTATGTGCAGTCTTGCTACTATGGTTATAAATGCTAAGCTTTTGAGCTGAATTTTTATTTTTGAAAGCAATCAGTGTGTAAAATGCTCACATTTCATCTGCTAAAGCATGTTACTTTAGAAGGATGAGCACCAGCTCATCCCTGGTCTTCTTTAGTCATTAAAAAATGACATTTAAAAGCACAAATAATTCGTCAACACAGTCTCATCAAGAACTTCATTTTCTTTCTCCAAGTACCTCATTTACATAATTAAGAACCATTTATACACTTTTGTTTTTAATTTCAGTTCACCTTAAGCTCCCCAAAACAGAGCATCTATACTTTACTTGAATGTAGACATAGAGATTCTGAATGTATTGACAAATGCAGTGTATTATATTTATATTGATTACACTAGAATCATATATGCATGCCACAAAATGATCTTGTAAGACAAAATTCAAGGCAATAAATATGAAAGAGCATTTCCAACAAATCAAGCAAATTCCCATCATTCTCAAAAATGATATTTTAATTATTTTCAGCAAATGATACTGCGCATGTCAAAAATCAATTTCATTAATTTTCTAATGTTTCATCCAGATACTGAATCACAAAGGTCTGAAAGTCCTTTTCTAATTATGGGTAATTGGGTCAAAAACATTTGAATTTATATTAGCATGTGAACTTTCTGCATGAAGGATACAGAGCTTTGAAGCAAGATGCTCAGCATTTTACTAAGGAGCTGAAAAAACATCAGCTCCCATTCCATGTGGTGCGGTAGCTGAGGTAACTCAATGTTTTATAAGATCGTTTGGTATCTTGCAGGATTAATTTGAAGTGGGGCTCTTGGCCATTGGTCACAACATGGTATTTTCTGCCTAGATGAAATCATCTTCATTCCAGTCAATAAAAACCAAGCACCCTTTGGATTCAGTACATGGAGTTTCTAAGACATTAAAGTGGACTTTGACCTTTTTCCAGTCTATATGTGATACATATTTTTTGTCTGTTTATTACTCATTAAGGTCTTCATGATGGAAGAATTTGACCCAAAAGAGGAGAAAATAATTGAAAGTTTTATGATATTTTATGGTGAACAAGCCATGAAGGAAGTCTCAAAAACAACATAACACATAAATGTCACGGAGTTTCCATGCAAACATGAATCTCACCAGAATACATCAATTATCGTTGCTAATCAGAGTCTGAAATAATCTTAAAGAGCAAAAGTGTGCATAAGATTATAACTACAGGGATGAACAAATTCAAACATATAAATTCTGAAAGCATGACAAAGAAGCTTCAACACAGTAAAGCCAACGGAGCAGTTGAGAACAAAAAAGCAATGTCTCCGGATAGATTTAGAAAAACAGTGAATTTATTATTTTTTTTTTCACAGCAAACAAGATGTTCTCTGGCAAATGATATGAATCTTTTGTCAAGGCTGTCCAGATGGCCTTTGTGAATAAAATACTGCACACAGCAGTGACATACTTGTTGGACAGATAACTTACAGATTTGGAAACAGCCTGTTGGAGAGCTTCTTCATTAAACTAATAATGTTTCTGGTTATTTGGTTACACGAAGCCAAGGGCCTGGTGATAGTTTCATGAAAAGAAAAGTTTTAGCTGCTATGACAACATGGACAACTGTGATTTTCCTCTTGAGAACCTGGCTGAATTATATAAAACCTAGTAAAAACTAGATTTCAGAAAGGTCTCTAAGAAATGAAAAGACATACCTGGGAGATTACAAGAAATCTGATACAATGGTTCTTATTTCATGAAATAAGATTGAGAAGATTGTGAGAAGTGTTAAAAATTACTTTGATTATTGTGGAAGCTTCTTTGGAAACCCATTTTTTTCATAAATTAGGCAAAAAATATTGTTTAAGTCAAAACAGGAGTTCTTCAGTTAACTTTATTGGCAAGTGAATGGTCCCAATACTGATGAAACTGCAGTAGAAAAGTCAGGAGGGAGAACAGACACAATAGGTGATGCCTTTTAAAACATAATTTCCTATTCAGTCAGTCCTTCTTCAGACTGTTTTTCATTTTCTTTATTTTTTGTTCTTTTTCTGTCTGGGGAGTCTGAGAGTCCAATATTCTGTCACTCCATTGGGTTTCTCTTACATCCATCTTCTGCACCCCACAGGTTCAATATAAAAAGATTGCCTACCCACCCTTATTCCATAGCCAAAATATCTCTCTGCTTTAACTGGATTTTCTTGTTAGAGTAACAAAACAAAATGTTACTTTGTTGTGTTTTATTTTAAAAGCAATTTTATGAGACACATCATTTCAGAGCAATTTTTCTACAGACATAGCAATAAGAAGAAAATACTGAAAGAAACCAACATTCTGAATATGAACCCATTTGATCAGATCAGTTATGTTTCTTGCTTTTCAATTTCAAGCTCTGGACTGAAACACAATTAACCCATGGATCCTTAAAGCTCCTTCCAGATTTCAGTCCATATTCTTAAGGTACAAGACCAACGGCAGTAGATATATAAACTTATTGTATTTAATTTATTTGAATAATACTCCTACCGCTACATTTAAACTCCTGAGCAAAGATCTATGTGTTACCCGTTGCTTCCGTTTCCTCAAATGAAGCTAACCAATTGGAGGCAATCCACTGCCTGAAAATTAAGCCCTTTGAATACAATTCCCTGAATTTCTAGTTTATCCACTACAGTCTATAAATGGGTCCTCCATTCCATGTATAACATCAAAGTATGCCAATGTAAATGTTCTCTAGTTAATAAATAATCCAAACAAGCATTTAGCTGAAAAGCCATTTAACATCAGCTATAATAAGTGACAAAGAAAATTGTGATAGGGAACATCTCTTGAGAAAGATGAGAGATGAATGAGAAAGGGAATCTGATCTGTAATGAATGCAGTGCGACTGCTTGTTTACAATGATTGCTGCATTGTAGCTAAAGGGGGTGCATGACAACCATGCAGCACCGCTGTGACAGCTTCCATTTCCCTAATAACATTGCACCCTTCCTAGTATTATTCTATCAGATGTAACATATAAAGTAGTGCATATAATTTCCAATAATATGATATAATTATATGGACCTGTATAGACGAATAGATTACATGAGCAGGACACTAATTTTCCAGCCAAACACAAAGCAAGACAAGAAATACAAAGATACATCTAACAGTATTTTCACCTTCTTCTTAATGATTATAGACCTTCAGTCTAGCAGAGCCTTATTTTGAAAGGAACTGTTATTTTGGCTTCTTGCAGTGGTTATCTTAGTGTAAACACAGACATTGATATACCCATTGTGCAACCAAATGGAAGAAACTGAAGTTGATAAAACAAATTTATAATCTAAAGGTCCATTATCATTGTTCAGGGGCTTCTTTTCTTCTTTGAAGTCAGTGGGATTTTGTCATTGCCTTCAGTGGAAATATAATCAGATTCTTAGTCCATATCAGTAGATTTGGTACGTATTATTTCCTTCATCACAGAAAGAGCTATTTCAGAACCCCTTGATTTCAACAGGCATTATTAGAAAGCACACTACCATAAATACACTTTCATGCTGCCTATATCCCCTACTTCCTATCTCAGAGAAAAAGCAAGTAACACTGAGAACATGCAAGTATAACTGAAGAACAGAAAAGGAGTGGGGCAACCTGGAATAACATGGTGTTGACCATGCTCAGATCTGGCAGCCATAGTACTGCAGGCAGAAAAGGAATTAAGCCTAGGAGAGACCTGACGAGCTTGTCAAAAAGGAAATGGGAATAGAGTGATATGTCTGATGACTTGCTTTTGACACAGATGAAAATATTTGACTTTTGATAATCAGATAATCAGCTAAAAAACTTTGGGTTGTGTTAATTTGTTGGAGTGGAATGTGTTTAGACAGGATGATGAACATGTTTTGATAAGGCATTTGTGAGATGGCACAGTAGTGATTCCAAGGAGTTTGGTAAGATATTTGGAAAGTCACTGTAACCCTAACAACGTAGTCAAAGGGGAGGTAACAGAAATGCAAATGAATCTACGGTTCTAAGTATATCTTGCAATATATGGCCATGTGTAAGTTTAAATAATGTATAAACCAGATAGTTTGGATTATATATATATATAAAGAAAAAATATTTGCACTGGTAATGTGGAAGAGGGTAAGATGAGTGGTGAAAGAGGAAGGATCATTTAGATGCATGCGGTTGTGTGTGGAAAAGAGGTGTAACATGAGAGGACGAGGTGAAAAAGCGTTGGGTGTGAGAGACTGAGTAGGAGGATAAAAGATGTAGGAGATAAAACAGTTGAGAGCAGAGAGATATAGACAAGAGAAAATGTATGTCAGATCTTAAAGATAAGGGTAAATACCTTCAGTACAGTACAGCAAGCTATAGGAAGCCAAGTAGTGATTCACATGGCCAAAGCAACAGGACAGAAGATGAAACAGAAGTCTAATTTGGGAGAGATTCTTGGGGAAGATAAGTGAAAGAAAAGGAAAACATTAGAAAGGCAATTATAAATGAGTACCAGACTACATATATGAAGGCATTAGTAGGTACTAGTCATAAAGCAAATGCATTTCTAGTTCTCCTCTAAATATTTGTAGGAAGTCTCAATTTTCAGGCACTTAATAATATGGATGGGTTTAATTTGTTGTGTTTCTTTTTCAAAATAATAAAAAAATAAAGGTGTCTTTGGCCATAGATTAATCATTTGCCAGACTTAGTTTTTAATTAAATGCATTACTGTGCTATATGAGCGCATAAAGGAGTAAACATCAAAGTTGCTCTGTTCTGCTATTGTTAAAATGGGAAAACTGTTTTTTCCTTTGGAATTTTAAGTTTTATATTACATGATTTAGCTCAAGGCAAATATTTTTTATGGCTGAATTATAAACTTCCTGAGAAACAGGTTTATAACAGAAGTGCAGACAATCTCCAAAAAAACATTATAAGCACCAAGTCAAATTACGAAGCAAAGATGGGCCTGAACCCAAACCCTAGAGCCTGCCACTCCATTAGCTTTTACATACACTGGATTCAGATTCAGTCTTTGTAACACTAACTCATCCTCGCCATAAAATCCCATTACTGATGTGAAAATGGAGAGCTGAACAAATATGTAAGTAGTTGCAGGATCAAGATCTAAACTACCGTGACTAAAATGTGAGAAGTGGATTATAAAAAGAAACTTCTGAATGTTTCAGTTGATGCCAGTTTATATTCAAGATGATTAAAGATTAAACATTTTCAGATAAATATATGTAAACCAATGATAAAATGTCTTCACTCATCATTTCTTGGCAAGTCATACATGGAAGACACATGCACCTGTGTTCGTGAACCAGAGGGAAAAAGATGGGTAGAAAATCTAGACCAATGCCATTCACATCATGATAAGAAAGGACATTAATGTACCAGACTCTGCTATATTTCCCAGGCTTTGAGAAGTCAAGAGAAAAAAAAAATCCTGGTGGGAAACCCAAAATGTCCAGAGTGCTGAGGAAAAGGAGAAGTCCTCCTTAGTGGGCCACTTCAGACACAACAGAGGCCATTCCTGTCCAGCTGTGGCCTTGTACATTTCTCTATGTGCAAGAGAAGGAAGCGCTGATACTTGAGACCTGAGCACACTGAAGTAAGCCTTGGTATATGGATTAGCAGTTACAAGGGAGGCTGAGGTGATAAAAGCAACCTTCATCATTAGTCTTATGATTTATCACATTGTACCATCCTCACTAATGTACACGTTCTGTCAGTGTTTAAGTATTTAATTTTTCTTTCAGAGAATGGAATATCTTTAAAATGCACACTAGGTAGCAGCACACTGTGCCCACATCTGCAGAAGGTGACTTTTTAAGCTGATATGGAAACAAATGGAAAAAACTCCGCTGTTGGTTGGTTGGTTGGTTTGTTTGGAGCGTCTTTACAACAGGGAATGGGTATTCCCTCTCTTCGGATTCATAGACACCACCCAACAGGACAATGCTAATGATGGCAAGAGAGCCATCTGTAATTCACAATATGCACAATCTCTGGGTATCTGCCTGCTACTTTTCACTTACAAAATTAATAGTGGCTTCTGAGACTGGGTTTTTTAAGCTAACATTTATGTATACACTTGCGTATACACCAATTAGCTATCATCAGCAGATAACTTCAGAATTTAAAAATAGATGTACTTTAAAGTGTATATTGTCGCTCAGTCAATGCAGACTACGATGTGCACACATTGGACAGGACCAATTTATCTCAAGGACTGTCCAGCAGCATGAGAGTTTTAATAATCAGAGAGCACTGTTACTTCTCACCTCCCTTGTTCTGGTTACTTCACTAAGAGAAAAACAGAGAGAGGGCTTAATGTGCTACCCAGAATGTATACATCCCAATCAATCACAGAAGTGTGTAGGTATTGTATATGACAATCCAGAGACTGCCTAAAGACAGGGAAATGAGCCTGAAGTAAGTCAATCTGACTACCTCCAGCCTGCCTGGTTTCCAGGCAAGGACCACGGCCTGTCTGGAGGCATGGACACATGGACATGGGCACGGACACGGGCATGGATGTGGGCATGGCCACGAGCAAGGTCGGAGGTTGAGGGAGGAGAGGATGAGGTGTGCAGAGAATGTAACAGGATCAAACTCTGCTTTAGTGCATGATATTGCAGAACTGCAATCACAGAGGAGAGCGGGAGTGGCTGGCAAAAATTCAGAAAGTAGTGATGAGAGAGTGTGCAGTATGAAAGCAGCAGACAGATTTCCTACAGACTTAATCTCCAGACTTCAGCTGACCTTAAAGTCGGGGTCTTCAAAAGGGCAGCGAGGGAGTGTGAGTGTGGAAGGCTTAGACTCGGGACAGGAGACAAAGGGATGGAGGAGGCTGAATCTGTGTACGATTTCTGAACACAGATGTAACACATTTGTAGTTAATCTGTGTGGCTGCAGACTTACAGCTATGTTTGAAAATTATTTCAAACATGGTTACATCTTCAGAGCAGACAGAGATTTACTGCTGCGGCTGCACTGGGGGGGGTGACCCTGTCCCAGCAAAGCCCGGCTTTTTTGCCTCTGCATCCTTCAGAAATCCTCCTTGCAGAGCAGGTCCTCTAACAGGCCCTTTTCCTGATGAAGCGTTAACAGTTTTCCTCGGCTGTGCACCAGTAACAATTGTTTTCAGACTCTGCTGTGGGAGATGAGAGTGGCTGACATCCACCGCTGGCCACAGGTCATTTTCCTAGTGCAGACCCATCTTTGGGGACCATTTAACGCCGTGTTTCAGTTTTCAGCCTTCAAGCTCTTCATCTATCTCCTACCCCAGTGACCGGATTGCCTCCACGCAGCGGGAGCTCAAAGCGCTCCACATAAAAGAAGCGGTCAGGCTCAGCTAGGTAATAACTCCCGGGGTGCAGGGGCAGCCTGTAAGGCAGGGCCATGGGGCACGGGAGGGACAGGCCCCATTGCTGGTGAGCGCCAGACCAAGCAGGCAAAGCAGCAGGATTCAGAGCTCGCTGGTGCCAGCTTGGAGGGATTGCTCAGAAGACAAGCCCTCCCTGATGGAGATTTCGTGCTACGTAGCCTCCTTGGGGAGCAGGGGGACCCCGGCCACTCCTCAGCTCCTGGGGGAGATGGACAGGCTGGGCGACAACGGGGATGGGAAGGAGGTTGGGAGGCAGGGAGTGCGGGGAGGTCGCCCCCCGGAGATGCAGGTGGGTCCGGGTGAGCCCACGACCCGGGGCTCCCCCCAGGGGAGGCATCCCCACAGCTCAGCCCTACCAGCACAGCCAGCACCCCGCGGCGTGGCAGGGCATGGCAGTGCCCCACGGGGGGACAGCGGGGGCTCAGGGGGGGCACGCGTGGGTCCTGGGGGGGGAGAAAGAAGGCAGTGGGTGAGGGACGGGGCGCCACGGAGGGGAGTGCAGAGAGGGGAGGTGGGCGGAGGGGCACGGCTCGGCACGGCTCGGCACGGCTGCGAGGAGCCACGCAGGAGCCAACGGGGCGCAGGTGGGTGCCCCCGGCCGGCTCGGCGCTACCTGCCGGGGCGGGGAGGCCGCTCCTCTCCCCCCCCTTTATCCCCTCCGCGCCCCCCGCCCCGGCTGGGTGCCAGGGCTGGGGCTGTGCCCTGTTTGTTCGGCGGCTCTTCCGCGCTGCCGATGTCTTGGGGGGCTGAGGAGGAGAAGGAGGAGAAGGAGGAGGAGGAGGGCGGGGAGGGGGAGGGGACTGGGGCTTGGGAGACGGCGGCTCCTCGGCCTCTCTTATTGCCGCTGAGTTGCGCTCCTCTTCCTCAGGCTGCGAGCAGGAGCCGCCCGGCCGCTTCCCCCTTCCCCGGCCGGCCGGGACTCCCTGCGGCAGCGCCGCGCCCGCCCGCTCGCTCCCCACCGGGGCAGGTGAGTGCGGGGCCGGCCCCAGCCCCAGCCCCCGGGCACCACCGGGCACCTCCGGGCACCACCGGGCACCGCCGACCCCCGGGGAGCCGCGGCGGGGCCGCAGCGGGGAGCGGGGCAGGCGGGGGGGCCGCACTTTGCCAAACTCCGGCGCCCGTCCCCGCTCACCGCCGGTCTCCTCTCCTTCTCTCCCCTCCGCAGAGCACTCCCCGGAGCCCGCCCCGAGGTGCCAACAGCAGCCGCCGGGATTTTTGTCTGTCTTGTTTGTGTGTGTTTTTTTTTTTTTTCCTTTTTTTTTTTTTTTTTTTTTATCCCCTCGCTTTCATTTGGCTTTGTAGTCTCGCTGGGAATGGCAGGGGCAGCGGCGCCTGGAGAAGGAACAAGTGTGGGGAAAGGGAGAGGGAGCCGGAGCTGAATGACAGGATGCGGGCGACTTGAGGCACGGAAAGAGAAGCCAGCCTCCCTCTGCCCCGGGGACTGCCCTTGCGGACACTGCTTTCTGCTCCTCGCTCCGGCCGAAGGATTTAAGACCTAGGAAGAGTTGTGTGTGGAGGGCTTTTTTTTTTTTTTTATTGTTATTGTTATTATCATTCATCCTCTCCCTGCTCTCGGAAGGGAAAATGGATTGGGGACTTCTCCTGCACTGCGCGGCCCTCACCTTCACCCTCGCCAGGGCTCTGCGAAGCGGTAAGTGCCACGGGGGGGGGGACGTCGGGTCTCAGCCTGGGGAACCGAGGGCTGGCGACGGGGCCCGGCGGCCCCGGGGCCGGCCCCGACCCGCGCCCGGTAGCGGGGAACTTTGTGCCCGAGGACCGAACCGGCGGGGTCCGAGCCCCGGTGCCCCCCGGCCGGGCACGGCCACGGCCGCCGGCTTTATTTTCCGCTCTTTGGGGTCGTTTTATCAAGCAGGGTGCTCGTTCTCGCAGGCTCAGGACGGCCAATTACCTTCATAGTGGTTCCTCCCATAGGCAATTAAATAAGTCTCGCCTCCGATATCTGAGAGATAATGAGCATTTAGAAAGGAAGGCTCTTTCTTCCCCCTTTCTTTTTTTTCCAAAGCGTAGTATTTCAGAGTACCGTGCATGTTACTAGCTGTACGTGTACCTGCGGGCAGCCCTCAGACGGAGAGCCCTCTCGCCTACCCCTTTGCGAAGTCTGCAGTTTACGTGCAACTTGCACGGTGCCAAGAGAGAAGCTGAGCCTCTCTGTGAAGGCTCAAGACTCTCCTCTCAGAGAGAAATCCCGTAACACATGACCGATGTAGCTTAGTTTACTATCAGGCAGCCCTCGAAAACACAACTAATTAAAAGCACCGCGCTCCTCCTTGCCCGCACAATGCCCGGGCACCGTGAATCTTTTACTGCATGATGCATTTTTAAAGACGGTCTAATTGTAGGACTGCTTGATGTTTAGCTCTCGCACACGAAACAGTTCGTGTGAGTTTTCCTTTCCCGGCAGATCCTGTGCAATTATTATTAACTAATTATCAAATATTTACTTTTGCCTGACTGGGTTTTCAATCAAAGTAATTAAAAGAAGGGAGCACCCTCCACTTAGGCTGGTATATTGTTTTAATAAGAGACCGCAAGTGGAGTGTCATGTAAGAGAGAGTATTAAAATCGCGTGTTTTATGATGGAAGTTAATCTCTTTCCCAATATGTTTCGAGGAGGCTGCTTAATTTAATCAGGACGAGCTGCCTCCCCCAGCGCCGTGGCACAGGAGCGAAGGCATCAGAGGCGTGCACCGAGCCAGGCACGGGGATGCTCCGGGAGCGCTTCACTCACCCCAGGCAGGTGGGGGCACGGACAGCCACCCGCTGGTCCTACATCAGCCAGGAGTGCCCCGAGCCCTGCACCCTATGAGGAGTGAGAGGGGGCATCCTGCGCTCCTGTTGCTCATTTCTTCCCTTTAGAAGATGGGGAGTGGGGCAGGGTGCTGGGCAGAAGCCTCCTGTATGAGCAGTTAATGCAGTGGCCCTGCTGGTGTCAAGGCCATCAGCCTCCTCCGTAACCTCCCAGACCCACTGATGCCACCTTCACCTACGTCCAGCACTAGTGTCTGCTAAATTAATTCATTAACCTTATTTAGAGCTAATGGTCCAAAGTCATTAGAAACTGCTCTTCTTAATCAAGTGTGAGAGAGATTGCACAGAGCCAAGGAGTCTAGCAGACCGCATTATCTTATTACCCTGTCACTTTCCCAGAAGTCGCAGATTAAGGAGCGCTGGTGGTAGCGAGTCCACCTCAGTGTCCTCTGAAGTGACTCTGTCAAGTGACTAGAAGCAGCACTGCTTTATTTCAGGCATTTAACAGATGCCAGACTCTGCCATGTTGTTTGCAGGGCTGGAGTGGGCTTAATGAGACAGGATCACTTTCCGAGTGTGCTTACACAGGGAGGAAAAGGCAAGATTCCCTGAGAGCCCCAGACAGCGGATTAGCAAGATCACCAGTGACAGCTTTTGAGCTTTGAGCTGCAGCGCCTTTTGTTTTGGTCACAGGAAAACAGTCTGTTTTGCAAAGGCAAAGCAGAAATAAATAATAAGATAGCCATTCCCAGCAACATGCTTAGCAATATCTGATTGTGGACCCCACAGCTCAGTACGTATCATCTCCTTCCCTCTTAATTTACAGCAAATAATATCTATAAAGTGTGTAGCTTTATGCATTTTTGATGTATACTTCTTCATTCATTTCCATTTGACCTGGTTTTCCTGCAATAAAATCCCTTACATTTATAAATTCATGCTGAGAGCAAAGAATGCCATTTTGCTTTCACAGGGAGGGTATTAGATATAGCATTGCAGTCCCTATGTATCATTTTGGGGATGTAGTGATGTATAGGCTCACTTATGAGTGCAGACAGTCTTCCTCTCTGTAATTTACTGTCATATTTATTGCTCAAAAGTAAACAAATAGTGTGTGGGGAAAGTTTTTCCTCTCCAAAGATTTGTATGTAGAAAACCATAGTAGTAAAGAAGTGAAAACACAAATCTGCACTGGACAGTGAAGCAAGCAACCACGTAGATTGGGTTTCTTGCCTCCTTATATTTTTCGCACAAGCCTTAAAATGCAACCTTGACAACACTGGCCAAAGGACCAAGGTGCAGCATGCCACATTTCAGAGTTACACTCAGTGATTCTGAAAACTTTGGCAACAATTTTCTTATTAGAAATAAACCTTTGTTGTTGTTGGGGGGGAGGGAGGGAGGAACAGAGGGAAGAGGAAAGGATGTTGTTCTGCTCCATTACTTTGATGCAGTCTCCAAGCATGAACAAACTTCCTTGAAGGAATAAATAGTGGATGATTTCTGCTTCACTAAAACCACTTTGTTCTCTGCTAGCCTGGGTTTGAAGAGCATAGATAGTTTCGAACTGCCTAGATTTATGGACTGATAAAACAACGGGAGGGTCTGCTGCAAGCAAGCAGGGATCCACCAAGACAATCTCAGTGGTCAGTGACACAGACCAGGCTTCTCACGGAGCCGGACAGGGGGTCAAATGGCAGCCTTTTAGCTTCCCCACCCCCAGCTTCCCTTAAAACTTCATACTTAAGCAGATTACAGTTGGGGGGATAATTGAGGCTCTGACACCCTTCTAAGGCAGCACTAGCACTGCTGCGAGGAGGCAAGGACTGAACGCTGTATGGGGCACTGTTTCCTCAGGGGAGCTTTTAGAAGTTGAGGAGCGGGGGATCTTCCGCTCCTTGCCGGTGGGTTCTGCCGGTGGGTTTACGGGTGGGCAAGGAGTGTCAGGCCCCTGTCATTCAGAAAATGCAGCCTTCCCGTAAGCGTGCGGTAAAAGTTTGCTTGAAGAAGGCTGCCGTGCCGGGTGCTTGCCGGGGGCAACCACAAAAAAAGCCAAATCTGTTTCGTTCCCACTGCAGACAAATGCGGCGACACCATCAAAATATTAAACCCCGGGTACCTCACCTCTCCGGGCTACCCCCAGTCCTACCACCCCAGCCAGAAGTGCGAGTGGCTGATCCAGGCCCCGGAGCCCTACCAGAGGATCATGATCAACTTCAACCCCCACTTCGACCTGGAGGACCGCGACTGCAAGTAAGTGCGGGCGCCGCGCTCCGGAGCGCCACGGCGCCACCTGCCGGCCTCCGAGGGGCAACTCCGGCCTCCGCCGGCCTCCACGGGGCTCCCCCGGCCTCCACGGGGCTCCCCCGGCCTCCGAGGGGCTCAGCGGGGCTTTCCCCGCCGCCGGCTGCAGCCTCCCTTCTGCCGGAGCCTCCCTGCGGAGCCTCCTCCGTGGGGCGAGGGGAGGCTGAAGGGAGGCTCGGCAACTTTTGCTCCGGGGGATGTGGGTTGGATTTCGGCCTCCCCGGGGTGGGGAGAGGCAGGATGTTGAGGTCGCGGCTTGCGCTTTTTGCCACGCCAAGCACCGTTCGTTTTCCTGCTTGCCGTGTTTGGTTTTTTTTTTTTGTGTTGTTTTTTTTTTTTTTTTTTTGAATGAGGCTCTAAAGTGTTAAAGAGCGGTTCTAGTCGTTTTGCGTCCCCACGGCTACTGGCAGCCTGTGGCAGAAACGGGCACCTCGTAATTTGCCAGCTCTGCTTAATGCAGAATTAGTCTGGCATTTACTCTCACCCATTAAGATGCAGTGGACTGCAGGTCCATAGATGTATTTCCCTCTTTCTCCCCTTGCTGCTGATTTATAGCCAGTAGCTCTTCTTTTCCCTCCTCCTGCTCTTCTGTAGTGCTCTGAGAGGAGGAAGGGGAAAAAACAAGGCTCCTGTGCTCCTCTGTGCTTGTATTCCCACTGACCATCCATTTCCAAGAGTGGGAAGGGGAGTAAGAGCCTTCCAGAACACTGTTCTCCACTTTTCCCCAGGTCTTTGACTGGAAACCACATAGTTTGCACAAGACAACACGTGGTCAGATCACTCCCCTCTTTAATACACCCTCTAAATTCAGCCTACTTATTTCATGAAGAAAATATTTTAATGATTCACTGTTTAAAAATTTGAGTATCATGGGTTTTTAATCCCCTTCTGATAACTGCGAGACTCATTGTTTATTAATGCTACCAGCTAAGATTTTCTCTGCATGTCAGAGAGAGATTAAACTCAGTTGCCATTGGTGCTTGACATTTCATGTGCGTATTCAGTATTTTACAGGCTCTGGTACTGTACAGTGGTGCTTAGCATCATCGGGAGTGGTAGTAACAGACTGTGAGGTTAGAGTGTTGGACTTACAGAGGGACTGTACTCAAGCACTTAATTTTTATCATGCAAGCCTTTGTTCCTAACGTTTAATAAATAGATTACTTAGATCATAATTATTGATTTCTCTTAAAATGAAGTTCTTTAATGATGCAGTGTGGTGGTGCTTAGCCGCTTTGTTGTTGTTTTTTATAATCTCTTATATATCAGCATTTCAGTACCACAGTCAAGTGATAACGCAGGAAAACCCTATGCTCATAAAACTAAACTGACTCTTTGTTAAAATGAAATTTTATTGTGGTGTTGGAGCTGCGGCTCATATTCACACCATATGTTCACACGCTCACTTCCCGTTCTTTAATTTTTAATTTGCTGTACTCAGGCAATGATTCACTTCCCCGTGCCTTCTTGATACAGATTTTACTTTCTTTCTGTGGGACAGTGCTAATGCTTAAAAATGTCTGCGTGTGTCTCTCTCTCTTTGTCTTTTAGACAGAGATTAGGAAATTAAATCAAACATATTTCAGTGTCAGCCCCTTTTTGTTCCTTGCTAGAATACATGTTTTTCCAACGCTATAAAACCAACATGGTCTTTGACAGCAGTAAAGTGGTGTACAGCATACAATTATTTAAGGAACAAGTAATCTTTGTGGCATAGTGTTGTGCTAAACAGTGCCAGATTGAGCTGAACTGGGTCCAGGGAAGAGATTGACTCCCTCCCTTCATCGCTCCCTTCTCAATATTCATTGTCCACTCTCCCCCTTGCATTATTTCTTCCTCTGAAAGGGGGCCCAGTGCAGTAATGAGATGGTAGTGGGTGGAAGGAAGTCTCTAAACAGGGTTGTTTGCATTGTCTTTGCAGTATGTGATGGTGATGACTTTACCGTCGTTTGGTCTATGCTGAAATGCTAATCTTCTAGGGTATGATAAATTACTCAGCTGCTACTTCACTTATATTTAAAATTGCTCTTTTTAACTTGAGAGGGATTGTGTTTGTGCCAAGAACCTTAGGACCAGAATAATAGAAAATGATTTCAGCAACAGGAATTTGTCAACAAGCTCTGTGGTTTCAAATTTCACTGTCTACTTACAAAATTCACATTCCTCATACCAAATATTGCGTACAAATGGAGAATAGTGCAATAAAACCTATCACAAGATTTTTTGGTTTTGCAGCTAAGTACATTTTGGTTTCCTAATATTCTTCATTTATTATCAACTCAGTGTGCAATCTAGAAATGTGCAATTTAGGTTACACACTAGCTTATTGAAAGGTTTATCACTGGAAATTAATAAGCACTTAAATATGAAATGCAGATAGAAAATGAGAGATGGGGGAATTCATGTCTGGGAACAAAAAATGCCCCATACAATTAAAGTGGACTAGAAGAGAAGATTAGCTTTCTGGCCCAGCTCCCAAAATCCTCTTTATAATGCTGTTCATTGCGTCTCATACCTTGGTTAGAGTTGGAAATAACTTTAATAAGAAGAACCCCTGAGCCCAAGGAGGGAAACAGTATGACTTTGGAAAGGTTACCATCTTTTTCTGTAGTGTCAACAAGAAAATCAGGAGGCCTTGCCTAACTTTTGTAAATATCACTGTATATAGAGGGCTAGGCATATTGAAATGTAAAACTGGTGAAAGGTTGATTCTCTGAGGAGAATCAAAAGAAGCAAATCTAAGTGTTAGATGTACTGAAGCTGTTTGCAGTGAGTCTCTTTGTATGTTAGGGTCTGGGATTCATTTTAAAAATGTGCCCTCGATTTACCTACTTACTATGCGGTGCTTTAGTGGATAAGTATTTCTCAAATGACTCCTAATAAAATTCATAGATGTATGATTTTCTGATGATCATTTGAGTTGTTTCAGGCAAACATGGTGAAAAATCCTGTTTTTCTGGAGACAGTCCAAAGGACTCAACTTTCACAGTTTTGAAGAATAAAGATATGCAAATTATTAAAAATATGTTCACACAAGCTATGTTCATCTAACAAAAAATCTTCTAGTCAGAACTACTGAAACAGCATAATGGAAATACTGGGTCTCAACGGGAAGCATACAATCATGTCAACCACAGATTGTTATCAAGAATATTAATACATAATGAAAAAATACACAGTCTCTTTTTAACTTCTAACTTTAATGAATGTTATGCCTCCTCTTCAGGAGGCAAAGAAACAGAAATTATGGTTTACTTTAAGGGAAAACCGGTTTCTGTTTGCTGTTTTACTTTTTTCAAGCAAGCTCCGATAACATCCATGCATTTGTTTTAGTCAGGAGCATGGTAAAAATCAATAGAAGAGACAAAACATATGGCGACATATTAGTTAAAATGCTGCAATGTTTGTTGCATGTGGTAAATGCTTTTCAGCACTCAGTGCAAGCTGTACAAGTCTCGTGTTGCTGAAGTATCCTACTGTGTAAATGTAGCCATCTTGAATCCAGTAAAACTTTATACCTAGAAAATAAACAAGAATGTCACTGATACAGTACTTTGAATTTATGGAACTTTTCCGGTTTCCCAGCAATGCACACTATCAGCATGATAATTTATAATGGTTTGTGACAAATGTTGCTGAGCAAAGAGGTGTGTGGTTACATTCAGATCAGATGTCATTATCTAGGGAGCAATAAAAATTTCACAGACACTAGGTTAAAAACATTAAGAAAATGAATGTGAAGCTTCAGAAGAAAAGGGCTTAAGAAAGGTGGAGGGCTGGGTAGAGAAAGCCCAAAAGTGGTTTTCTTACTGACAAATTATTGACTTTGTTGCCAGACTTGACTGTATTGTTTTACAAGGTTTCCATAGACATGCCACACAGCACAATTGTTTTATTGGCCATCATTTATAGATGTATAGAATAAATATCATCCTTACGCGACAATTATAGAGTGTATACACAGTGCTGTCAAATCAATTTGGGTGGAAAATTTGGCCCATTTTGGGAACATTTCAGTCATAGGAGAGATGTCATAGGTAATTATTCTTTATATTGTGTTTACCAAGGATTAGTTACACCGATGAGATTAGGGCTGTATAGAAATTGCCGTCAGTTATAAAATGCAGAGCAAAAAAATACCTATGTTTGTTTATATAGAAGAAAGCAGTTCCTCCAGACCCTTGAGTCTGGAAAAAAGCATGGCTAGCCAGACATACTGAGTGCAACTGTAGCCCTGCAGAACTTCTGTAGCCCTTAATGATGTTAGAAATTCATCCATCTTTTGTATTTCTAAATAATGTCAATGGATTTATGCTGTAAATCTGTAGGCATAACAAACTGAGGCTGGTAAAATAAACAGGAGCAAGGCAAGCCATGGCTCAGCCTTTCTTTAGTTTCTGCAAAGTTTAAGCTTTCATTTACTTTTGTCTAAATCCTGGTTCCCATTCCTCCACACGGCGAAGGCTGCTTTCTGGAGACTTCGTGGTTTGTATTTCTCTTGTGCAGAGGCAGTTTGAGCCCCAGGTGGCACTGAGCTGCTGTGGCAATGCAGCGATGTCCTAGGAGACCTGTGCGCGAAGGGCACAGCTGGGCTGCCGTCAAGCCTCATGTGTCAGAAGGATCCTTTGAACTACTAAGGGCTGCACACATTATAGCTGCTTTCTGACTGCCTGGAGCTGTGCCTGGAGCTTGGCTCAGGGCTTTCCAGCCCTGAATTGCTCCCAAAAACTGTTCAAAGGTCATCTCAGGAGTAATGCAAGGTCTGGACCCCATACTGTCTTGTTATCGTTGAAAGCAGTGGGAATTTTGTCCTCCACTTTCACAGAGCTGTATCCCATTCTTCTTTCTGGCTGTGAAGAAAGGTGGAACACTGGCTCTGTAAGACTTTTATAACTGCATCAGTCATGCTGATGTCAAATGACAATCAGAGTTTCCCAATTTGTTCTCCTCAGCTGCTGTTGAGCTTGGTGGGCAGTGAGGTGACTGCAGTGAGCTGACAACACCAGCTAAGCAGCAGAGACAGCAGAGGAGCAGATTACTTTGGGCCTGTGAGAGACAGGAACAATATTTGACCATGGTTGAGCACAGTAGAGAAGCCTGAATGAGTTAAGGCCTCTGAGCTTTCAACCAGAAATACAATTTTAACAGCCTGGCCCTGCTCCTCTGGGCATCAGGGCTGGACTTTTAGCCATTTGCCTCAGGACAAGGTACATAAGAAAGGTGTGAATGTCCCCTCATCATCTGCTGAGGGCAGCTGGAGTAATGCCCATGTCCATGTGTGTCTTTTGATTTGAATGAGCTAAATCACCCATCCCACGTACCTTGAGCCACCCCACCAAGCACCTCACCACAGGAGGCTGGCATATGCCTGCCTCCCTGTCGAAGCCAGGCTCAATGTTGCCATGAGAGGGATGTGGAGCTCAGCACTGACCTGCTGAAAAGGCTGCACCAGGGCCGAAGGGGTGGCTTCTCCAGACCCTTTTCTGTATCAGAAACCTCTCCTTCAATAGGAACACCTAGCTGCTTGGGGCTACTAAGAGATTATTTGGGATTACTGAGGGGATGGAGGTGCTCGTCCTTCATTCTGGTCCCCACATCAAGAAAAAAAAGCATTTCTGGTGGAGTTTAGGGTGAGAGTTGCTGCAGTGGACTTGAGGGACATATCTCATGTTTCTGGGTGCAATCCTAGAGCATTTCTCTATTTCATTTAAAGTACATGAAAGGCTTTCTCAGGTAGTGAGCTGTTGGTGACCACCACTATGTGATACTCTCTGGAAGGCTGTGGTAAATGGTGCCAAGGAAAAGAGTTAGGCTAGAGCGTGCTCAGGATCAGGGAAGCAAATAAAACCTGTTGCAGTAGAGTCAGAGTATGTTATTGCTTACATGTGTGTGCACATGGATAATACTTTTCCTTAACTTAAAGGTTCTGAATCATAGTATTTGGTCTTTGCTACAGGATTCAGCGTGTATTTCCATACACGTATCAGACAAAAGTATCTAAAAATAGTTCTGCTATTTTATTGTGGTTTTGATACCAAATAAGAGTTGAAAGAAGTTGGAAATTAAATTGTTTTTCTGATTACACAGTATAATAAATAGATTCTTTTGTTGTTTATCTAAGCAGTTAGCTCTTGTGAAAGTCTCTATTGTTAACCTGGCTAACAATTCTTTCTTTTAGAGTGGTGGCTTGGGTTTGAGTTTTCTCAGGAAAAGTTTTTAGGGGAACCACGACCAAACTACCTGGTCATAACTAGACATCTCTGTTTGTATGTGTTAGGGATGGAGATGCTGGATGCAGAGCCTGTTTTTGCAGTCTGTGGACATGGGTACATGCCTGGCACTGTAGAGCCTTGATTTGGGTCCCTGTATGTAGCACAGTGCAATTATAACAACAGTTTTATGCAGGTGTTTATATTAATCCGGACAGTTAAGTGAACTGTGGGGAAAACTCTATCTTGATGTGCTACAACCAGATGCCCTTCAGACAGAAAAAAATCTAAGGGTCAGATATGGATTCCCATGAGCCTCATCCTTCAGCCTTTCTGCAGACACAGAAACAAATTCAGAACAGAGGGCTGAGTCCTTTCTAAACTGAAACCCAGAATCGTTGGCATTAACACCATGAAACATTCAATATGCTTCCAGTCAACCCCACCCCACTCTCATCTTCACCCCCCTCCCCCGTGCTGATCTAATTAAAACAAAAATCTACGTGTTGCTGAAAATTAGTTTCTTAATTATAGTTTATTGCAAGCTATAACATTGATAATTATGATATAGAGAGAGCTGATGTAAAACCAAATTCAATTATTTTCTTTTGTAGTATTTCCAAAGAATGAAATTATGTCTGAAAACAGGATACACATGCACTCACATGTATATGTCTAGACTTATGTGTCATACAGAACAACTTGGATACAGACGTATATGTTACGTGCACATCTCTAAGACTGTGCATACGTACATACATTTATACATACAGTATAGATTTGTTAGTTTATTAGAAGTTCCTAAAGTAAATCTACTAATTAAAGCGCTAATACCCATCTTAAGGCTGATAATTAGGTATAAAGAGAAAAGGAGACAGGATTAGTGTTCAGATCATGTTCCAAATGCCTCTTAATTGGGTGTTTGTAATCAATCCTGATTGCAAGAGGCAGTGGTTTGGCAGTATAAAGAATGAAAAAGGCTTAGCCCTACTATTTTCCTGTTAGTTGACTTGGCCGTAATATTTAGGTCAGGATCCACTGTCAAACAAGGTAATTTTGTCAGCATTAGCAATCCTCATAAAAGATATAAAAATCTTTTCTAAAGATATTTTCTTTCAAGCTAAAAACTCTCAATCTAAAGAGTTATTTTTATCCCAAATCTTAAAAGTGTTTTCAAAGTGAACCACAGAAAAGATTTTGTTCTCCTGGCCTCCATCCACCACTGACTTCTGAAATCAGGTCTGAGTTCACTGTGGGTCTTTCATTGCATTGACCTTGGCACTTTTCTCACCAAGCCACAGTTTTCCATCACAAAACCACACAGTTTGGTATAATGATTATTTCTTTATCCCAAGTAACCAAACAATTTTTTAAACAGGGTGACAGATTTCCCTCTTGCGTTGTGGGAAGCAAGCACCTGGCCATTTCCAAATAGAGTTTTAATGAACTTCCTGAAGGAGATTTGAGAGTGGTTTAATAAGTCACCTGCCAACTTTCTGGGAGCACAGGTCATTTTCTTTTTTCTGTACGAATTCACAAAAATGTGAGAATAACCCCCCTTCCCAAGTCCTAAACTTCCACAGAGGAAATTGATTTTCATGGGCAATATCAAAGGTTTTTAAAATCGTAACCTCAAAGAATAAAATTTCTGATCATTTCTCACACATAAGGTACTTGGAAACTGTGAGCCACCAAGCTGGTTGTGAACTGTGTGATCATAATACATTTAAACAGAAAATGATTGTCCTTATTTAGACTTATCTTGCATGTTAATAACATTACAAATATTTTACGTAATGCTATAAAATGAAGAATTTAGATGGCTCAAAAGCACCATTGAGAAAATATATGTATATATGGAACAGACACCCACTTGACGTGGTGATTTCTTCCAGAGGAAACTATGCACATCCCAGAAGTACAATAACCAGCTGTTGTACAGGAGAAACAGGGGCACTTGTCTGCTGCCTTCCACGCTGATGTGGAGCTGCAGTGGCCCCATGCCTCCCCTAAATACGTGTGTCTCACGCTGAATGGGAGCCTGGGACAATCCTTTCCTTACGTTCCCACCAGCTCGAGCTCCACTGCACATTTGCCCTGTGGGCTGCCCCCATGTGCAGACACAGCCCATCAGGGCTGTGGGGCAGGAGAGGGGTTGAAGCACCCCACTGCAGCTGGGAGCACCCACACTGCCCACAGAGCTCAGCCCTACACTGGGGCTGCTCCCCACTGCTTTTCATATGGGAAAAGAAGATACAGATATTCTTTTTTTTTTTTTTTTTAATACACTCCTTCTTCAATTGGAAGCTAGGCACCTAGGGAAAATTGAGAGGTCTGTTCACACGCATGTGATTATTCTGCCTCAAGCTTTGAGAAATGCTCCCTCAGCCAAATTCCAAATTTTTCCTCATCATGTTCACATAAACAGTCCCACCGAAGTCAATTAAAACAACAGACTCACTTGTGCAGGGCTAGCAGTGCTTGAAAGCTAGGACATACATTTGTGGCACTATACAAATTAGTAGTCACTTTTGTAACAATGGATTTCAGGTGCTTGCAGAGAAATTTACTGTACAGTAGAAAACTCAGCTTCAATCTTTATTGTCCCCTCAATTCATAAATCACCATATGTAACTTATAATTTGTGCTCCAGAATCTGAGCTCATAACAGTGAAGGTTTGGGACAAATTGCTAAGCGCATTGGTAAGAATTGAAGTTTGTCTCAGTGTAGAATCTTGTGCCAATCTGTCATTAAGCCAGGCAACTTCTGCCGACTCTCGTCTGATGTATTCATCTGTAACAAGGGAAGCAGATCAGCAATTTAGAAAAGCTTTAGCTTGATCACCATGCAGAAATGTAGACTGTGCTGCCTATTTCCATAGCGATCACTCAACTTTGCCAGATGCAAAATGGGAGGCTTACGTCTCCCATGCTAAAAACCCTTCTTATAGGAAATGCTAGTCTGTTGCTCCATTTGAGTAGCTTTAGTTAAGTCTGGAAAAATATGCAAAGGTGGCTCTTAAATAAAAGCTTTTTTTTTCTTTTTTCTTTTTTCTTTCCTTTTTTTTTTTTTTTTTTTCTGTTTCATAGCCATCTCCATAATCTGTTTTGGAGACAGAGGCATAAGATGTTTTAGCATGGAAGGCATATGTTCTGATTGCTGAGTGGTTTTTTGTTGTTATTGTTTGTTTGTTTTTTTGACATTCCCACAAAACCCCTGAGACTTGTATCACAATTCTATAAACTTTATCTATTTGTATATTCCTATTTGGGCTCAAATACAAAACTTCCTTACATGTATTTATAGCAGAAAATTTAGGTTAATCTCTGTGTATTTCAGATGGCAAACAGTTAAAGCAAGTACACATTTTAACCACTCTATATAGTCTAACATCATTCTAATGCATTTCAAAAATCTTTTTGTTTGTTTGTTTGTTTTGTTTTGTTTTTTATATATAGCATATGTACTATATAATGTAGGTGTATACAATAGATGCAGGACCACAGGGAGCTGGGGAGCAAGTGAAGACTGTTCCGCTGATGCCCAATAGTCTTGCACCTGCTAGCATCTCAAACATAAAATACCACAAACATATCGTATTATGTTCCTTACTGGTTTCCATTTTCATTTATGCTCCACAGCTATACTAGATGATGGCCTTCAGACAGTATAATAGTCTTCTTTATCTCATCTCTCTGACATCATTTTCAAGTTCCTTATTACTCTTGAACAGTGTAGCTAATAGTGCCCAAATTGCTTCTCATTCTTCCCATCATAGCATGTCATTATTCAAGAAACCAGTGCTCCTCAGCCTTTCCCACACAAATAGCTCTCCCCCAAACTAAACTTAAACTTACTACCAAGAGCCAGTCTCAAATTTCCCAGGCAATCAGCGTACCCCTGTTGCCTATTACATTTTTACTTTCTAAGTTTTTACATATATATATGTATATTTTATTAACAATACTTGTGTGCTCCTTGAGACTTGAATCTTTGTCTTCTAAAGCCTAGTCTTCATGCACTGATTTTTGTACTGGTTTAATGACTTCAATTAGGGATTTCTTTGTGTATAGTTAAAACAATTCAGCACACACAGGGGGATACGTTTATTCTAGTATAAAGATGCCTTATGTCAGTACATTTGCAGAAATAAACCTTGCTAGTGTCAGCAGTTTGTAGCAGGGGCTGTACTGCTTTATCCATAATGGTTTCTAAACTGGTATAGCTAAAGTGGCTGTAAAAACAGTGTATAGACTGGTACATAACTCTTGTAGAGATTTTTGTGTACTGTAATAGCTAATTTTGTGAGCAAATTTAATAAGATTCCCCTGCTGCTTGCAAGTTTGGGATTGCAATATATATATATATACATGTACATATTTATATGTACTTATTGGGGTACTTACTGACAAGTAGATTTTTTCCCAGCTTTTACTCTTTGAACGCTATCTCAGGCAAAATGTCTAAGCTAAGCAGTTCCTCTGCGTACTGTAACTTATTCTTTCCAGGAAGGTTTTTTTTTAACTTGCCGCACTAGGCAGCTAGATAAATTACTGTGGTGTGACCTTCAAGCACCTCGCTCACTCCATGGAAATCATCCATATGCACACTCTCACCCCGTGATATTCCATATGACGTGCAATGTAGTTTATCCCTTTTTTAGTTATTCCTCCCCCCACCCCCAAGGCTGCAAACTGAAAACACATTCATAGGTGTAACCACAGCTCAGCTGATACTCTGAAATCAAATTCTGAGTGCTCTGAAAATAAACATCTGATCACCGGGTAACTTTTGCATGTCCCCATATGCTCAGCATAGAAAGGAAAATATATCCTTCCTTGCCACATCTCAGCTTCAGCTATTTCTCATCTGAAAGATTTCAGATTATTTAAATTTAAATATCTAAGGAAAGGAAGCTGGTTTTCATGGTCCACAATCTTAATTTGTCCAAAGAACACTCCACTGAAGTTAGTGGATCTACAGAGATTTATGTCAGCTGAGCGAGAGCTGACTGTACACTTTAACAGCACCCTAGAAATTTTCAGAAGATCAGTGTTGTAGCTCAAACTGTATTAACTTAGAGTGAAGTTCTGCCATTCAGCAAGATCAGACCTCAATACTTGTGGAGAATGGGTAGGAACTTCTTAAAAGAAGGTAGAATATAGACCAAAGTCCTCTTTCTCGTGTTTTCAAATATATTGAGGGTACATTTATTGATGTTTGTGAAGTCCCTAGAGACTTCTGGGTGGAAGTGTAGTGCAGTGTAATAGTTATTTGCCATTGTTTTGCATTTCTTAATCTTATAGATGTTAATTTATTTTTTTTAAACAATATACTGCTGTATAAAAATGCATGTGGCAATCTATCGACTTTCAGAGAGAAGTGTTATCCAAACAAAAATGAAGAATAGGACTCGTGCTCACAAGAGACATATTATCCGTGATGAGAAGAATCTATAACAGACACAGCACTAACTCAAAACTGAACACCAAATAGCATCCAAATGCAAGCAATTTCCAGTGTGTGCATATTGCCAGTACGAAACCAGGCCATTCTGAAAGCGCGGCGGCCCCCGAGGAGCCGTGAACCACGCAGCAGCAGCGCTAATGGCTGTCTTCTCATGTGCAGCGAGGGAAAGCAGCACTTTAGAGCCGCCTTGGGCAGCTTTTAAGTTATTCATTCTTAACTTACTTCTATAAAGCTGTTATTGGGTGGAAGCAGATGACAGAAAGATTTGGGGCCTGCTCTGTCTGCAGCAGGGGAGACTTCTCCCTTGCACATAGGATAAAATTCTGGCCTTCTTTAAGTCAGCAGCAAAATTTCTCCCCACCTGTGTGGGACTAGGTTCTCACTTGAACTGAATAAAATGATTTTAGGCTCCAGAAAACCCTTTTTTGAAGAACATTTTTCTGGTGCCAGTATATCTTGTAAACTTTTTCTGACTTTGGACATTATTTTCTTTCTAGCACACAGTGCACGTAGGGGAGCAAAGAGGCCCATGAGTTTTCAAATGCATTTGTACTGCTAGAGCAATAATGAAATTCAAAAAATACCCCATTTTCTCTTGCACATTTAATTCATGGTGTATGGTGCAGGTTCTACCCGTTTTCCTAACCTGCTTTCAGAACAATTAGGGCTGCTTTGTGATTTACTTGATCCCCCTGATGCCTAGTCCTTCCCCATCTCCTCTCTGTGGGTGATTTACTCTCCTGACTAAAACACAGTCGTTTTCTTTCTTCATATCATCCTCTCGAAGTTTTGGATATCATGTCAGATCTCAAAATATTGTGAAACTTTATAAAACTCCTTGAATCTCAAAAAGGACTGAGGATTTCTTTTTCCTTTTAGTATATTTTTGGTGATTTTCCCTGTGATAATAATAGCCAGAAAATTCCTTCATCTTAAATGAGAAATTTGCCAATACCATGATATAAGCAGCTGATGCTTTAAAACCTGCCATCAAATTTCATGACACTGGTGATAAAAATCATGAGAGCTGGCAATGCTGTATTCTTGTTACAGTCCCAGCTTTCTGATGCTGCTTCTTTCCTCAGCCACAGCCCTGAATCTTCTATCACTCAAGTGACAGATTTCTAGAAAAATAAATAAATAATCAAAAGGAAAATAAAATATTAACTTCCATTGATTTCACTGCTTATCTATGTTTCTTCACCTCTCACTGCATGACCAAAACTTACAGAAAACAGAATTCACAGAAAAAAAAAATCAATAGGAAAAAAAAAAATCCCACTTAGTCTACCATCCTTATCTCTGAGTATATATATATGTAATAACATTAGGCATCCTACAATTATGGAAGCAAAATTTTTGTTTGACTTCAAAATGAATTTACAGAGATGAGGAGAAAAAAATAAAAATAAAGGCCAATAAGCACAAGGACATGACTTTTGGCTAAGGAAGGCACAGATCTGTAAATTACTGGCATATTTTGGGCAAAGCTCATATTGGCTGCTGCAGGGTTCTTGCACTTTCCCACTGTTCTTGCCTGGCAAATGTACTGGAGATAAACTAAGTGGACTGACACAGAAAAAAAAAAAAAAAAAACACTTTCTTATTCCATTTCCTTTTATGCATTGCACAAGCTTATGTTTTCAGGGGATTGCTGTTTTTCAAGTATTACACACACACACACACACAAAAAAAAATGTGCAAAACAGCAAATATTAAGGGTCCCATCCTCACCCTAACTATGCCATTTTTATGTTGGCATGTTTCAGGTGAAGACAATAAAGTTGTGACTGATGGCTTTGTATTTCCCTCACAGGCCGGATCCTTTCCTGCTGCAGTTACGTTAACTGCAGTGGGGCTGCTCTGATGTGCACCAGCTGAGAAGCAGCCATATAGCTCTAAACTCAGGGGCTGTTCTGAGGACAAAACTAATTTTCAAAACATTTTTATGAAGTCAAGGAAATCTTAATGTCTTTATTCTGTTATTACTCTAAAATAATAATCCCAAACTGACCTGGGAGCTATTACTCGGTGAGCACTGGCCCCTTGGAAGGTTTCAACTTGTCAGGTTTAGCCATTTTTTGAATGCACAGAGGAAGTCATTAAGGCACATCAGGCTGCTGATTGCTATTAAACTCTGCAGAGAATACTGTGTAAAAATCAATGCCATAAGAGGGCTACAAGAATCTAGGAGTCAGGAAAAGCACTTCTTTACCCTCTGGATCTCAAAAATGGATTAATAGATTTCATGAAACCTCAGAAAAAATATCACCTTTGAGCTAGGGGCCACATGTAAACCTCCGTGACAAAATAATACAGCTCAGAAAGCACCAAGCATGTGAAAATGGGATTATAAAAGAATTGTCACTCCTGTGGCCTCAGCTGTATGTGCTGGAGAAATCTCACACATCTGCACATGTACCCATGCACACGCTCATTTGTTGTATCCCAAGGAACACCTTTTTTGCTGTATCTACACTAAGGAAGTTGGAGAGAAAAATTCTGTCTAGTAAAGCATGATCTTACATAGTTCTTGCCAGAAGAGTACTGAAGAATTTTCCAGACAAGTTCAGTCTCAAAAACAGTGAAACCGTATCTTAGATGGCTGGTGGGTTCTGCTTGTGTGGGAACGGCACTGAAAAATGCAACACAGCTTACTACTAGTTGAAAACATTTAACAATATTTTTTTTTTCCATGGGAAGAAGTAGTTTAAATCATATTAGGAAGCATTAATGTAATATATAAACAGGCAAAGTCTTTTGGCTCCAAAGCCAATTGCCATGTAATGGCTTAAATTCAAACCGTCCAATTCTCTTCCCCCAGAAAGAGAAGTGGCAGCATTCATTTCAATTTTTGGCTTGAATTTCTTTCAATTTTTGATGAGAAAATGTTGAAACATCTTTTTTATTTGATTATTTTTCTTTGATTCTTAGATGAAAATATAATTTCACTGAGTTGTAATTAATTTGCTTCATTCCATCATAGGATCATTTGGGTTGGAAGGGACCTCAGGAAATCATCTCATCCAACTTCCTACTCAAAGGAGTTGCATTTTATATGTACAAAGGCTAAAATGAAGTAATCCATATAAACGAAGTGCTTCCATAAAAACAAAAGAAGACATTTTCATTCTGAATTAGGATGCTTAAGACCCTTTATTTCATGTCATATCCCAGCCTTTTTGCCCAGGTCAGTACTAGTTTCTCACTAGCTCTCCTTATTCATATTAAAACCTTAGATTTCATGTTTTTAATTAAAAAAAAAAAAAAAGTCCTCTTGTTTTTCAATTTTAAAACACATGAAAATGTCAAGTACCTCTTGGCCATCCCAGGAGGAGAGCTGAGGGGTAAGGCCACAAACCTGTCCCTGCCTGAGTGGGCCTTGGTCCACCATCTCAGCTAAGCCCAGAAAATGCCTTTTTAAAGAGCCCAAGGATGAGCTATCTAGCATCAGGGCTTGGGGCAGGCAGGATGCAGGGCCAAAACTGCCAGCTTTGGTCCAGAGGGGGGTAACCTTTGCCCAAAGCTCGTGAAGGTTGCAGATGTCCAAGAGCTTGCCCACAGTCCTGGGGAGCTGCTGCTGTGCATATCCCTGAGTCCATGGCAAGAGCACAAGATTGTGGATGCAGCCAGTGTCACCAACCCCACCCAGAGTATCCAGGCCCAAGACTGAGGTCTGGAGAAAAAGATCAAAAATAGGCTTTCTGCTAAGGGCTGGATCAAGCGCACGCAATGAAAAAGCTCTTAATAAGTGAGCTGTTAAAGCCTGTTTTAGTGTGTATGGTCTGGAGCGGCTACAGTGAGGGGGCAGATCGCAGCTCAGCATCGGGGATGGAGGCTCCTACACTCTCATTATAGCAGGGAAAAATCCACTCTTCTTGCATGGATAATTTGGAAGTTATGAATCAGCCTGTTGTTTTTATTTCAGTGGAGTACAGACAAGAGTTGTGTAAAATGAGGCTGCTGCCTGTCTGTCAGGCAGCTGTAGTTTTTTACCCTGCAGCCTCTTTTAATGCGCATTCTTGGCAAATTCTGAAGAGAAGCAGTCACAACTGTGCGCTCAGACATTCGAGCAGATCTCATACCCTTGTCATTGAGCTGAGGACTTCACTCGTGCATCGCCCTGTGTTTGATGCAGCCATTAAGCATCCTGACCCAGTAACCAGAAAACTGATTTGGTGTCTAAATCAAAAGGCACTTTAAAAATACGTTCTTGAATCATCTGGTTTTGAACAGAGGTTAATATTTTCTTGCGGTATATCTACTTTTCCCAGGTGTTAAATAGATCATTCGCTGTCTGCTGGTTCTTAGTTGTTTTTTTAAAGTATGTGGTAAAGGCTATTTCAGCCTAACTCTACAGGCTTTTAGGGCATAAGAGACAGTTATCTGCAGAAAAAAAAAAATGCCCTTCACTCAAATAATTAGCAATTATCTGTAAAAAGAGGAGTTAAAAAAAAAAAAAAAACTTCTGAACTTACTATGGTAAAAATAATTTAAAAAAAAAAGTAAAAAAAAAAAACACTTTTCATCTTTAGCTTTTTTCATCTCCCCCTTCCTCCCCCTTCTCAGCACCCTCCCCCTTTCCCCTCACATTTTCTGAGCAGGCTTTGCCAAAGGAAACACTGATGAAAGTAACTTTCAGTGGCTGAGCAGTTCCCTCCGTCACCTCCTCCCTGTCCACCCCCTAGATTGCAACAGACATCTGCCTTTGTGCATACCATGTCAAAGTCCAGCAGAGACATTTTATGTTCATTGTCTCTCCAAAATAAATAAAAGCAGCGCAGACGATGCGAACTGGCTGTAGACATCCCATTGCTAATAATGGAGCTATGTTGGTAATTGCTAATAATGATGCAGTGTTTCAGCATGGGAACGCTGTTCTAGCTGTAATGCGGATCTGGCCTGAATAAAGTGACACAGATGGTAACATTATTGCATATTTCTTTGTAGTGGAAGTTGACATTTTACTGTGGCGAAAAAAAAAAAAAATCTATTCCTATATTTCTCTCTAGTTATTTCTTTAATATTAGCATTACTGGCATACTTGATCCATGAACTGTGTCAGTGGCACCTAAGGAACTTGCAGAGGAGCCTGAAAAGAGAGGAGAAGCAATTGTTTCCACTTAGGGAAGAGCTTAGATGCTGTTTGACAGAACGGTATTCACATCCCTTGGCAGGGATGACCCATTCTGATCACACGCAACAGCCCAACAACAAGCGGCCAATTTGCAGTAAATCAGACTTCAAACATCTCTGTAGCCGCTATCTGCAAGACGGGTCCTGGAGTCCTCTCTCCTCGAGAAGAGCTCCCACATGTGCACCGGGAGTGTTTCCTTGCATTTTGCAGGCTGCAAACAGCAGGGACATGTGCTCTGCTGGCTGGATCCTGGCTTCAGCTGCCTTTAATGCGCACAAAGTACGTGCTCCTCTGGGAACGCCCGGCATCCTCCGTGCTTACGTGCCCAAGCCCTTCAGCACCCTGGTGAGCCAAAACCAGTGGAAGGGCATGCAGCTACTTTGGCCCGACTGCAGCACGTTTCCTTTGAAAGGTGTTTGTAAAGCTGTGGCAGCATGTCAAAGATAAGAGAGGCAGGAATTGGTTGTATTTGCCAAGTGTCTGCCTTTGTTGGCTCTGGCCACAAGAGCAGCTACCCTTACTTTTGAACTCTCCAAACTTGCTGCGTGTTCACCCGCAAAAATCACTAAGCTCACTCAGAGCATGAGTGTCGGAGCCAGAGTCGTCCTTCCTGCAAGATTAGGTCACAGCATTAGATCAAAGCCCTAATATGCCATTTTACACTACGCGGATGCAACTACCAGCCAAGTTTCAAGTCCACAGCACAGGTGTCTACTAGCTGCACTGTGTACACATGAAAGTAAGGGCCAGAAGCCAAAATTATGAGCTAAATTTCATCTTTGTTCCCCGGCATTACACCTTTCTCATCCACACTGATAACTTCATCTCCAATTTAAATTCCAGAAGATTTGTAGGTCATTGCTAGTGTCTAAAACTTTCCTGTTTGCCTTTCCCAATGCTGCAATCTTTTGCAATTTTCCGTCTTCCTCTGGCAATTCAAAACTGAGCTTACTAATGCTGTCTAAAAAGAAACAGTTGTGAAAGAACAATCTACAAAAGAAGCTTCTTGCTGGCAAAAGAAGTGCTGCACAATATTAATTACTGTGTGGAGGGAACATGTAGCAGAAAGCAGTGTTAGCATGTGTGTAGGAAATAAACAGTATATTTGCTGCAGAGTGGCCATGCAGCTGGAAGTGCAAGGCATGAGCCAGAGTGACGAGCAAGTGCTTCTTAGAAATGATTATGAGTAAAATAGTGACAAAATGCAGAGAGTATCCTTCATCTCATTAATTTACACTCCTAAAACCTAGGTGTCTCCTCTAACCTGGATACTTGGGCTTCTCTTCTGATTTATGGGAGGGGAAATACTTCCAGCAAAAATACTTTCCATCCTAAAGCTGATCAACAGGCTAAATCATTCCTTATAGATGCCTCTATCTCTCTCCCCAGACTACCAAGGGATAACTAGCTCAGAGCACCTCCCTGACTTTTAGATAACTACTGTAGAGTGAAATAAATTCCTCCTGAAGTCCTCAGGAATAGCTGCCTGAAGTGGGCTGGAAAGGTGGCAGACTGAGATAGCTGCAGCCACTTCATTTCTGTCGTGGTGGGCACGGAGCTGGCCGCCAGGGCTGGTACAGTATTGCCCATGTCAGCGAGGCGAAAAATTTTGCAGAGGTTTGGAAATAGTTCACCACGTGACAGGCTTAATGCACAACAAGTGCTATAGTCAGGTTACCAGTAAAAATGAAAACAGAAAATGAGCACAGGAACTTTATGTTCTGTTTATTTAGCAGTAAACATTTTCTTCAAGAACTGAAACTCCTGTTTTAATACGTATCACTTGTTGATGTGCTTACAATGTAAAAGCGCACTTGCTGGGGCAGTGCTACATGCAACTTCTGAGATGAGGCTTGCCACTGTGCTTGGCTCAAAACTGTCCTGAATCCCCCTGGGGCAAGCTGACAACCTGTGCTCACTGGTCTGTGGCATTCAGAGTCGCTCCTGCAGAGCACGTGCACCACAGGAGCACACTGGTTGGCAGTGAGGGATCTTCTGTAGCAAAGAAGAAATTTGACAGGACATAAGAACATGAAGTAGAAGGGAATGGAAAGAAAATACCAAAGTATAGGAATGGCATACAACATAGACCGCCTAACTCAGCAAACACATTTCATTCACTTGAGTTTCCTCAGCCTTCCCTCAGTGCATCCTCAGCTCTGTTTACCATATGCTTAAACCATGCTTAATTTAATGTGGCCAACAGGTGCTTACAATTAGGCACGTGTTTAGTAACGTGACTGAATTAAGGTCCAAATATTCCTGCTTCAGCACATGAACAAGACTGTTTCTATTAAGAAAGAGCATTGCATGCTAGGGCTTGTAATCGCTGTAGACCACACCGTGTGGAAGATGAGGCACTACGAAATGCTTCTAATTCAGAAGACTGTTCACATGCATCCATTTAGGTCTGAGTTTGAAACTTTTTCCTAATCAGGGTCAAAGTAATGACCCTGTCTTAGACCAAGTTCCAAGATCAAGAAGCCCAAATCCTGAAGTTGCTATTGCTGCAAAACACCAAAAGACTTGAAAGATGCAGGTCGGACGCAGTTCGTAGACTCCTGGCAAATTGTCAGGGCAGCCTCCTCAAGTTTCAGATGTTTTGCTAAATTATAATAAGTAGTTGTGTACTTTAAAAGTCAGGAAAAATAGGGGACACTAAATTGTCACTTACAGACTGATTTGTTGTCTCTCTACCTTGCGTAGTTAAAATAGGGTGGGTAAAATTAAGCAGCAATAGGGTAAGCAGCAATGATGCCAGCATTTTCTTTTGCTGAGGATTTAGCAAAGCCAAGGATGCAATGCTAATCTAGAGTTGTTTCTCTTTTTCCTTAAATAATATTTTTATTGAGCAAGAAGTGGATGTCAGAGTGGCCTTTTGATCAGCTAAAAAAAAAAAAAAAAACACAGTGTCTCTAAGGGAATCTTTCGTGTTTATTGTATGTTGCTGCATTTGAAAAATGCTGGCCTACAGTAGAAATAGACTCCTTAGCATACAAGAAGTAGGACAAAACAGGATGAGGCCAAAATGGGAACTGTATATCACAGGAACTCAGAAAGGCAGGAAGTAACAAAAGAAGTTGAAATTCTTGATTAAAAGTATAATTGTACCAGCTTGTGCAAGAGGATAATGACTTTAAAATGTCAGCCTTTATGCCTGTTCATAATGATAAAGCTATTAAACCATATGTACTGTTCTTAATTCCATTTCTCATGGCAAGTCATTTAGGATCTGCATCTATTCTGTCCACTAAAATCTAAAGTATTTCTTAAGCAGTATATTCAAACAGTAGATTAAAAGCAGTGCTAGCTAGAGCAGTGCCAGCCAGGGCTGCTGCACAGTGGTTTAGAACATGTCAGAAATTCTTTTGTAAACCCCTATTTTTAGGGATTTAAATATGAGCTATAAAATTCAATCCCAAGATGAAAGTCTGCCAAAAAGTGAATATTTAAACCTAAATTCTTAAAAGAAAAATACGTCATTTTTGTATTTTAGAAGTTCTATATGTAAAAAGGAAGGCCTTAAAATACTTTCTGCAGATCTGTAACTGAAAAATGGGTCTATTTCAAAAATCAACGCAATAAGGAATGAACTCTTAAAGCAATCAATGGCTTCTTTATTTCAGAACATAAGTTGTAACTAACAAGTTACCCTGCTTTAAAGCTGCTGCACAGTTGAATTTGGTCGATCTCTGTGTAGCTATTGGAAGAAAAGAAAAAAAAAAAAAAAGGAAAAAAATAGCATTTACTTTCAATGGTAATTAGATCAAATGCTAACTTCTTCATCAGGAAGTTAGGTCCTGGAAGAAAAACTAAGAGCTCAATTTTGCGACCACAATACTTAGCAAAATAGTCACTTTTAGTGTCAGTAAAATTGCCTTCAAAGATAGGAAGACAAATGTTGTGCTGGTGTCCCTCAGAGTGCTTTTGCCTTTCCCAGCATTTCTGTCAGAGCGTCAGGGCTTCTGATCCCCAGCCGTGGGTTGTGGTGCTTCCAGACTGAAGCTGGTAGTAGCATGTTTTGTAATTATAGGCACATGCCAACAGAAAAGCTATAGAATAAAGCATCATTACCAGATGGTTCAATGTTTCGGGAGTTGGGGAAAGATGTTAGCAGAGAATTCTGCAGCAGCTTCCTCAAGCCCTACCCAGCAGGTGATATTTATGGACTGTTTACAAGATTTTCGCATATGGCATGCTAAAGAAGTTTGTAACTTTTATACTCTCTCATCCAGTTTATTTATTTCACAAAAATCCCACTCCAAAGGTCAGCTATGTTCGGTCTGTCTCAACAACTCCAGGCCTAGGGAAAAATACTGAATGTAATCTCAGCATGGTGTAGTTAAACAAATGTGTTTTTAAACATGGTAGAGATGCGTCTTTTTGTGTCTTGTTCTCATACATCTTAGGCCCCGTGTCTCTTGGCTCTAGCCATCATTTAAATGAGAGGACTGCTTAGCACCTCTTTCACATTCAAATGATATATTTGTGTTCTTTTGTGTAGAAATGTCTGTATATTTTCAACACTGTTCAATTCATGTGAAAGTAGACAGGAACAAACCAAGGAGACAAAGATTATGTCAAAAAGGGTGAATAATACTGAAGTGATCATGATGCATCTATTCTTCTTTTCAAAATCCTCAGAGGAAACCCTCCTTTCCTTTTCTAGCTTGCAAGTGGCATGAGGAAGCTCATTTCAGACTCTTCCAGCCTGATACTCTTCTCTTAGTGCTGGGTTTCCATCCCTGAGCCTCCTCTCTTGCATTCAGTTCAGGAATGGAGAGCAGACCCAGATTTAGTGACTTCCCTCCTCACCTGGCAGCAAAACAGGATGGCTTCTCTTTCTCTGTTCACCTCTTATACACATACTTTAATAGATCCCTTGCTAAGTGACAAGCTGCAAGTGAAATTCAGGTAATGAACATGCCACCACTCTGGTCTGCTCAGTTCAGTTTTGAGGGTGCAAAATGTGCTTGCACACAGCCACAGATCAGCTTTTCAACTTGCATCCCAAACATAGCTGTAGCTGGGAGTTATTAGTATCTCAGAGTTTTATTTACTGTAGAAGACCAGTGAAAAATTTCAACAATTGCTTGAACAGTTGACTCTCTTGATTCACAAAAGCAGTATGATTACAGGGCAACTATTATATATACAAAGTCTGATTTGTGATATATGTATATAATCAATTGCAAATTATGTGCCTTTCAAACATCTGCTGGGGTTTATTGTGAGTCTATTAGAGGATATCTAATATCCAGTAAGAAATGATGTGTAAGAAATCCATCACCTCTGCTCTGGCAGGAGGGGTTTGCAATTCAAACAAGATGCTCTGTCTTTGTTATATAGAGCCTCTGCATTGGAGGATCTGAGACTTTCCGCTGAACCATCATGAAAATATTACAAAGACGCTTCTGCTATAAAAAAAGCCCAGTACACAAGCATACAGTACACAAAAATGTGTACAGCTTTAAAACGGGTAGTTTTCAAGTCAAAATTACAAAACCATTATTTTCATCAGCTGCTAATATCCCAAGGGCAGTTCATTTAGGAATACTGTCTGAGAATATAGATTCCCTTTGCTCTTAGGAGTCTGATGTACAAATCTTGGAAGCAGGATGTGTACAATGCATTGGGAAGTTTGTGATTTCTGGTTTTAAGCAAGTTTTGTCAAACCACCTCAATTTACAAATTCCGCGTTCTTCAGTGGAGCAAGAACACTTGAAACTGCATTTCAGCTGCAAGACATAAAGGCAGCTATTAAATAAGCCTTGTGCTACACGTTTCTAGGTGTACTAAGGAGGACTTGCCTTGGGCAAGGCCTCCAAGTGTTAAATTGTGTCCACTTAAATTGATAGAGCCCTGTTAGTTTTTGACTCTGGTGGAGCTGTAGCAGCCAGACAGGACACCATGTGAGTCCCTCAGCTACCAGCATCCATGGAGTTCCATAAAAAGAAATAGAGACAAGGAGGGTGTGATGGCTGAATGCAGATTTTTGGGCCTCCCTTTTGGGCCAGGTTCCTGCCTGGTCCTCCATGCAGGAGCGCCGCTGCTCAGCTCCCCTGTTGCTCCCAGGTTGAGTTGCATGGCAGACTGGTCTGGCTGTGGTTTTCCCTTTTTGTTCTCAGCCTAGAGTAAGTTCCATCATCTCTGTGAGAATTTAGCTTCTGCTGAGACCGTGGGATCGGGACCGTGGCTTACCCTGTTACACCTAATTAGCCCTGGGAGTTCATCTCCACCACACAGAAGGCCAAGAATATAGGTAGCTTTAAGAAAGAAAATTCAGGATTTGCAAGGAAGATGTAGAATATCCACAATTACATTTCATATGATACAAAATAATTAAGGGATATAAGCCATAATGGTTCGTGGCACAATCCAAGTTCTAACAGATGGGGATACGATGAAATTTCCCCACGGGAAAGTGATTTTGTAATTGTAGAGGTGGGTGTATTCCTTTTACTTCTGTATTTATTTTAGCTGTGCATTTATGTTTGTATAAACATTAAGGAAAAACATCAATCTATAACCTCTGGGTATTTTTACCATTTCTTTAAAATACAGAAGCAATTGCTGCATACTTCTTAAAGAATAAAAGGGAAAAAAAATTAAAACCCTCATTTTTCCCCACCCACACGTTTCTCTTCACTTCAGAGATCCCAGCCCTCAGATTGCCCCTCCCTCTGCAAAAGCCTGGGAAAAGATTCACAGGCACATGTGAAAAATGATAGTTTCACATGGCTGCAGTAGGTTCACATCCTTATTATGTAAATGAGTGGTTTTGGTTTGGGCGTCTCTTTTGTGGTTTTTGTGCAGATGGTTAAATACTTAAACACAGTGGGCCAAAGTGTTCCTACTGGAATTTCACTGGCTGTGGCTAAGCTACACCAGGAATTGAAACAGGCAATGGAACCCAAATCTACTTTTGCTCATAATGAAATGGCCAAATGGGTAATGGGATTGCAGCACAGTAGCAGGGAGGGAAAAAGCAACCACGGACAGATTTCCCTTTGTCTGTTCAGTAATTAATGAAGTACCTGGTGCACGATAGATCTGAGGAACCTCGCCTTGCTGCTGTGATCTGCACTTCCTCCAGACAGGTAAGCGCAGAGCTGTGTGTGCTGGAGACTGAGTAATTAGCCCAAGTAAGCTGTAAAATCTTTAGGAAGCTAGTGGTGTCTGTTTTCGTTTGCACAGGATGCCAAGAGATGTATTTAAAGTGTGAGAGTCAAAGGTCAGTTTGACATCACGTACTCTGAGCAAGATTCCTGTTTCGTGTTAGAAATACCGGCTGAGAGCCGTGAAGCTATTGTGCTTGATAAGGAGCAGGATTAATCTGCAGCAAGGAAAATTTAGGTTCAATATTATGAAAAATGTTGTAACTGCAAGATCGCTTAAGCAAAGTAGCAGGCTGTCAAGGGAGACAGCCGAGGCTAGAAGTGACACTTTTCCATCAGAGATGGCTTGCAGAATAATTAATAAGTATTTCTCTTTGAACAGGGAGGGGTGCGGGGCTCCGCTAGAGGTCCCTGCCAGAGCAAACGAGCCCGCCAATGGAGCAGGCAGGCTGGGGCTGAATGCCTCGCACAGATAAAACGCAGCTCCCTGAAAGGAGTCTTCCAGCCTCTTCTCAGCTTGTGTTACATATTCTAAATGTAAATTGAATGCAAATACTTTGAGCTGCTCACTACAAAGCAGCCTACAGTCTCCTGCACCACATCTGACCCGCTGGAAATTTAAGGGGACATAATAATAGTTCGTATAATTCTTTCAGGACTAATTGGGTTACGACAGGGAAAAAGGCTGCCCCAATCTCTATGATTTCTTGTGCCTGTTTCATATTTATGTCCATTATTTCTTGTTTCAGTTACAGTATTTCTAAGTTTTTCACCAGTCCCTTCCACTTTCAGAGTTAATGAATGCGTTAACATTGCATTCAGTGACAAAATGCATAGGCTTTATGTGAGGCTGAAGTTCTAAATATTCTGCTAAGGTTTTTATCTTCAGATTGTTCAGGCTTATCCGCTTGCACTAAACTGGTGATAACAGCGTATCTTTCTTTCTGTCTTTGCTCTGGAAAGATAAAATTTGTCATTTCCTAGCATTATATCCAAGTGCAGAAAATTGCAAAACAAATACATTACCTCTGAATTATTTGGGGGGGACAGTGTGTGTTAAATTCAATTTCAAAATCAAATTACGTGAGGTTAAATCTCAGTCCCTAATTTGTGCCAACAAAATTGGCAAATCATCTTAACAAAGGGCCAAAGAATTATTGCCTTGATAATAACAGCAAATTTGAACTTGGCAGTTTTATAGATTGGCCTGTGTCTAAAAAGCCCATGGCTTTCAGAAGCTTTAGTAAAGGTTGTTCTCCACCATCGCCAATGGAGCGGTGCTTTACAAAAGCAAACATTCATTTTGCCCACTAACAGGGGGGTTGGCAAAGTGAAGGGGGGCATATGCAACACAAAAAAATAATCCATAGCTTTCCATCCACTGCACCCTAGAAAGCCACAACCCAGGGAACTAGAAGAAAGAGATCAAAAGGCTTTAAAAATGTCAGGTGACAGGATCTTATTTAAATTATTAGGTGAGAGGCATTCTTGCTTTTAACTATAGCAAACCATATCACGTAGCCTGTTTACCTCTCTCCCTTTTATGCTGTTTTTGACAGGCTGGTGCAAATTGCATGTAGAAATTGTATTTCTGCTTTCCAGCATCACTTTGGATAATGTTTGAAAACATGTTTTTGTAAAACAGTGTAATATTCAAAGGTACTTTAATCATGTAGAAGCTGGAGGATTTGTAACATATTCTTTACCAGTATTGACTGAGATAAAACTAATTTGGAACTAAAGGAACCTGCCTTAGGTGAGATTTAGGGAATGTAGGCACTTGGGGAATATAAGAAGGCTTATCTGTAATTTTGTTAAGTGATTCAACTTCAAGAATTACGCATTTCTAATTCACACGCATGTCTTAAAAGTTTGGGGGGTTTTGAGTGTGCGACAACTGAAATCACTAAATCCATATAAGAAGAGATTTTTTGTTGTTGTTATTTATGTTGGCTTATTTGCAGCAAGTTAGATGCTGACCCAACTTGATGTCATGCTGAGGAACAGTAAAACCTTTCTCCGCAGCTCTGTGTCCAAGCTCTATGCCGCTAAATCCTTTTTCACACGAGTAGGCTCGCTGGCATAAACAAAACCAGGGTGGTACAGTCTAACTCTTAAAGTATTTCATGAACATATCAGTTCTTGATACTGTTGTTCTTATCGCAGGTTTTGTAAGGTAAAACACATGGCCTGGGTAAGAGACTGGCTGAGTATTAAACTTCTCTGGTTTACTGAGTAATTTATGTTTCTACATCATGTGAGTAGTGGATAGTACAGACTTAATAAAGCACCAGTCAGCTGAGACTGATGTGTTTAAAATGAAAGAAATGGAAATAAAAGGTCATCAATTTACACATGATTGACGATCACACTTAAAAACAGTTTTCTTCATACCTTCTAATTAGGGGTTTGCATGTCTCCGTGTCTGTGTATGAAGAGTGGGCTGAAATGAGTGCAAAGACCTCTGCACCATTCTGTCTTCCTTACTTATGCTAATGCCCCAGGGCTTCTTCCATAGAATAACACAAATATTATGGAATAAGGAAAACAGGATGGGCTATTTTTAGGATTCATAAGAAACCATTGTCACTTACCTTATAGCAACTCTCTGTTTTTCTTCATGCAAGGGGTGTTGGTTTAAAGCATGGGCAGGGGACTGCAAAGCTGAAGCGAGCGGGACTTGCATCCTCAGGGATTAAAAGCTTTAAAATCTGTGTTGGAGAAGAGCAAGCTTAAGCTCTGGGTGTAAAGGGCACCAGTCATACTGGGTGACAGGCACTTCACAGACAGCATGACTTGCTGTAGGGAAATGTTTCACTAATGGTGCCTGCTTCCTCTCCTGATACCCCAGGTAGCTAAGGCAGCTCCTGCATGGCAAACAGAGAGAGTCCTTACAACGTGACAGGCTCACGGCAAGGCTGGCAGGGAATACTGTTAACCTCACAAGCCCTGATGTGACTGAAGAGCCTCAGGATCTGTATGGGAGACAAGTCTCAAAATTAACAGCCTCATTAATCAAATCACAATGTTTTGACAACTTCATGGTGTGTATGCAATCTATCTTGTATACAATTTGGCTAAGGCTTTCATGAAACAAGATGGTTTTTGCTATAACTTTATGTGGTAAAACTCCATCCCACAGTACAATTACTGGGTTGTATGCTGATTATCAAAGGGTGAAAAAGCTTAATCAGCTGAGCTTTGAAAATAAAATACTGCCAGGAATGTGAAGGAGGTATCGCATATCCTTGTTCCCTATTTGTTTTTTCTAGCTGATGCATAGCCACCCTCATCACTTACTTAGAAAGTCTGGGGAAGGGTGTCCAACCTCTCACACCTGGGCTCAGGTACAGGACATAGCCCTCCTCACAGAAGAAATCCTTTGAATTCATTCACCAATTTGTTTAGTCAAGAGTGAAACACGTGGAAAACCTGCTGGGTCCCCTTACCACGGCACACCAGTGCTTGTCCCTCAGCTCACCAGATAACCAGAGCAGCAGGATGCTCAGCACAGGGTAATTCAGGGCAATCCTGGGTCCTTCAGATGTCAGACAATCATTTTCTCTTAAAAACAGACTCTCCCCCAGATCCTTTGTTCTTCAGGTTTGTCATAAGTACCTCTTCTAAGGAGCTTAGGGATCACAGTAGCCTCCTCCCGCACGTAGGGATGTATGCAGAACACTTATTAAAGCTTTGGGGTTTTAATTGTGTAAATGTCTGCACACCTAGACAAGACTATATCCACAAGTATTTCTGGGTTATAAAGAAATGTTACTGCTTGTTATAATGTGCTTACGAGAATGAGGCATGATGTAGTGGCAGGAGTCGCACAGTGCTGTATTTCATTACGCACATTTTGAAGTGGAGACTCACAAAAATACATAGTATTACAAGTCCCTTTGTCCTTCTTGCTCATTGTCCATTTGCAAAGGTAAAAATTTAAATCAAAGTTAGAAAGGATTAAGAGCAAGAACACGGCTCTTTCAACTACATTTAGCTATCTACAAAGGATGTATTAAATCACTGAGTTAATGACAGTGTCACTGTCGTAGCCATCTCACTTCATCCAACAGCTTCGAATGCTTTCAGGGAAACATCACTGATTTTCCAGAGTAGGAAACTGAGGCACAGAGAAGTTAGCTGACACCTGGCTTCACTGAATAACAATGCCATGGGAACAGAGCCTGTGCTTTCAGCCTTGCAGTCCATTGCTTTGTGCTCTTTCTGCTGTCATCTCCCGTCTCCACGAATGACCCAAGCCCCATCACACTGAGGGTCAGACTCTGGCAGCTGATTGACTCCCAGCTTCTAACCTGGCACATGTTGGATGGCTGTGTCCACACTGCAGTTGAAGACATGACTGCAGTATCAGTAATGGTGCAAAAACTTTATCCAGTTAGTGGCAAAGCTGTAGTGGCATAGGTTTTATTGTCCCCAGTGGGAACATCCAGCACTGAACAGAGCCTATGACATTATTAGTACCTCAACCGGTTAAGTAAAAATAGCTCAGACATGTGTCCCTGTGCTGTAATCACATCTCCAAATGCAAGAATAGCAAATTCTGGTGGAAGTTATCACTGCTCTGAGCAGCAGCATTAATGAGAAATACTGTGATTTTCCCAGAGCATAATTCTGCACAGAAACCTTACTCAGATTCTTTCCAGCTCATATATCCTTTTGTTGTTGGCACACGAGGCTCTTCCATGATCCTTATTCCTATGAGAAAAAGAGACAATCCTTCATGAATTCCTCTGTTATCCCGCTGCTAGCTCTGATTTTGGTGAATTGCCATGCGGAATTTTCACAGGGGAAGGGCCAAAGGTTTGAAATATTTCTCAAAGTCGTCCGCCTGGTGTGCTTCCTAAACCGGACATGTGGCAATCATGCAAGGAGGGGGGAGGACACTTCGTGGTGTCTGTTTTAGGAGAAATGTGTCGTAAAAGAGAAAAAGATGAAATATGGGATATTATATGCCAAGGACGTGAAAATCCAATTCTTTGGAGCTGTTTCAGGAATCTGTTTGCCTCAACATGTGTTGTTACTGTGAGTCGGGCAGAGTTTTGCCTCAGCAATATTCTGCTAGTCTCTTAACATCCCTTTGTTCAGAGAGAGAAAGGAGGACCGGCTTTACAGTGCCCGTGAGACCCAGCTCAGGTTAAAGCTAATGAAGAACGCGTACATTTAATTTGTTAAAGGGGTTTTCTGCCTGTTTCAGGAAAGAGGGGGGGATTATTACCATTTCACCCCCTAATAAAAAACAGGATCCTGTATCTTGGAAATGTTTACAACATAACAAAATGAGGTTATGTTATGTTGTAAAATTTTAAAGGGGGCTGTGCACTGACACCTAGGCTCGAGGGGCGGGCAGAGACTTTGCTGCCAAAAGGAGTCCCGAGCTCCTTCTGTGCAAGCCAGACATCTCCGTGAGCCAGCTCAGGGGACTCGGTGCAAGGAAAGGGATGGGGCATTATCTCATTTCCTTCCCAGACTTCCTACTACTGTTTTGGACAATTTATACCTTTAAGAATGCATAAGGCAAACAAACCTTGTTCTCCCCAGTGTGTGAAAACCTGTCTTTTGCATTATTAAGCTGCAAAGGAAGACCTGGCTTATCTTGCTCGGATTCTCTGCACGTACGAGAGGATCTGGCCCAAATGTATTTCACGGCTTGTCTGTCTGGGTTAGTGTGCTGCTTGCCGTGAGTGAAGGAGAGGAAAGAATCAATGCTTAATACCACAGAGCCTTACAGAGATTGCTCTTGTATGCTTATCACTACCAAATAGACAAACAAAAATAAATGCATTAATAGATACCTGACTGGAAGTGTAAATGAAACAAAAGCTATCGAATCAGGATTTTATCCATTTAATTGCAGAATAGGTGTTTTCATCAGCCTTATAATGGTTTATTGCCTTTCAAGGCTTGTTTATTGTAATTGATTAATGAAGACTTAGAGCACCACTCTCTTATGGGTTAGAAGGGGAATGAAGTTGCAATACCATCTATGTTCGTAATTCACTGTGTTACTGCAGGCTCCCTTGATATTTGAGATAATGCATTATTATAGCTCCATGTCACACTGTCCATCTCCCGGAGCAGAAAGCAAGGACAGAAGCCTGACCCATGAAACACAGAAGGCAAGTCTACACCATTACCCCATGCTTGCTTGGGCCCAGTAACAGCCATTTCCAAAAGACTATGTTGTTGTCTGGATCACAGCTGTAGAAACAGACAGGACAAGGATGAGAGAGAGTGGTTACAGGAAAACATTACTGTAGACCTGAAAAACAGCAATTCCTGTGTGAGTGCATTAGTTCTGACTTAGGCTTTGTGTGTAGTGTGTGTATATCTATATATTATATAGATAATAAATATTATAATATACGTATTACGTTTAGGTCCAAATGCTCAGAAAATTTAAAAGACTGTATCTCAAAAAGTTGCACTGTTGAGGGAAGAAAAGGAACTGGAAAGACAAACTCCATCCCATCTAATGAATACTTCCTTGACATATGTGCAGCTCCCGCTGGGGATTTGTGCTGGCGCATTTATGCAGTATGGTCCCAATTATTGGAGCCCAGGAGCTGTGTATGTGTTTGGGTTGTGTGTACGTTCATTACCCTGCTTACTTTCTCAAGTAAGTATTTAGTACTAGAAGAAAACTATGCAAAAATCCTTAGCAGACACTTGTGAATTCTGGCAGGTTTTCAACTCAGTTTCAAAACAGTGTAGGTCAATGCACCTCTGATGCAACTCAACTAAACCCTGTAAATTTGCACCAGGGATGACGCTGATCTGCTGTGCACATTTTCCTTCCTGAAAGTCATTATCACATGCCTCTCTTTCTAAGGAAGACATTTTTATGAGAGGTGGATCACTGGGGTGGGTTTCTTTTGCATGGCTGATTTGCCCCATGCTCCAGCCGTAACAATGCAGTTTCACTAGGCGCTGGGTCATACGGCTGACCTCAGCTAACAAGCTGTTCCTGTTTGTAGGCTACTGGGAATGTTTATTGGCCACTGTTTTCCTCCATTCTAAACACATAGTTATTTCTCAAGACCCATATAAATCATAAGGTCACAAAACTCATAAAAACTGTGACATTCACTGTGATACAGGATACAAATGAACTAACTTCAGGCTTAGCAGCTTTAAACATCTATGATATATTTCACCATAATATAAATATATTCTTTGAAGTTATATAAACTTTTTAGTTCAATGATACACACATTAAAATGGTAACAAAATTGCTCAATGGGACAAAATTTTATATACTGACGTTCCAAATTGGTGCAGTTTAACCGAGCTCTCTTAACAAAAAAACAAATGTACTAGAATTGTACTAAACTGAGCTTAAGAGAAATACTGATTTTTTTGCAGTAAACATTAAGTATCCATGTACTTTATAAGAAAATGATGCTGAGGATGTTATTGAATTTCTTAATGTAGACTTCAAGACCAGAACCTTATGGGGAGGTTTGAACTAACATGCTGGATTGACAAAACCATGTGTGCAAAAACCAACTATACCTATAAGGAAACACACTCAGTTATCAATACTAGTTCTGTTCATAATGTCTGTACTGAAGCTGGACAACATATCAGTAGAATATAATTGGTAGCCATTATATATATTATATATATATATATTATATAGTTTAATTTGCAGAAGTTTCCATTCTGCTTCTCTGTTGTCATTTGCTTTAGTTGTTTTGAAATGCCTGTGCTGAAAGTTTCCCAGGCTGCTCCTCTGCACGATAATGAACTTTGGAAAGAGAGAGCTAAAATGTTTCAGGTCTTTTGTAGTTCAAGGAATATAAAAACTCATGCAGAGGGAAGCAAGCATACATGCATTCGCATGTTCCCATTGCAAAACAGAAGAACCGTGGGACTTTTTCAGGCAGCTCTTCAGACCAGTTACTGAGACCAGGAGGATGAAATTTGAAAGCAGCCGCCATGAGTAAATGTTCTTTGCGCTCTTCTTGCAAAATATCGTTTAGATTTCCCAAAGCCATGGCTTCTTTAAAGTTGCCAGCTACACGTATTACTCATGCTGCTTAAGGGCTGTTTGTTAAAGTGGCAATGTACACAACCAGATGATTTTGTGCTGAGATAACAGCCCGCCAGGAAGCACGCAGACATTGTAAGTGGGTTGATCTCTGAACTACAAATGCTTCTTATTCAGCTTTGTGTGCCTCCCGTGCCAGAGAGTGCTTCTAGATGCTATGGTCAGACACTTTGTCTTTCCATGTTTGTATTATATGAGAGAAGTAAGGAGAGAGGGTTTTCATCTCTAAGTGTTACAACAAACTGCCAAAGGTCTTCTCAGTATTATGACAATATTTAGCTAGTAATTCCCCACATTTCACACACCCTAGGAATTAATTTTCAAGCTAGAAAAGCTTTGAAAATTTTGATCTTCTTTACTGAATTCAAATATGTTCTTTTTTCTTTGACAATAACTTACGAGTCCATGTTCACCACCAAAAACAAACAGAAAAAAGTTCTAATTAAATGCTGACAGGTCAAAAAAGTCAGCAATGAAGCTGTATGTTCTCCAATAACTCTACTTCTTTGTAAGTATGCCGTACACTGTAGTTGTGTGTCTATATACAGGTTTTAGATGCAGTTTCAGCAAAAATCAATGCATTCATTTACATGTGTCACACTTCCAGGCAAGCAGGACCAAGAGAAATCATTTATATCAATACCAACTGTGTATATGAAGACACTAATCCAACAGTGGATTTTTCATTTTGGCCAATGGCCTGCCCAAAGGGAAAGTGATGCAGAAAAGAGAACAAAGAGAAAAACATTGAGAAATATTGAGTTCTGAGTGCCTAACACTGCATCCTTAATGCTCTCTTAATACAGTTCCTAACTGAAAATAAATGAATAAATACCCATCATTTTACTGCATTTACAGAGCTTCAGGACATGGTTGCCATGGAAGAAAATTGCCGTAACTTGTGTCCTAATGCTGATATGTATGTCTGCAATTTCCTTTCTCCTTTAGCCTCTTTTACTTTCATTAATTACGGGTGTTGCTCAGAGAGGTTGTAGACAGCCCACAAGGGAAAAATATTTGAGAGTTTCAAAAGCGTGAAACTTATTTTATGTTCTGAACTTTCACAGTTTCTGTGAAAAGCTAACATCTACCTAATACTTTTGAAAGTCAAGTTCCTTAGGTTGTGATTAATATACCACATAGATCCCAACAGGATAATTACAAATTAATCAGCAGTTCAAAACTCCCAAATGGAGTACTATAAGGTTGCCATCCCTTTAAAGCATTCCTTTTCTACTTTCACAGAAAGAAAAAATAATCACAGAAGAGCCTGATTTTGGTTTGATTCAGCCCTTTCTCTGTTCTTTAGGCATTTGAGGAACCAAACCTGAAGCTTCAATAACTTAGCAATTAACCAGGCTTTTTAGTGAATTCAGCAGTACATGCTAACAGCGCTAATCCAACCACAAACCATTAAACTAGTTAGGCACATGAAAACAATGTTTAATGGATACAGAGGCATACAGATAAAGTTTGGCTCCCTGCAACAGTGCGTGTGTATATAAGCACGAGTCTCTGTAAGTAATTTAGTCTAGCTCTCCTACAGAAATCACACTAATGTATTTGATTTTTAATTATGTGAGACTTTTCAGCCCCTTCTTCTAGTTGTATGGTTTAAGAAAACTTCCAAGTTTTGAGCCTCTGTTAAGAAGCTTTATTTGACACCCACAGAAGCTGCTAGGAATCTTTCCATTATTTCAGAAGGAGCTAGACTGACGTTACTTAAAACACGATATCTGGCTATCTAGGCTTTGTTCCTTGCTGTTTGCAAAATTTCTAGAAGACTGTTGGCACTCCATCTCTCTCTTCTGTCTCCACATATGTAAAATGAGAATGACAACTTTACCTCAGAGGAATGTTGCAAAGCTCCACGTATAAACAGATTGGCATACTTGGGTGAAGTTGCTCAACTAACGAGAAGTGTTCTGATGGATGGGCGTCTCTTGGGAGGTCATAAAAACAAAAACACATCTCTGTAATTGAGTTTGGGGAAATTATTTTTGGGGCTTTCATAAGCCAAGTCTTATGCAAGATGATTGATTGTGCCTCCTTTTTTCTCTCTCTTATCACCTATAATATCTTTCCAAATCTAACCATGTTGACTTAGTGGCTTTATACATAACTAAACCACAGCATAACCCTCATACCTGAAATGTGCATACAAAGGAGCACAAAACTAAAATATAGCCAGTGATAAAAGCAATTACTTAAAAAAAGAAATGGACTTTGTTCCAGTTTCTTAAGTCCTTAGCTGGCTCAACATAGATAAAGTAGCTATGAAAGAACCAGTAAAAATTAGCCTGTATTTTATTTTGTGAAGAACACTGGGAAGTTGGCAAGAGGTAAGATTTTGCAGTGAAATAGGGAGGTGAACAAGTTGTAAATGACTCTAATATCTTCCAGATGGCATATTTTACTTGGGAACTGAGTTTAGAGTAATTAGAGGCATGTGAATTTCCTATAAATACTAAACTTCACCAGTTTGACACTAGAAAGCTCCATCGTCTCTGAAGCCTTTCAACTCCTAAGTGTTTCTTTTTCCCCACTTAAAGTGGAAGTCATGGATTTGTAAATTTGTCTTATTTGACAGACAGAAACCTTTTTCTGTGAAAATACAGCATTTTCCTATGCCAGAAAGTTATGAACTGAAGTTCCTCACTGAAGAGGTTTAAAATTGAATGTTTCTTCCCAGAAGACGTTTTCATTTTTATATACTAGGATCATTATATTATAATTTATTACAGTGTGTGACAAGCAATGAAATCAGTGGAGTTTGCCCTAACTTCCAAGATCAGATCTTTTCATTGGTAAAATGATTTTTGCAGATAGACATGCTGAAGACCTTAGCAGATGAATTTTGCTCTTACTTCCCCTAGGACTCTGCAAAACTGAAATGGTAAAACCTGGTCCACAGCCTCCGATTCTGTGTGACATTGTTACATTCATTCCTGGACTGAATCCTGGTGTTCACATTTCTGTTGAAGAATTTTCCAGGTTTTATTTGGTGTAAATAGAATAGAACTAAATAAATATAAGGAAAAATATTCTGTCACCACTTCCACCCTCTTTAACCATATATCAGTGTAAACTGGCTTAGATCCATGGACATAAAGGGGCTAATCTCATTTGCAGCAGCTGAAGATCTCTCTGCTGTTCTCAGTGGAGCAGTATAGATAAAAGTACAGATATAATCTTGCTTATTTAGTTCAGATCTTTGGTTCTGCCAGTCCCAGGTATTCAAAACACATGAGCCAAACAACCAGAAGCTTGTGATAAGATGAAGGATAATCAGATTTTAAAATAGTAGTGATTATTTTTATTACTTCTGGGTTTTCAACTTTTATTGGTTAAGGTATGTTGTATATCAGATTCCCCGGCTCTGCAGAGAATTAAAAGCTTGATTTTAACATAAAAGGTCAAATCCCAAAGCATTAGATGATTCCAGAAACCAGCGTAATAACAAAACCGTTGCTAGCATTAGTTGTAATCAAACAGTTACAGTGGGTAACTGTAGATCTTCATTGATGTCTTTGTTACATCTTTTCTCTTTTTCTCTACAGCATTGTCTTGCACTAAAATAGAACCTCACTAGTTCATTCTTAATGGGGACCCACTGTCAGTTAATGGCATTAGTAAATTACTGAACAGTGGCCAAATCCCAATGGCCTTATTCCCAGAAATCTCTTAGGTTGACAGGAGCTCAGCATGAGTAACTTCAGTGAGTTTTGGCCCTGGATGAAGACCATGAAAACAGCAGCTTAGAGAAGACAAACTGAAACAAAAGCCTCCCAGATTGACAAGGATTTCAGTAAATTACAAATCATTAACTGATTACAAATTGCTAATTTAAATATCCAGCACTTCAGAGAACTGTGTGATTCAGATGATACACTGTTTCCCTCAGGGTGCGCCATCCACACTGTGAATCCTGCAAAGCCAGAACCAGCTGAAAAGATTCCTGCCATGGGAGCTCGCTCCCACCTCCCCTGTTTGCACAGAGTGTGCGTGCCCTGGCTGGTGCTAATTCAACTGTGTGTGTGTTCCCACTCTGAGAAATGATCTCCTGGGGTTTCAAATAGATTTAAGAAAGAAAGCAAGAAAAACAGAATGGTCATTTCACTCATTCTGCCAAAGACATGTCCACATCAACAGCTGACTTGGCAGGATGGAGGAAGACTTCTGTTGGGAAGTCTTCTTGCGGTGGGAGTTACCTCCCCTCTGGGTGGACACTGCCACCGAGAGTCCAAGCCATCAGCAAAGGCTGCCTCTTCAGCACCCCCTCAGAGGTGTCACCTCACCAGGGTTGGGGACAGGAGCCCTGGAGAGCAGTCGGGCTGTGCGAAAGCTCTTACGTAGAACAACCTGACAGACGCTGAGGTTCCTGGCAGAAAAACAGCCTCTTTGGGGCTGTGCCTAATTTTTTTATTTTTAACAGCATGTGCTTCTTTTTCTTGTCGCTAATAAACTGGGATTAAGGTTGGTATCCCTTGAGTGCCTGCCGTTCTTAAGCTCTTAGCTCTGGGATACAGATTGCCTTGTGCCACAAGCACTGCAGTAAATCCCACACCGCTAACCTTCAGTCACTAATGGGGCACAAATCCACAGAGCAGAACCACTTGAAACTTTTTATTTAACTTTCCTCTTCCATTGCCTTCTGTTCAGCTAGGATGGAGAATCGTGAGGAATAAAAAAGTTTATTATAGAATAAAGGCAAAAGAAAGATATATTCTGGGAAACAAATTCTCATAACCAAGGATAGTCTGTCCAGCATGGCTAATTTGAATCAGGGAGAGATTTAACAACTTGGTGAAAGGGGAATCAGAGAAAGAAAAGAAACAGAGAGGTGGAACATCTTCTCATTCTAACAGGTGAATAACCAAAATATTCATAACTGCCCTATAGGTGAATGTCATAGTAGGCTGCAGAAAAATACGGCATATTCAGATGTAAATTATAGTTGTATACACTTCACTGATTGCTTCATAACATAAATTTACATTTCAGCTGAGTTCTACGTAGGTCTTAGCAAGGATTTTTTTAAGGCAAAAGGCATAAGCTTTTGCTGCCCTAATAATAGGAAAATGTGCAGAAGCATGTAGCTTGGCAGGGCGGCTGGCTGCAGCACTGGCAGGGCTTTCCAGCACTCTCACTTCCCTTCACGTTGTGCTGTGGTGCATTTCAGTGGTCGCCAGCATGTTCACAACTGAAAACAGACGTGAGCACTGTTATCACCTACTAGAAACTGGAAATGAAATATCCACCAAAATCTGTATTCTGCAGCTGTTTATGTTTTTTTCATTGCCCATTGCTCATTTTTATAGGTATGGGTTGGCCTTTTCCTTGAACCTATAACTTACACTTTCAAAAGAAAAAAAAAAAAAAAAAAGAGCATGCTTTTTGCAATTCCTTCAAGAATTTGCAGAGGAATTCTAGATTCCCTCATCACTCCAATGGGAATATTTCCCAGCCATTGTGTTGCTGAACCATAAAATTAGGACCGCCTAGTGAGAGCATGCCCAAGCACTGGCTGGGAGGAGTGGGGCAGCACAAGATCCCTACCCTGAGCTTCAGCAGGCTTCCCTCAAGAGACCACCCCAAACAAAACCGCGAGTTTTATTACAATGCTAGCTGAAAGTGAACACAAGTGGGATATCCGGAGAGACCCAGGCAAGCAAAAGGGAATGCTTTTTGCATGCTGGCATAGCGGCTTCATGAGTAAAGCCGCTGACAAGCCACTGGCGTGGGCACACCTTTCCTATTTTCACACATGAACTCACGTGCTAGTCTTTCACCTGAAACTCAGAGCAATGGTTAGCACCGTGTTTATATTTACATCTCCATGCCATAAACCCTAAAGGACTATAACATTACAAGAAATATTTGCCACACCATTGGCAGCAGTAACTGAGCGAAGAATTGCCAAGTGGGAAATCCGAATTTGCAAACTCAGTACTCTGGGCTGTGTGCCAAGGCTGTCTGGGCGCTGCGGAGGTGACACGTTCAGGCTCCTCACAGGGAAGCCAATGTGCCAACTGCATCCCTGGCACAGCTTCTTCTCCTGACATACTTATGGAGAAGAACTGCTACCAAGTCCAGAGGGAGATGCAAGCTGCTTTCTGAGCTTCCTTGGCAGAAACTCCACTTTTGAGTTGTGACTGTACTTTCCCCTATTTACAAGAACAGTTGTTTGTGATACACTACGGTCTCGTAGGATATTGAAAAGTGCAAAAATGACAGTAGGACTTCGGTTTCCAAGGATAAACTAGTAAAATCCAAAGTTAATTTCCCTATAACAAAAATACTCAGTTACTGCAGCCCAGATTTCAGATGTTGCTGCCAGTGTGGGAGAATTCAAACCCATTGTTGGTTGCCAGGTGAAAGCCATGATCCCTAAAACATGAAGGTTGTAGGGACGATCTCTAGTGCCTCCCTTTTTCAAATCTTACTTCATACCTATTGTCTCACATCTAAACTTTTCTGTCTGTCAGTAATTTTTCAGAGCAATAGAAAAAAAAAATCCTCCAATCTCTGCAGGCCTGCATGACCTATAACTTGCAAAATCCATTAGAAGACAGCCTTTTTGTAACCAAATTGTTTCATTTACAACTGCATAGCAGCCAGAAAGAGCACTGTAAATTACAGTTCTGTCACTATAAGGGACAATGGAAAGGTGTGGGCAGGCTATTGCTATAGAGGAGGAAACCTGGGAGAGCAATAGAATTTAATTTGAATGTTTTTTGCCTAATATTATTTCATATAATAGCAAAGCTGGTACTTACTCATCGATGATTTTTTAGTGGTATATGAAAGCTTTAGTAAGACTGTAGAAGATTGTTTATTCTTAAGGTGCAGCAGAAGAAAGATGCTGAATTCAAACCTTTTTCTTTCTTTCTTTATACAAATAGTAAAGCTATGAAAAATTGGATTAACATTTATAGATAAAATTGTTCATAATATGTAACAATTCAGCAGTAGAGTTCTCAATATTAATTTGAAAAATCAGGTGCTTTTGAGGCTTGAGCACTAAATGGCACCTAGGTAACTGATGAAGTAATGCTGTCAGAGAAGAGCAAAGAATGTCACTCAAAATCAGAAAGGGACTGACATATCTGAACCCCACTAATGTCAGAGGATGCAAAACGCAAATAACTTTAAGCATCTGCTCTTGAGCTGGAATAAAATTCTCTGCATCACAGTGTTTGGAATGCTGTGGTTTTGAGTGGTTACTCTTTCTCCTTAATAAGCAGTTAAGGATATGGAGAAAGGTTGTCTAGTTAAAAAGTCTTAGCACTTATTATTCCTTAGGGTCTGAAAACCAGCAGCCTACAGCCCTGAGTGCATCCAATAGGTATTCCAGGGAACTTAGAGCTGGTATTCTTAAGTATATTTCTAATGGAAAAACAAACAAACAAACAAAAAAAAAACCACTCTTTCTGAGGTCTTCTAAAAAATCCTTTCACAACTTTCAGATCCTCCTATCCATCATAATGAAATTGTAGCAAGAACAGAGGTTTCATTAAAAAAATGCAGGTTACTCAAAGAGTTTGTAAAATTCTCTCATAAATGAACATTTCCTCTTTGTATTTCCACCAATTTGAAATGGGACAGTGAAGCTAACTAGCTGAGCAATTGCTACTAGAAAAATCAAATACATAGGGGGAAATGCAGTTAACACAATATTTCACATATGTTAATGCTTACAGTTCCATCAGTGTCAGCTTTATTTTCTACTTGATATACACCAAAGCTGGCACACAGTTTTAACTGATGAGGTAATGTCATTTTTAATTTAAGGAGCCTTAAGCCGGCCACTTTAACTAGTGATATCATCTTTGCAGTTGTCTCACGGGACTTCATGTAAACATAAGTAATGTGCCCTGGACGGTTTGGAACAGGGTTGTTAAAAATGACATTGGTCATCACAAAGACATTCTTTTTCCTTTGATCTCTTTAAAAATGTCAGACACGCTTTATTTTACTGTCATTTTTAGCTCTTCCGTGTATATTAATATGTTCAGAACATTTCAGTGAACCTAATAGTAGAATAAAGGTCTAAACAAATTAATGGCTACATTTTAATGTCAGTTGTAGTAGGCTAATGAAAAGTAAATGAGATTGTCTGGCTAACAGCAACCTGTTAAGTAAAACGGCAGCATGCCTGAGATACAAAGAATTACAGGCAGAGAAAAGCCTTTCACTACAATCCAACAGAGACCAGACCAGAACCCAGCCTCCAAATGCCACCGCATTTTAGGAAAAGATTAAACCAATTCTTCAGACTGTGTCTGCCCCTCCTTCCCGCCTAGGGTTGAGTGAAATCATCTGCTAGTAAAACTTAAAACCCGACTTGTCTCCGCACCTGCAGCTCATGCCTCTCCGTGACCATGATGCTCATTTGTATTCTCCACGCTGGCTCAGTGCACCAAGCTGCCGGGCTCTCCCCAGCCCACTGAAATCCAATTTGTGAGACCCAGCCTCACGTATTGGCATTTCTGGTCACCCAGCTGAGGAACCCTAACATGACTGGTGCTCCCAGGCCTATCACTATTGCATATTATTGCTTTTTCTTATGAAGTCCTTGAGAATCTAGCAAGTAACAGAGAAGGATTTAGCCCAGCCTGTTCAGTAATCATATGCTGAACAAGCATGAATATTGTAGCGTGCTCTTCTTGATTCAAATACCTAAGCAAAGGTGATTTGTAATGAAACAAGTTTTGTCTGAGAAAACTGAAGTGTTGATTGATGTGTGGATTTTGAGATTCAAAATTAGTTGTCCAAATAACGGGGAGAATAACAGATTTTTCTATCACTGAGCTGCAACATGGTGGAGTTTTGAAGAAAAACTAATGTTTATGGATTTATTTATTATTCTGTGGACATATGTTTGGAGGACAGCATATGGAAATCAAAGTATTGTTCATAAAGAGCTCCAGCCAAAAAGACATTTTTGAATTCATAACGGAACTTCACAGTTTGAAAAGAATGCTATGCATTATGTATTGATAACAACACTACACAGACAAAGAAACACAATTTAATAATACAGAATTGTGCTCATGAGATTTCCTTTTTTTTTTCTTGTTAATTGGTTACTTTAGCTGACATTGTCTGCAAGCATAATGGACACCATTCTTCCTAATAGTTCCATGTTGCCAGATGATGTCTACAGACATAATGTAGTCCATTTTAATTATTTCATTTTGCTTACATCTTTCAGCATAATGCATTTTCCAAGCAAGCTAGCATTTTTCTTGATTATCTATGTTGTGTTATGGTTTCTAAATTAATTAGGTCTCCTTCTTTCCTGGAAGTTAAAAGTTTCTTCCTTCCATTTATCTACCAGGTATGATTATGTTGAAGTGATTGATGGAGATAATGCTGAAGGACGCTTATGGGGAAAGTACTGTGGAAAAATTGCTCCCCCTCCTTTAGTGTCTTCAGGACCATATCTTTTCATTAAATTTGTTTCCGACTATGAAACACATGGAGCAGGATTTTCTATCCGTTACGAAGTTTTCAAAAGAGGTGAGAAACAATTTATTGTTATATAGCTGATCACTTTGTGATTTTTGCTTTCATCACAATTTTTAGGAATGGCAGGAATATGGGAAAATGCTTGAAAGATAAAATCGTATTGCCCTTGTCATTTCAATGTGGGGCATGTATTCAATGGGTGTAAATCGTTATGAATCCAATGGGTCAGCTGCATTTGAGGATTGACTCCTCTGGGTGTAATCTGATAGTCTTCATCAGCTGTTTGTTTGGATCTTCTTAAAACCATTAGCTTTCTTCTTTTTTTGTGATAATAATTGCTGTATGATTTACCATTTTATTGCCTTAACAGCACCTTCTGAGTCCCTGTCTTATTCTGGTTAGTGCTTTGCTCTGCATTCCCAATAGACAGCTGTGAGCTCAGAAAGGACCAGAGTACACATGGGCAGCAGATGATGTTGCTGTTCCTTTCACAAATCGTGATTTTGGAGGTAAGGGAGGTAAGGGAGTGGGGAAGGTCACACAGTTCAGAAATTTGTCCTACTGGATGCTTGTGCAGGGAGCACAGATAGCGGTATAGGGTGCAAAAAAAGCCCAGAGAAACAATCCAGGGTTAACCAGACCTATAGACAGTCTTTCTGTGATAATTCTCTGAATCAATAGCTAAAAAGACCACGAGATAATTTTTTTGTCATATGCTTTCCCTATAGTTGGATGGAGATAAATAATTCATATATCCCATTCCTGAAGAATATAGGACCACAACCAGATAGTATACAAAAAGACAAGAAGCTTAAGACAAGGCAAAACCAGCCAACCAACCAACCAACCAACCAAAATTAAATACTGACTTCAACATCAATGATTTGAGTCATATTTACAAAAGCAGATCAAAAATCCAAATTTCCGATGCAAACCACTCCCAGACATTGCTATGTTTTAAGAACCAGTTCAAGTCCCTTTTACGTACCTAAATCAGAGCTGGATTTTCAGTTGTGTTCAGCACACGCACTTGGCGGTAGCCGTATTGTTAATGAGGAGAATCTCAGTAGTGGGGTCTCTCTTCAGTTGCACACTAGTGCTGCTCTGCACAGTGCTAATTGGGGCCACAGACCTCTTGTTCACCATCTTCCTTGTCTGTAAATCCACTCTGGGCTCCCAGAAATTCTTTTGGTGACCTTTAGGGTCAAATTTTTTGAAAGAGCTCAGCATCCAAATGACACCAAGCTTTCCTGAAAAATATCTCTATTTATTTTGGTGTCTTTAGGAGGCTAAACTCTTGAAATTGTGTCCTGAAGTTTCTCAGTGCTTATATATATACAGGACCATCTTTCATAAAGACCAAGGCTGAAATGTGAGAACAAGTGAAAGAATGACCTGTGAAACAATCTGTTTTAGTAACTGAGTGTTTTCAAGAAGAAAAGCTTTTATTTATTTTCTAATAGTGTAGTGGCAAGTCAGAACTCTGACAGGAATGTTGTGCTTATTTCCTTGTGTGGTCATTTACATTTCTCAGTGATACACATTAAGCACGTTAAGTTGGCATTATGAATGTGTTTTTACACACGCGAAAGTCAGGAAACTCAAAATTATGGCTCCCGGAGCAACTTTAACTCTAGTTCATTCCACATAAACTGTATATTAATGCAGAAAAGTTATCACCAGGTACAGCATTAGAAAAAGCTGTGTGTATACAAAGGGTACAAGTTATAGTTGCTGTGGGAACACATCCCTTTTTAACTTCAAAGTTAATGCATAGATGCTATTCCAAATTTGCATTTTAATTTCTGTACCAAATAAAGCTGACCAGTTTACCCTGTTATGCAGATGAAGCTCAGATGTGCACACCAGACTAGCATGCCCTGTTTTAGCATATTCACCACCTCGCTTATCATTTCCCAGACATGAGAAGCATTAAAATGATCCCAGTCCCAAGCTCCTGCAGCACTGAGACGAAGGCTGAACTGCACTTCAGCACTCCTACATCCCAGGATGTGAAAGCGTCTTCAGTTTTAGAAGAAAAAAAATTTGCATTACTCTACCTGTGCCCTAAGCTGAATCCTGAACCTGATGCTCAAAGTTGCTACAAGTCATGGAAATTGTGAGGAGAGACCAGCACATGTGATAAGTGATAAATGCATTAAGGTCTTTGAGAGTAGGATCTGCCTTAACTTCTCATCCAGCTCCTCAGCCATCAAAGCACTGAAGGAGATGTTGAGTTCCAGAACAACATGAAATCCATATTGCCTAACATTTAGTTCACCTGAAATGTTCCTTATTTTGGCTCTGGCAGCCAGCCTCCCATAGGATGGGTGAGTGGCCTACTGACTAGAAGAGGATCAAGATAGTTCACGTCCAACATTCCTAACCTTAGTTTATGGTGTAAATTGAAAGAAACGTCAGTGTCAACCAAGAAGGCAAATGATCTTCTGGCTCAGTGACACCTATAGAGAGCAAATGAAATGATCCCTTTCTCTTTCTTTGCTCTCTCTTTTGTCTCCTCTCCCTTCCCTTCAGCTCATCCCTTTTACTATGTTGCATGCACACACACACATGTAATCTCCCGCCTCAAAAGTATCTATTTTTTTAGGTCTCTGCAAAAGCCTTTTCTGCCAGTTTCCCATGAAGACTGCTTCATGGAGCTCATCGTAGCCTCAGTGTTCATTTAATTCCTGAGGTTTCTTCACAGTGTCAATAAAGGTTCAAAATCTGTGGAGGGCATTTTAGTGAGGCAGCTCTTCTGAAAACAGTTTTTTGTTTCTTGCACCAGATTGGCTTGAACATGTTTAAAACAATGCAAGCTGGTATTGAGATGCCATGTGTGAGTGTAAGGAGCCTGATGATCACGCACTCACAGAGCCAGGATTTGGCTGTATTTAATATAGCAATAATGATCCTGGCTTACATTTTATATTGCATCTTTTATTGGATTCCAAGAGGAGTACAGAGCACTTTATGCTATGAATGGCATACTCCAAAGGTATTGTATCCTGGAACAGCAGCTACTGGTGGGAGTGAGGAGCAACAACTAGGATATAACCCTCCCATACATGACAAGGAGACAAGAGAATGACAGGGAGAGAAGAGAAATATCTGGCTAATGTGTACGGGGGTGATATAATTATAGGCAAAATGTAATTTCCCAAATTGGAATGGGCCAGTTTACATGAGCATTAATATCTACATCTTCCAAAATATGCCATGAAGTGTTCTGAATATTGATGTGATAGCTCAAGCATTTCCCGTCAGTGTCTGTTGAAGGACAAAAATACCTGAACTGACTAAATTCATTCAGCCCTCTCTCTTACATGCTAAATTTACTTGGGAGGTGGCCAAATCTGTGGGGGGTAATATGTTTGGCACATTCACAAGGAAAACATTTTCTATGGTGAAATAAGAGTATTCATATATGCAACAAGCCAGACTGTTTTCCTTCAATGATCTGTGTTAAGCATTGGAAATCCTCTAAGGCTCCTGACTACAGTCTCTAAGGAAGCTGGGCATCCTCATCCACGCTGAAAGCTCACACGCACTCATTCCCCAGAACAGACCTGTTGCAACCAAACTCTGTTGCCTGTGTCCTTCTTTTACTCCATGTCAGAAGAGCTTCATCTGAGTCATCCTACCCAAACTCCCCAGGTCAGCTGCCATCCACAGATGTCCCAAACCCTGTAAATCACTTTCCATTAAACTGGGAGTGTCAAAAGTCAGAGAGGGGGGTACCTGAGTTGACCCCATGGGAAGATGTGTGGGCAGTGCCTGCGGCTTATTGCGAGCACACCTGCAGATGTGGGATCCACATAGAGGATTCCCGAGGGACTTAAATAAAGGAGAAATATGATCTGTCAACAAGAGATGGACTCTTGTTTTAGTCCCTTGTATTCACAAAGGCAAGTCCAGTGACCTGGCCTCGCATCTGCAGCGCCACTTTCCTGCTCTACCAAGAGCAGTGTTTGGAGCATCACTTTATGCCATGGTGGGGACATTGGGGAAACCAATGTGTCAACATTGACATTAGGTGACTTCTAGCAACACCGCCTGTAATCACACAGTTTATCATGCCTGCACTAACAGCAACATTTTACTGGTGCACCTGTGTCAACACCACTCAGAATGAGTCACTCACCCTTGGTACATGTACGAATTACCTTTCACATTTAGTTTGTCAAGGAGGCATAGGTCACATCTGGCAGAGTTACTGAGTCAGTGCTCCAGGAATCTGAAACCACTACTCCCTCTACTGAATTCACTCACCCGCTTTTGGAAAAAAAAAAAAAAATCTATTTCACCAATAAAAGCCTGTCAGCCATAAGATTTAAAGATTTGAGCTTGAAGGGGCTATAATTATTTCTCTAGGGCTCTGTCGAGATTTCTGCAGCTTACACTTTCATTGTTCCCACATGACTTTGTATTTGTCATATTTTTTTCTAGAGCTGGTACAAGTTTTCATATTGTTCCATACAAATTGAAAATTGGAGATCAGACAGTGTATGTGAATTGCGCTTTAAAACCTGACTATCAGTAATACAAACAAGCTGGCTGAATGATTAATACAGTGATTAAAATGAGGTGTTTCATTGAAAAGCCACCTTTGCTGCTGGAGAGACAATACAGCCTAATTTGTTTTCCAGCTAACTACTTTGCTTAGTAGCATAATGTTAACCCAGGTGATTTTTTCTTTCTCTCGCAGGACCTGAATGCTCCAGAAACTTTACTTCATCAAGTGGAGTGATAAAGTCCCCTGGATTCCCTGAAAAATATCCCAATAGCCTTGAATGCACTTATATTATCTTTGCACCAAAGATGTCAGAGATTATACTGGAATTTGAAAGCTTTGAACTAGAACCTGATTCAAATACCCCAGGGGGAGCGTTCTGTCGCTATGACCGATTGGAAATCTGGGACGGATTCCCTGATGGTAAGAGAAAAATGGACTGTGATACACATAACCATTACTCCACAGTGTGCTGCAGAAGGCATATTCTCATTTTTTTAAATGCCAGAGTAGAAAGGTCCTTGTTTGATTTATATGAAATGAGTTGAATTAAAGAGAAATGGGGAAAACGCTCTGTAAATTCATTCAGTAAAGCATATCACAGTGTGAAGGACTTTTTTTATGAAATCTATGTACTTTTGAACAGTTGGCTTGGGAAAAAAATGCATTTTTAGAGGGAATATGTGATAGACTTCCTACACTAAAATATGAAACCCTATAATGAGTCTCAAACTTTTACAGATAAAACACAAGGATTTTCCAGTAATATCCAAAAACTTGCACAAATTGGAGTTCAGGTACTAACTCTCCAACCTGAGGAGGAACCAGGTTTCAGAACTGCTGTCCAAGCAGAGAATTTCTTTGCCAGAGCAAATGTGGCATCCATAGTAACACTCACTGAACAGTTCCCCAGGTCAACGGGCAGTCCCATTGCCATTCAGGTGGCATTGGCGATCAGGCACCACAGGGTTCCTCTCCCACAGTGCTCTCTCTTCCAGCAGTATAAACAAATCCAAAGGCTTTATCTTACTTTGCTAATTTATAATCTCCGATTAGCTGGGCACACATGCCAAGGTGGGTGTGTTGGTGCCCGTCTGGAACGTACTTCTCTGACATCCCAATAATTTTCCACTTAGTTATTGACCACACTTGACTTTGTGTAATTCAGTAAGTGCCTAACTAGATATTCGCTAACTCTATGGAGCCAATGAGCCCTCATTTCACCTCACATCAAATCTCACATCCCTTTTTTACACTGAGACTGGTAAACAAATTAGTTGTGTGACTTCTTTATTTTTTCATCTAAGTAAATTTTCCAACAATAGCTAAGTCCCCTCTAGGTAGGGCAACCATGGACCCAGCTAGGTCAGCTGCAGCCTAAAAGGGGCTGCTCAAGCTGAGTACTTAACCTTTAGGATGCCTAACCACCCATACAAATTGTGCAAACCTCTCTGTAAAACTTTTTGTGATGCCTTTTTCACTATTTCCATGTATGGTGCAGACTGATAAAGAGAAGCATCATGTAGCTGCCTTTTTTCTTCTTTCTTTTGTAACTTGTTGCAAAATTCATTGACTGATGAAAATTCATGATTGATGTTGTTTTGTTGGGTGCTAATTACAGATATTTCAGTTTTCCCCTGGTGTGCTAACCCATATTAATAGATATTTTCTGGCAGTTTCTACAAACTGCTAATGCTACATCAATATTTCATTTAAATGAAAACATAAATTCAGGAACATATTTTAATAACACATCTAAACTTGCCTGCTTTCCTAGATAAATCCCCAATATCATTTTAATTAAAGTATTTATTGATGCTGTGGTAAATAGGTACATGCTTTTTAACATATTTGTTCTTCCTTTTTGTTTTATGCTTAATGGTTTTATCATGGCTCTTTTCAATTCTCTCCAATAAATAGCAAAGAAAGAGCCATAACAGTAACTGAAAGACTACTTAGTATTTAATGCCTCAGTTAGGAAAACAGTATTCTAACAACACAATAATGATGTCTGGAACATTTAATAATAGCTTTATTTGTATATAGGCCAAATCTTTTCAAGCTAAATTCCTGTAGAACTTGGATTTCAACTGACTTGTGAAAAGATGATCCAATCAATCAATTTATGTGTAATATTACCAAAAAGAAATGCATTATTGTTAGTGTCAGAGGGTTTCAAAGTAGTAATTTCCTGGTTCAAGAAAGTGACTGAGCCATACTGAAGAGCAATTAACAACAGGCATTATCTGCCTTCCAATTCCCTCACAAACTGTCTAAATCCAAAATGCTCCTGACATCCAATAATGGTGTTTACATGTTTGTAAATATTCAGCTGAATTTGTAGACTAGAAAGAAATGTTTCCTTAGATACAAACTGTTGGAGCTTGTAGTGGTTGTAGGGAAGCATTTCCTACATCATTTCACTGTGGGAGGCTCTTTAGCCAGCAGTCAGACTTTCTTGTTTAACTTAACAAAGGCAGAGAGGATGTGATTGCTTCTGTATACATGCATCACAGGATGAATACTTGAGAGGGAGAACTGTTTCAGCCAAAGAGCAAAGATGACACAGGAAACTGCTGGTATGATCTGGCAATAGACTGAAGATAGGGGTGGGAGGGAAGAGAGGCAACATAAATCTAATTTGCATCTACATGGAAGTAGTACATTTCTGAAAAATATTCAATAATGTGGCTGCCTTTGAGCAAGGGAGGCTCCTCCAGGATGAGTCTTTGTTCCTGTTTCCCTATAGTCCATGAAACAACATTTTGAAGATATGTTTTGAAGCACCAGGCTTGAGGAGCAGTCTCTGGTTGTGTGTACTGCTTAATCATTGGCATGCACCCTTGCACAGTTTTAGCCCACATCAGCTTACACTTCCCCACGTAATTCCCAAGCATGGTCTGGAGGGCAGCAGGAGCTGGGGGCTGTTCCCAGCAGGCACGCTGGTTATGGCCATCCTGCTTCAAAAGGAAAAGCCATATGGGAACGAGCTGTGTCACACTGCTAGTCTGGTCCCAGGAACAGTCCCTGGCCACTGACCGCAGGTCCAGAGGATGCTCCCTGGCCAGCTTTATTTCCTCATGTGGACATAGACATAAAGAAGGAAGCTATTTCACTTTGCTATACTACATTACTGCTCACATGCCCAGTTGAGGTAGAGGTTAAAGCCCCCATTGCACTACACTTATATAAACACGGAGTAGAAGGATGTCTAGCTCTAATAATGGGGCAGACAGCTGGCCTTAGAGGAAAGCAATGTACAAGGAGTTTAACACTTTGTTTTGTTTTACTATAAACTTTTATTCTAAAAATGTTTGGAAAAAAATGTATGTCCTTCAGTTCAAGTTCCCTGATCCAAGCAACACAGCTCTGGTTTGCAGAGATTATGATTCTTTTTGTTGTTGTTTCTTTTTTTTTTTTTTTTAATAATATGACACAGAGAACAGTTTGGTGGAAAGTAGTCATAACTGTAACCAGCGCAGAATGAGGTGGGCAGTCTGCTGAACATGGTGCTCTCCCCTAACTCTGGAAAGTAGGCATCAATGTTTGAGCCAGGTACTGCCAGTCCCTGAGCAGAGAACAGCACCCCTGCATCAGTCTCCTCCCCCCAGAAAAAAAAAAAAAAAAAAAAAAAAAAAGAGAGAGAGAAATTTTCTCTTAAATAAAAAATAACAATGATATTTAAAAGGATATTTTTTGTTCAGAAAATTCACCAGCAACCATAATGATCATTCATGAAGAAGTTAATTCTGAAATCTCTGTCATGTTCGTGAAGTCCTCAGCCTTCCTGGTCATCCTTTTAGTTGGTTGAATCTGGCAGGTGCTGAGTACTTGCATCTTGATTCTGCAAAACAAGTGCTTATCTTCGGAACACACGAGCGGTTAGACTCACTTCAAAAGGAATTCACAGAGGACACTTACAGGTCTGAAGTTAAGCACTAGTGTAAGTGTTTTGCCGGTTCAGGATGGGAATGGTAGGCATTCAGGAATGCCTTAATCCTGGTATTTTGTTTCTACATAACTGTATGCCACGGGAACCCTTTGGTCTGTTCTTTAAAAGAAAGCAAAAAGTGAAACACTGTTGGAGAATATTTGGGAATTACATGTGCATTTTGCAAATATTGTGCAGAAAAGGGATGGTGGTTTGAAGACAGTAACAGGTAGAGCAGGAGCAGGAGAGAGTAGATCACAGAATAGAAATGTATGATTTTGAATAAATAAACTAGACACCAAAAATGTCTTTGCCCAAAGCACAAATACACCTCAACGAGCCTTGGCCAAGAACAGTCCATTGATGACTTTGAAGAAAAATAGCCCACTCGAAACCAGGACCAGCTTAAGTGACGAATTGCACATATTCATCATGCAGCTCTCTTTGAAACTCTATAGACTGTCTACTAGGGCTCAAAAGTAATTTAAAGAAGTTTACATACGGTTTGAGAACCACAGGCTGAGCATTGCTGCTTCGGTCAATACAACGAGAGCTTCCACTGAATTACAGAGCAAAACAGGAGACTTTACTGCAGTTGTTAACATCAGTGCAAATGAAGGTTGCTATTAATCTGGATGTTTTCCTCCTCTGTGTGGTTGCTTTCTACACTCTTGTGAGAAACCATTACAATATAAGAGTGTATGTAAGCTCAGTGTGACTAGTGGACTGTGAGAACAGGATTCATTTTTCAATTCTTTTCTCTTTAGCATCCTAAATAGTGTGCAAATGTTTTGCCAATAACAATCACACTGCTGTGAAAATACTGTTCACAGCACACCAGCACACTTATAAAGGCCAAGTTTAAAATTCAGTAAAATGGGAAGTTAGCCGAACATTTCTTCTAATATTTTAGAATTTTTTTCTAATATTCTAAAAATATAGAATATTAAACATATGCTAATGTTCTAATAAAATATAGTATTTTTCATTGCTTTTTTTTAATTATTACTGTATTCCAAAAGCTCAGATTTCAACCAAAAGGACAAATACATATTTCAACAAGTCTCAAAATTAGCTGATACTTACAGTCTCTGAAGGCTAGAAGGGCAAACAGCAGATTTGGAATTAATTTCACCTTTTATGCTGTCAGTTGTATGAAGCAAAAGAAAAGAAGAATAAGTAGGGACAATGTTTCTATTTAGCCTTAAGCCGTCAGCTATATTCTATACAGATGATAACTCAGATCCTGTAAACCTTCACACATATTTACTAAGAATAACCAAGGATTTATTCAAGCACTAAAATTAGGCTCTGCATTTTGGTGAAAGCTTGCAAAACAGCTTTCTCAGTTATTCCTCCATCATTTAATCTGAAAGTAGCTGTTTTCTACTACAACATACCATGCCAGTGGAGAGAGGAGCCAAAGTCTCAGGAATAGCTAAAGCATGTGCAGTCAAGTGAAGTAGCAGGCTCACAAAAATGCCTCTGTTCTGCAGGTAATGTAGAAGTGACCTTGAGTGAGGACATTTCCAAGTGGCTTATATTTGGAGTAAGCCTTCCTGCGGGATGCCAGCAAAGTGACATGATGGTCTACAGGCAGAGCCTGCAAAGAGCTTTCTGGGCCTAATGACTTTTCAGCACCTGCTAGCCTAAAATTCCCATCTGGGGCTGTATCTGGTCTATTATGAAAGCTCATTTCAGGTCATAAAGAAGAGTCAGGAAAAAGGAAAAAGGCAGGAAAAAAGAAGAATTTTAGTTGTGTTAGCTATTTATATAAGAAAAGTAAGAATGTCTATTTGATCCAGTTCTGCTTAGATCAATACTGTATTAGCTCAGACGAGTAAGGTTTACATGTTGTGCAAAAAAATTCAATACCTTTTTCTGTCATGTTCTGCAAGTTTTTGGCTCCCGCATCTACACAGCTAGCAAAGGGAATAGTACTGTGATAGCAGTGCCAATCTGCAGAAGACTGAAATGCAGAAACATTAAATGTGTCTTAAAAATTATAAACCAGTGAGTCATGGGGAATCTTAAAGCCTGTCTGCTTTAAACAAAGTTCTCTTCTGTTTGTCATTTGAAAGAGGCTTCCCCGCAGGAAATGGGAGGAAGGAGGCTCAGAATGTCTTAACATGATGGCCTTATACTCCCTGTTTTCTTGCAGTTCAGAGCAAGATCAGCGACTGTAATGTCAAAAGACCATCATGTGAAAGAGCAGGATCAGAGCTGTTTACACATACAGAATTATATATATGTACCAGAACTGCAGCAATTGGAGCCTGAAGTAGGGTATTATTTTGTTTTAAAAAGGCTAGTAATGATAACAGTCAAAACAACTACTTTCTTGCTACAGATAATAAAACTGTAAAGCTTTAATAATTTCTAGAATGAGAAAGAATCCAGCTCATATGCTCTATAGGGTGTTCCACACTGTCAATACCACATTGAACAACCCTGGTGAAAAAGGCTGGACTGGCAGGTACTATAAATGCCCTGAGATTGCCAAAGTAACTGAAGACTAACTCTGGCCAGAATATGGTTTGAAAAATAGATGCTGGCAGGAAAAGCTATATCATCTGAGCTCTCTCTTTCTGGCAACTCGAAGGCCTTACAGAAATGTGTAGCTTACATAATGAAGTTATTCCAAGCTGGAACTGTTTTACTTGTTGGAAAATGCCAACAAATGACTACAAAATGATGTTAGCTGTGGATTTTCTTTGAACTGTGAATAATTAGGATATATAAACATTTTATATTTTAAACTGAAAGTTAAATGGAGTTCCTAGAGATATGACAAGGTGTTAATTTAAGCCTGGAAACCAGCGGTGTAAGCATCAGAATGACGTTCTCTGATTAGTTTTATGATTGACTCCATGCATGGCGTTTTAGCATTATCTGTTCTTATTGTTTGTAAGCACAGATGTATCACTACTCAACAGCCTAGAGACCTATCTGTAGGGAATGCTCAAGTGCAAGAAGGCCACATATGTTAGTTGTGATTTGAGTAGCTTAATTAAGGGAAAAGATTATCTCACTGCACAGGAAATCCAGAAAAATATCAGGAACCAGTTTATACATTATTAACACTGAGAGAAATCATGTATATGTGCATGTGTGCTTGTTCTGTGACATGGAGATATACTTAAGAAAGCCTTGCACTTTTGAACGGATTAATATTTTTCTCTTGAATTCTTTTACAATATTCTTTAATATTGAGCATATGGGTGAACAATCCATGAGGATGTCCTGAAAGTCTAAACAGGAGGGAAAAAAAGAGAATCTGGTCATTGCCTCAATACAAGAGCATTTTTATTTTTTTTTTCCCAAATCTGCTATAAAATTAACAGATTGTCTGCAGCATTGGGCATAAATCCTGGAAAATGCTGTATGAGCTTTTCCCAGAGCTAAGGGTATTCAGCATCTTGTTGGCTGGGTGGGCAAATCAGGACATTCAGATGTCCTTGTCATAAATAGGTGCTTCAACCACACTTTGGAAAATACTTTTGCTGTTTTGTACATGTAATTTTGTGCATCATTGCCCTCTCTGTGCACTTTAAAGGACATGTTTTTGAAATCCTGGTTCTTTACGTTTTCAGAGGTTTTATGGAGTGTTATCTGGAACATTTTAGAAGTAAGATTACTGGGGCAGGGTAAGCAATTTATTGTTCATTGCTAAGTTATTGATGAGGCTGTGATTTTAAACTGTTGTAGAGGTTCACTTATTCCTGCTGAGGGAATCTCTTTGGGAAGCTATTGTAGTGTCATCTATTGTTGCAGCAGAAGTGGTAGTTTACTATTATATTCTGTCTTTTTGCAGTTGGCCCACACATAGGGCGCTATTGTGGGCAGAACAACCCAGGCCGCGTCCGCTCTTCAACAGGGATTCTTTCAATGGTATTTTACACCGACAGTGCAATAGCAAAAGAGGGATTCTCAGCAAACTACAGCGTGTCGCAGAGCAGTGTATCGGAAGGTCAGTATTTATTCATCCTGCAGAGCTTCTTGGAGAATATTCTCTGTTATGTCTTCTTGCACACCAGGTGTTGCATTAAACTTTAAAGAAACCTTAAATAAATAAGATGGCGGGGGAGGGTTGGTTCTGTTTTTCTTTCCTTTTTTTTTTTTTTTTTAAGTACAGCTACCCTTTGAAAAGCTATGTTTTCCTCGCAGTTTTATTCCTCAGTATTGCCAGGAAGTTGGAAGAATTATCATGAAAAACTGTGCTGACCGAGGAAACACAGGAATGCGGAGCAATTGAACGGTTACATTAAAACAATGAAACATGAACAATGAATGCACTATCCAAAGCCTTCTTTTATTACATGGAAAAAGCTTTGATGATCGATTTCTTGAATAAAAAGAACCCATTTAATAATACATGCTCTTGTTAAACCATTTCATAAGCTATCTAAGCTTTGTTCTCTCTCTGTTACTTTTCTCCCAGTTGCCTCATTTTCATGCTTACTCTTTGCACAGAGAATGAAACCAAGTGAGGGAGACACAGGAAAATAATGGGCTGTGTTACAACATGTCCTTGCAGATTTCCTTGCTTTGCTTGATGATAAAACATGCTTTAAATCAAACTCTCCTTTCTGTGACTGAGTTTTGAGTAGATTCGGAGTTGATGTAGCTGTTTAATCAAAGAAGGAACAAAGGAAAAATCAGTAAACTGAAATTATTCCTGTTTGTCCTCACCTCTCCTTTGTCCTTGCATCTTCATTAGCTTCCATGTAGATGCATAGCAAGGAGGAGGTAATGAGACATATCCCAGCTGGCATGGATGGGAAGAATCCATCAGAATGGACACCTGTTTTTTAGATCTTTTAATATGACTCCATGTCCCGGTTTCAGTTAGGACAGAGTTAATTTTCCTCCTAGTAGCTGGTAGGGTGCTATGTTTTGGATTAGGATGAGAAGAGTGCTGATAACATACTGATGTTTTAATTGTTGCAGAGCAGTGCTTACACCAAGCCAAGGACTTTTCAGCTTCTCGCTCTGTCCTGCCAGCGAGCAGGCTGGGGGTGCAGCAGGAGCTGGGAGGGGACAGACCCAGGACAGCTGACCCAAACTAGCCAAAGGGGTATTCCATACCATCTGATGTCATGCTAAACAATATATAGGGGTGGCTATCCAGGGTGGGGGGCCAGGCTGCTCGGGAATAGGCTGGGCATCGGTCAGCGGGTGGTGAGCAATTGCATTGTGCATCACTTGTTTCGTACACATTATTATTAGTAGTACTATTATCATTATTATTATTATTTTCCTGTCTTAATAAACTGTCTTTATCTCAACTCACGGGCTTCACTTTCCCGTTTCTTTCCCCCATCCCAGAGTGGGAGGGGGGAGGGTGAGCAAACGGCTGTGTGGTGTTTAGCTGCCGGCCGGGTTAAACCACAACACTCCAACCTACCATAACTTGTGTCCTCTGTAGTGGCTAATCCTTCTGATTCCAAGCAGAAGTTGATTTACTTGAAGTCTTACCCTAAAGTAGTTCAGTTTCTGTACTTCACCCAAGGCCCCTACTACACTGAAGCAGCAGGGAAACGGGGAAATGGGTGGTACATCACAGGAAATGCAGTTTTTTCAGCAAGCTTGATAATTCAGTTATGGAGCACCTTAACTACAAATTCGTCTCCAAGGCTAAGTAAATTTTCACTTTCACACTTTACAGAATGCTTTCTACTTTCCTCCTCTTTAGGTCCAATGCACAGAAGCGGTAAGCTGTAGCTCTCAAAGCTCAAGATTGCATTTGCTCAACAGATGAGGTGAATCAGAGGCAGTAGCAGAGCAGGCTTCCCATAGTAACGTGGAAATGGTAGTCCTGACCTTAGTACTGAATCCAGACAGCAGTCTCTAGTAGGGGGTCTTGAAAACTTTTACTAAGCACCCACCCCTCCGTTAGAGACACAGCTACTTCTCTCAGATCCAGACAAGGTGTGCTAAGAACAAGTATGTACCCAAATGTCAAGGCCTCTACTTCACATACTGGCATTTTATCTTAAGCTACCAGTAAAGGAATGATTTATACTAATATATGGTGAAGTTCCCAAACTGAAGTATAGGCACATGTTCTGCCCTTGCAATACGGGTGGTAAACCCCTGGCAGAGGTTCACAAGCAGCTGTTTCTGAGGATCCATCTAAGGCCACTGGCTTCTATTGCTTCAGTAGTAATATCTTTTTGAAGAGAGAGAAAAGAATTCAGACTCCATGCCCTATCAGCCTTTGAACTCGCTATATGGACTGGATTGTCAATTGACTCTAAATTATCTAGGTAATTTTTGTGTCAACAGAAAGAGATTGGAGGGAGATGGTCAACTCATTTAAAATACAGCACATTACAGAAGAGGTGGTAATTCCCTTGTGTCAATACTCTTCTGACCTGGTTTCAAATTTAGTTGATCTGTTTCTTTTCAGTGTCCAGGACCTAAAAAGAATAGCTTGAATTTTGATAATATTTTTAAAACATTTTACACTTTTTGTACTCGAGTAAATAGTTCTAAAATAAATTTGTTTTGTACAGTCATGTGGTTTGTCTTTCCTGGCTTTGTGTATAATTATGAGTTGAACATACATTGTTTTATATTATGAATCTACAGAAGTGAGTGTGCTACCCTAGAAAAGAGAATTCTATTGTCCTGTATTGAAATGGCAACAATGTTGGGCTAAAAATATTTGTATAGCATTATTATTGCAGGAATTGCCATGGCAACTTGAATGACAGTATTAAGAATGACACTATAAGCCCCATACTGCCTCACTTGAAGTTGCTAAAGAATTCAAAGTCACATAAAAATAAATTCTTTAGATATTCATATTCAAAGCAGGAAAACATTCTCATTATTCAAAGTCTATATCAAAAAGCTGACCATAGTAATGATGGTAATTTATTTTTCTTCAGATTTCCAGTGCATGGAACCACTAGGTATGGAGTCAGGAGAAATTCACTCTGATCAAATCACTGTCTCCTCCCAGTACAGTGCTATCTGGTCTTCAGAAAGGTCTCGGCTAAATTACCCTGAAAATGGATGGACCCCAGGGGAAGATTCTACCAGGGAATGGATACAGGTAAAAAGATAATACTTTAAAGATATTATTAATAATACTCTGTGGAATTTTATTGAACGTGGGGAATGCAAAAGAAAGAGCAAAATAATACAGTAAAGTACTTCCACATAATCTAAGAATCGTTGCAAGTGAATAGCTCACATTCCTTATTAGACACACACAAAAAGACTTACTCCCAAAGGTATAAAAAAAAGGAAAGGTCAGGAAGATTAATTCTTCTGCTTCCTACGTCTATTGTTTTTTCAGTCTTCTGGGCACAAATAACAGAGATTTTGGTTTAGTGGAAAAGTCAATATTAGCTTAACATGCACTTAAAGTGGAATGTCCCAGTAAACTGAGCATGTGCTATGTCTCAAGCTGATTATAGTTAAGCATTAATACAGGACGGTGTTTTCATGCACTCAGATTTCACCTCAGAAGACCTAAATCCCTTCTAGAATATCTCACATATGAGATGAGTTTACCTGTCTCTGTACAGTGGCTATTCTTCCACGTCGTTAAACACAGCTTTTTTAGCAAGACTGGACACTCGGGCTTTGCAGTGATAGTGCAGGAGTAATCCTGCAAACATGTGCCCCCATGAAGGCACTTCTTGGGTTCAGCAGGTCTGCTCAAGCTTGTTGCTTGCTAATTGTAACCAGCTCTAAGGCGTTATGGTGCATGATTCCTGAACAGGATAAAAGTGCTTGTATGAATTACTGTATGCAAATAGCAGTCTAGAGTAACAGGCCAGTATTAATTTCGTTAGGCGAAAAATACTGATTTATCTTGATTATGTGGGTTGACTTACACTTCTTGTTGTGTTCTAGTTTCTATCTCTTTTGGCAAAAAAAAAAAGAGAAGAACTTGAGCATATTAGACCAATATTAGTGATATTGACAGTTTGTTCATGTATGTGAAACTTTCTTCCTGCTCCTGTTGTTTTCTGTAGGAAATTACTAACTGACATATAAAAACAATGCCTCGTTAGCCACCAATAAGAATGTTCACATTGGTTTTTCCTGTGAGGTTTGCTGTCTGCAAGAAAGCTTAAAAACATGTTGAGTAGTAGTTAGTAAAGAGAAGAAAGAGGGGGAAATCTTTCATTTCTGATCCTTGGCACACAATGGGACTCTCAGGTGTCCTGTTTAGGAGCCCCTACATGTCCTGAGCTCTTGGCAACTTGGTAATTGTGTATGATGGACCTAATCAGGCTACAGAGTGGCAAAAAATTCTGTTAATCCTTTTTCCTTACTTCGGAATAAAAGTTAAAATCTCCCCAGCCTTATCTAAGTGCTAGGCTTGTTATTAATCATTGCCACTTGAAATCTGTGGAATGCATGTAGAAAAAGGGTGGAATGCAGCAGAATCAAAGTCCATGTGTTTCATATGGTCAGAAGGCTGGCACTTTTTCTTTATTTCCTTCTTTTCTGCTGTCACTTATGCATTTATGACTGGATAATCAAAACAAGAGAACTAGTCAAATCTCATTCATGTGTTCTATGTGCTTATTAACTTTATTAAGTTATGATGACTACATACGTATATGTATAGCTTAATCCTTTCACTTAGAACTAGATCTTTCTGAGAAAAAGTTTCAAAGGCCTTTTTTAACCATTAACTTTTTTAATAACAAACACATAACAGAATCCAAGCTACTCTGCGGTTTATGCTTAAAACATCTGAGAGTACCTCAAGCCTCCTGCCCAGGAATTTCTCAGCCTCCTTTGTGTTCTGCCATAAACCAGGGTGCTCAGTGGCTGAAACAATTACCAAGCAAAATGCTGAGCAGCTTTACGCTGCCTCCAGGTACCCCATCAGCCAAGAAGTTGGAGGTTTATGGTATGCTATCCTGCTCATGCCACAGCTCTCACCTACTTCACCCAGTCTCTGGTTTTGAAAAGGTAGCATGTACCATTTCACTGAGTATTCTTGCACTAGGACATTTCCTCCACTGCCCAGAAGCCATGCTGGGGGGAAAAGCACCCCAGAGGCAGACTTCGCACCAGAGAAACTAAGCTGTAGCAGCCTCCACTGCAGAGCTGGATCTTGTTTGCAAGACTGAGCTTACAAAATCCTGCTTGAAGATTAATTGCATTTTATACGCGTGCTTTACACGCGTTGAAGAAGAACTGTTAATCATACCTACCACTAAGCTTGTGTAGCATCTCATCTTATCACTCATCATCTGTGTAGGAGAAGCAACCACACTGATAAGATAGCCTGTGGACTTGCCATCCCCTGGCTTTTCACAAGGTACAACAGCCTAACTCCTCTCTTGTTCCATTTGTGTGATGAGAATATGAGTTGTTATAATTAATTATTATAGTTTTATTCAACAACCATACTACTAATTCAAGACTCCAAATGTGCTTTAGGTACTTCCCCGTTAAAGTTAACTGACTATCTTGAGATGGGTGCTAAGCACTTCAGATCACCAGGTACCTCAGTAGCAGTGTCCTTGAGCACGTGAACCACCATCTTCTACAAAGGCTTGATGCCACTGGCAGTAAGCATGTGCTGTGGGTTTGTATCTGGATAAAGTATTGAAATCCCATGTTTTCTCTGTACAAATATCCCCAGGAACAGATGTTCATCTCCATAAGAGCTTACAGACAAACAACCAAGGACATGCAAATAATAAAATGCTCTGAAATTACCCGTTGAAAAAAATCGTAATATTTTCTAAAAGGAGGAAGGCACTTTTATATGAAGGACTGAGGTCACTTTGTTCTGTTTTGTTCTGTATGCTATTGTAAACTAGTCATTTGTGTGAAGTATATGCTTTTGTGCAGCACAACTTAAATAGTTTTTGTGGCACAGTGCAAGAGCTCTAGATATTATTCAGTAGCAAAAAGGAGGCTGAAGGATACAGCTGTGACGAACCTGGAACTTTTAAATTGAAAATTTCTGCCTATATGCCATTGTCTGAGAGACAGAGTTTTTATGTATATCATTATTCATTGATCATTACACTTTTTGCAGGTTTCCATACCTGCACACACACTGCAGCTGGTTAAGTAGCAATGTCTGCCTTTAAACTGCCAAGACACATACGCAACTAGGGCATATATTTGAGATATGTACAATTATACATGACCAAAACAGCTTGAAAATTCAGCTCCAAATACTAATTTTGTTAGTGTATTTTTTTTTTTGTATAGGGGAAATATTATAGGTCTCCTTTCCTTTCCTTTTAGCCCTCCCTTCAAGGTTAATGTTTTTGCTAAGACAAAAGAAACAGAAAACCTCAGTTACGTATCAGCAAAGGGAGATTGGTATCTACAGAGGACGTCTAGAGGGCATGCGATATGATTGTCTCCTTTGAGGTGTTGACGTCTTTTGGACCATTTCACTGAAAATAATTAGGAAAATAATGTTGTCTTGCTGTTAGCAATGGATTTACATGAATTCCATCTGTGGACATGAAATCCATTCTTTGGTGGAAAAACAGGGTTTCTCCTTTGTGTCTGACAAGGTACTAGCTCCTGGGTGCATCCAAATGCTGCCTGCCTGCCAGGCTCTGTGAAACGAAAGCTGCCTGTTCATTCCTTTCCTTACTTGTTTTGAAATAAATGCCAAAGCTTAGATTCAAAATATCAATAACATACTCACATCATCAGTCTGAACAGTAACTTCTCCATTGTTTTTACCTTCAAATACACTTTTTAAAATTGCTTAACTGACTTGAGATTTGGAGTGACTCCATAATCAGAAACAGAGTCACTCCAGATTGAATTTCTTCTTTAAAATTGCATTAATAAAGTCTATGGACTTTCTAATATGTATGAAATAAAGATATGCACGAGGCAAGGGTTGCCAAAAATAAGCACAAAGTTAGTTTATTGTCATATGGGATGTTATTAGCTCCTCAAACTTAAGCTAAATGTCCTTGTTTATTACGCTTAGGTTTTCCACAGTCGGCTGCCCTTCAGTGTGAAATAGCATAATTTAAAATAAAAAAATAAAAACAGACTTTTAATTTAATCAAGAGCAGGGAACTGCCATTGCAGTGTAAGTCATTGTCCCTCATTAATGTATCCTTTCACAGGAAAAATAGTATAGTGTTTCCATTTCTGTAATCTGAACAACAAACATGTTAATAGGTATCAATTACCAGCCAGTTTCAGTACTTAGAACCAGTAAGAAGGCCAGTGCAAGGGTTTCACATCTGGTTTTAGTGAAACTGTTCCTGTCTGTGGTATTTAAAATTTAAAGAACTGCTGTTATTGTGCAATTGGGAATCCTAGGGGAGTACAATGTTAATGAAATCCATAATGTGCAGGGATTTTATGATTGCATTTTCAAGGCATTCCTTCAAAAGGGACGACTGATTTCTGCCATGGCAGCAGTAATTGCATTTTTACAGAGTAGATTTAATGTTTGTATTTAAGAACAGCAGTCACGTTTACACGCATCTGAAAAAGTAACGTGCAGAGTCTTCGCGTTTAGGAAACTTTTTGCATCTCACTTTTGAATCCCTTGAGCAGGAGCCATGGCTGACTGTGCATGGCAAGCCTTTGCTTTATCAGGTCACACCAATGAGTGGTGGCAGCGGCGCCCACAGGCAGGGATCCTTGTGGGGTGCCCGGCCAGAGAGTGCCTTAAGGCAGAGCCACTTGAGACCCACATACGTGTGGTTTTGAAGGGAAACTGATTGCCTATTACCAGGGTCACTGGGAACCTCTGCTGTCATCAATCCTCATAATGGTGTGGGTTTTCAAACCCGCAAGGAGCAACACCTTCTGGGTACTTTTACTGCAGAGTCTGTATGCTTTCTATCAAAACGTTTCTTCTAATGCATATAACACAAATCTTTACACTCCCACCAAGCTGGATGATAGTTTCTGGGTGGCATAATTTTTCTCCCATCCTGTAACACTGAGCAAGACCTACAGCTTGCCCAGAAAAAAAATAAATAAATAAATAAAATAAAAAACAAAAAAGCATGTTTGTTAATAGTACAAGATCCTCAGTTTGTATTATGGCTGAGGTTCAACACAACCATAAATCATTCAGCTTTAAGAATCCTAGTATCAGAGTATCAGATCAAAACTTTGCAGCCGTAAGACAAAAGGCATAAGACAAAAAGCATAATCTGGTATAAACACACTCTGCCAGTTCAAATTTGTTCAGAAAAGTTAACAGAGGTTAACATAAATAGACATTATACTCTGGATTGGGTATTATCTGCCATTCTGCTGCTGACACAGGACCATACAGTAAGATGAACTCCATGTTGTGTGTCCTGGCTAATATGACAGAAATGGCTCATTCAGCCCAAATTTGCACTGCTGGGTTTTCCAGCAGGGCACAGATCTGGAATGAAGTGGAAACAGGGTCAGAGGTCCACAGGCGAAGCAGGCCTGGTGTGCTGCCCCTGGCCTCCTCCTGCCCACCCGGACCTCTCCCCACAGCCGTGCCTCTGGCACCCAGGGCTCTCACAGGGCAAACCTCTAGCCCAGCCGCCCCTGGGAATATCAGCTGACCTGGTGTAAAATTATCCCTCTGCATCTTGCGGCAGTTAGGGCTCTGGAGAAAGGCCAGGGAGAGGTAAGAAGTGGCCTCCTCACAACACAACCTGGGAGATCCCCTCGCCTCCACTGATTGAAATATCAGTTGTTTATTTAACACTAACTCTCCCGTGCAAGGAAAATATACTTCCATTGATTTAAAACACTTCTATGTATACACTGCTACACCAGAAAGAGAGGGACCTCTGAGGTGGAATTTTCCTTCCACATTTGTCTTCATTCCTTACATTTGCGGTAACCTACCTTCTCTGTTATTTGCTCCTTTGTAAGTGAAACCCACAAGCATGCATAGTTGATGTAAACTGGTATATAGATTAGTACAGATTTATTCCTGCACCACTTCTGAAAATAATTGCAGTTCATCACTTGGTGTCTCGACCTTTCATCTGTGTCATAGCTTATTTCCTTATCAGGTATTCACTTAAAAATGCAGTCAGTATTTATATATTGCTGCTGCACAGCACATTTGTTTCATTAACAGGTTTATTCTTACATCAGGCAGCTGCTCGGGTTGACTTTACTGAGCAAGCTTATCTAAATATTTCACATGAAAGCCCAAGGAAGTGCAAGTCAACAATGCCTTTTGGTTTTATTCTTATTATTTCTGCTTCTTTTGGAGTTTGATATTGCAGTGAAGAGCATCATCTTTCTGCATAGAACATGAAACCTGGGAAACCTCAGCTTCCCACTTCCTGTAGCCTTTGAAGGACTGCCTGAGAACTGAGGTTCAGAGGCTTTGTGGCAAGGCTTGCCCATCATTAGGGAGCACACTGACATGAAAGTACAAAAACTGTCAGTCCTTTGTCTTCTCTACCACTTAAGAATACACGTTGTGCATGTGGTTCATGTCATTTTACAGTTCATAACTGCACTCCAGAAATTACAAAAAGCAGAGTTAGCTTTGTGTGGAAAAGTGTTACAGTTATCTCATGGTCTTAACATACGTTTGCACACGGGCAAAGAATGACAAAAGAATATTCCTTTCTGGAAATCACAGCCAGTGCAGGCTGTGACACAGTGCAGAACTGGGGTTAATTGACCCAGCAGGATACATTCATACCTTTATTTACTGTGACATGGGAATAAATGGTAGAGTTTCACAAAGGCAAGTACTGAAATTAGACAAGAGGGAGAGGGAGAAATAAAAGGGCCCTACAAAGTATGAAGGTTTTTTTGATTATTCAAAGTGCTTTAAGAGCTATTTTAGTACCAGAAAGTTCCCAGCCATAGATTTATCACTCTGGGGAGGCTGAAGGGATGCTCAGAGAGCTGTGTGCAGCCGTTGGCAGCCTCATTGCTCCAGAAGTGCAGGTGCAAAGTGCAGTTTAGAAGAAAATCCTCTCTACATCCCACTGACATGTTTCAGCATCAGCCCTAATACAGAGGGGAGTCCTGTGTGGCTTCGAGCAATCCTGCATGCAACATATGGAAGAGCAGCAGAAGCAGAGCCCCTCTGAGCCTTCACCACCAGCCTAATCATTATAATAGTTGCAGTTCTTTCAGGGGATACATTATGCAGAGATCTGAGTGGTTTGTATATAACTCTGTAATTACCTATGCAGCCACTTCCCGGTCCAGCCCCACATCCCCTCAATGGCTGCAAGACAGATGGCCTCATAGAGCTGATATAGCGAATTAAAAATGTGTCCAGCAAAAGCACTGAATCAGCAACTCCGAAAATAATTTTGTAAATTTGTCTCACTTTTGCTAAATAGTTGGTTCCAGGAGGGAAAGAAATGAAAACCTTTAAATATGCTTTTAAAGTAAATGCCACATAGTTTTGTTGTGTTATTTGTTTTTTTTTTAATCACATCTTTTCCTTCTACTTTATTTCACAGAAATTAAAACCACTTAAAAACATTCAGAACAGCATGATTCTTCTCCCTCTTTTTTTTCCCCCCCATTCAATGGGTTCATGTGTTTAGCTTGACTCAAACCACTTGTTATTGTTTGCTGATTTTTTTAATTGCCATCAAGCCAAGAAAAAACAGTTGTTTGTGCCATGCTGCTTGGCGGGGGAGCTCTCTCCCGGATGCTTTGCAGACCCCACGTGGACTGAGGCAGCCTTGCCCATCCAGCACCACAATGCATCTGCTCCACCGCAGCCCATGCTTCATGCAGAGGTGAGGGAAGGTATCTCAAAAGGAGATTTTTCTGTGTCCAGCAGAAATAAATTAATCTACAAGACCAGGCAGGTGTCAAACTGCAGGCAAGGCAGAGCTTAAGGCTAGAAGTTAAATGACTAAGGGTAGTGGTAGAAACACAGTCTTGTGTAGGAACACACAGCTGAGGCATGTTATAATAAGCAGAGTTGTTACTGAGCTAAAGGTCTCTGCTCTCACGGGGCTGACCCCGGGCTGGAGATGATAGGTTCACTGCTGAGTGCTTTGCAGAGACGGTTGTGCATTTTTATTCACTCTTTCCACACCTGCACAGTAGTATGAAGCTGAAGAGTTCATGAGTCCTGTGGGTCTTTCTCCATTCCGGCATCCATGCTCCAGATTTTCTGTTGTTGAGTTATTATTTGCCTCCCCTGCCCTTGTGTTATTCTGCTCCTCTGTCCCACTTTAATTCTGTTCTGCCCATTAGGTGACATTTTCACAGCAGTAGCAAAATAGGTAAAGTGGAAGGATAAATGACATTTCTCGCAAGTGGTAAATACCTACCCTTCAGACAGCAATTTGTCTTCTTTCCACAAAAAAAAAAAAAAAAAAAAGGTATATTTCAACAGAGAAATACTTCCATTCTGCTTCACCTCTAACGTTTTCGTTCAAGGTTTTAAAAAAAAAAATTCTTTAAAAAGTCATCACTGTAAACTTCACAGCTGTGTTATAAACAAAGCCTACTGGCAGAGAACATGAACCAAACATTAAGCTGAGTTTGGGTTCCTGCATCTTCGACAGCAACTGGCTTCTCCTCAGAGGAGCTCTGTTTACAGACAGCTTCCAGCAGCCAGTGGTACCTGCGCAGTCTGGTCTTTCTCTTCTCTGCAGCCTCCTGTGTTGAACACTTTGGCCAAATTCATTTCTGGTGTTGATCCTCTGAAGATGCTGAAATGACTAATTTGTCCTATTGCATGTAAAACTAGGGAATATTTTGACTGGTCACATTTAGGTTATAGATGGTTGTAGTAGGGACTAAGGTGGCTTTCAGCCTTAACACAGACAGCAGCAGCTCTTCCATTACAAATCCTATTAAGTTCAAACTGTGGGCTGAAGGGCTGACAGAGCACAGAATAATTTTAAAATGCTGTTATCAGGCTGTAAAAATTAACAGTCCATAGTGGTGCTCCCCCTTTCTGTGATATGCTTAACTAAGAAAATACATCCTGTGTTTATTTTACAAAGCCACAGCACTTAAAAATCAATAGCTTTGCCCTTTACATAGACAGAGATAGAGCAACTTTTAGAGAGACAAGGTGGGAGTACACAAACCAGGCACCCTGCTTTGGCCAGCAAAACCCTGAATATGAGATCCCAGCAGCTGGAGTTTGAACACGCTTTGCTGAGAGAAGGGCAGAGCTGAGGAGGAACCATTCTCCTGCTTTGCTTTAGCACCAGAGAAGTTGTCTTGGTAGTCACCAGCCTGCAGCATCCCTTCTGTTGTCCCCATCCTCCTCCTCCTCCAGCATGGGACAAAAGCACCATGCTCAACAGCGGGTCTTCCAAATCACGGCCTCAGAAGGATTTCATCCACATCTGAAGCTATGAGGGAAACACCAAACAGGACGATCTTGGCATGTAAAACAGGACGATCTTGGCATGTATAGCCTGTCTCTTACTTTTCCCTGAACATTTACGATGCCTTCACCACACTATGTAGCTGTAGTTACCTGACATTTTTCTAGAAAGTAGCAGAAACTCATATTTTTTTTTAAAGTGTTGACTTGTTTGGTGACCCAGTAGTAAATTAAAATCATCATACACAATGTGTATGAAATAGAAAATCGAATTTTTGTGCAATGAAACTGACAGTTCCATTTAACAGAGAATAAATGAATGCAGACTCCTGTGGATGACTGACTGATTTAAAGAGACTGTGCCGATTTTCTGAGATGAGAAAACAGATCACAAAAAAAAAAATACATACATTTCTATGTGACACAGGTTATACACCTATTCCAACTGCCAGTGAAATTAGGCTTTAAAAGTATTAAATCTCAGACGCTGGCATTTTTCCACATTTTGCTGCTACTTTTATAGAAAACCCAAAGTTTGAACTTTATAGCAAATTCCAGTGATTTCAGTGACACTTTCTCTGAATCCAGTGATCACAGAGTCAGATCTATCTTCACTGTCAAGGTCTGAGACAGGCTTAATTCTGCATAACACATCATACCCTCACTTATGAGCTTCCTACACAATTAACATAGGCATGCTGCTAAACAGGAAGAAGCAGAGGTTATTTCTGGGTGTTTATGCATGTGTAATATTGTACTTATATTTAAAATGCCAAAACATATTTCAAATCTAGCCCTGCTGCCTCTACCCTCTGATTTCAACAGGACAGCAGCTGGAAAAAAAATGCTCCATGAGAACTTCATAGGCAAAATTCAGTGTTTTCTACCCAAAGCCCAGTTATTCACATGTGAAGCAGTCTGATAGAGAAGCTTTGGATTACTTGTTTCCCATTTGTGCATTAGTTGCTCAGTACACTTGGGGGGAAAAAAGTCCTACAATTATGTCCCTCTCTCAGAAAAGAGTGGTTCTGCAAGTATTGCTATAGAGTTTCCCTTTTCTATAGTTTCTAACACAAACTGGGGAAGGTTACATTCAAACTGCACTAAATAGTTGTCTTCATTCCAGATCAGAGGATTAAGCTCAGGTTTAAAATTAAATGTAAATTACAAATAAGTATTCAGAAAACGTTAATTAAAAGTATTACGTTCCTGACTCATTTATGGCTCAGCAAGGGTTCCTAAGTATCTTAGCTGGAGAAAGGGGCCATTCACATTCCTCCTTTTTTGACCAAGTCATTGTAAATGTCTTAGGTTATCCATTTGCAAGTTAATGTAGTGCTGAAGCAAAGGTTTTCATTTTAAAGAAGTAATATTTCACAGCAAGATATGCTCCTGCAAGACGTAAAACAATCTTTTTCTAAAGCACTGGGAGTTAATCAGCCTTTCTCTTCATTGCTACAGAGAGGTTTCGAATGGCACAAGATGCTGATTACTTGGATCCCAGAGTCTATAGAAATCCCAATACTATTACATTTTCCTCTCTTTGTTATCAGAGTTTATTGTATCTCGGTGTTCAGGTTTTAAGTAGTTTTGAAGTAAGAAATAAATTAAGAAGAAGGTATTTTCTGAGCCTCCTGAATAACGATCGCGTCACATCAGAGCCCTACCAGGACGCATAAGGTGGAGCTTGGGAATGAATGAATAGCGGCAGGATCGCTCCCTGCCACTGCACGGGCACCGGCTGCGTTTCGCACAATACAGTTAGCCCCTTCCAGGGGAACAGGGCATTGCCCGAGCTTCTACACCCTACCCCTTCAAAGCCTCACACTGAAAATATCATGCAGAGCTAATGTGTACCAGTGGCAGCGCTTCTCTCAGCCCACTCGCAGCATTTCTCTTTCACATTTGATCTTTATAGTTTCCATACTGGAGCGATTTGGTTTGCTGAATTCTGGAAATGTCTCAAGTTGAAATGCTAGTGTATTAACCTGCTGTACTGAGTCTCTTTTGTTTCTCTTCACCAGAGTGCTGCTTGCCAATTTTTACAACTACAGCAGATTTTACTATTCAAACAGAACCAGATGGAACACCAGTTCAAAGAACATGTCAGAATTAAATATTTCTTTTTTAATTAGTTGCTTCTGATTTATGCAAAAAAAAATTAACATAAAAGTGGGAGAATGTGCCATGAATCCAGATGCAACACAGCCCACACAAGCATTATCTTTTCTCTGTCAGAGACACAGAGGCCTTTTCTTTCATTTTTTCTTGTCTTTTCTTTTTTCCTTTTTGTTTCTGGATTTCATTTTTCTTATACTTTCTGCATATTTTCTTTCTTCAGCCAGCCCCATAATGATGACCGAGGTTCTTTTATGTCTGTCAGTCATACGTTTTCATGACTATCTTGAATATTCTCTTGGAGAAACCGGCTGATCTGCCTCTGCAAAAATAAATAAATAAATAAATGAAATCACTGAACTCAATACTGCAATCCCAGCATTGGTATCTCAATGTGATAGCCTGCCTTGAATCAATTCTTTGTTTTCAGACAGGGAATCTTTACGCTCACGTTTTTTCTGCTGCAGAAAAGCATTTGGGCAGAGGGCAAAGAGTGTGAGGAATATTTCAACTGCTAAAGAAAGTTCATTTCCTTTTCTCTGCCAAGCGTTCCTATTTCTTTGGCAAGAATATTTGTTCATCTTTGCTTTCATACCTTCCCGTTTTTGCCAAGTCACATAAGCGTCAGTTCAGTAAAGCATACTGACTGAGGGCAGTTGTTTAGCACAGGCTAGAAGTTGAGCGTGTGATTAGCTGCTTTCTCTTCTGGGGCTTTCAGTATGTTGCTGTCAAGGTCGATGAAAAAGACTTCAGTGACTCAGGAGAGATCCTACTAACAGCATTATTTTCATCTTTCTTTGTTTATGGAGCTGTCACAAATAACACCGAGAATCTTGCACAAAAGTCTGAGATGGTTTATAGGTTTAACTACTTTCACTTAAACTCAGGATGAATATTCACACCCTGTCATTAATCAAGGAGTTGTGCTCTTGTCATGATGACTTATTTCAGGGATGAAGACTTTTGGAAGTAATTTTCCAACCAAATTAACAAAACTCCTTTCAGAATTTCGACTAGAGACTGTGCCATTTTTATTTAGCATTATAATCTTTTTTACTTCAAGCTCAATGAATAAAAGAATTAAGTGATAGTTTTGTATACATCATGGGAGAACATGATTGGTCAAAACAACAGCAACATCTAATAAAAAATATGGGCTTAACTAATGAAAAAGATCAGATCTTGCTTAATTAAAATATTTGACAGAAGAACAGTGAAGCATCACAACAGTTAATCTAACTCAGAGCACTGTATGCTATCTAGGGAAATGACACAGTTCTCTAAAAATATTTACTTTGGTGTGTTGTGTCAAGTGATGGATTATACAGCTTTTCAAGCCACAAGAGATGCCCACAACAAAAAGCTTCCTGTTGTTAATCAAACTCCAGCACTTTGTCCTTTATTTTCTCAGGCTGTTGAGCAGACCTACAGTAGGAGTGTTAAAAGCTCGTGAAACTGCTCCCTTGCTACAGCTCCCTCAATGACTGTATTTTATTTAGCAAGGCAGATTTTCATTCTGAAAATAAGGACTTCCATACAATGGCATGGTTATGTATGACAACAGGGAGAAGCAATATTCATTTCATGTCATGCATGTTGTGTGCTGTTCGTTAACCAGCAGTTTGCTAAGACTTGCTACATGATATATTGTGCAGAGCTAAATGTTATTCTTTTTCCTTCTCCTTAACTGCTCTCAAATCAAATGTGCATGCCACCCCTTGCATATCTATGTCTTACAAATGTGTCACCCACCCACATTTTTTGGAGACAGTAAGACAGCAATAAAAATATTTTTCCTGGATGCTAAAAGATATTGCAGAATAAATAGTGGGGAAATAATTCATATATAGAAACCACTACTGTCTTGCAATATGATTTCACAGCAAATAAATTGGTTTTAGAAAGAGGAACAACTGGGGCTTTTTTACACGAACATTTCTCTCCTGGAAAAAAAAAAATACAAGAGATATTCCTCATTTCTTGTAAGTTCGAGGCTCATTCCTTTAGGCAGGTCTGCTCCCAGTCTTGTACTTACCAATAAAGGTCGTCACATTGCAACACAGGCAATTTGTTGGATAAGGCCCTAAGGCACCATTTTCCAGAAGGGAGATGCTTTTTAGTCTGAATGAAGGCGAGCAAAATTTTGAAAATGTGTCAGTGTACTACAGTTAGTTAAATCTAAAATTCTGGTCATGGAAACGAAATGTCATGATTTCAGGCTTGGAGACAGCTGCCTATCTTGATCACAGCCATACAGCATGCAATAACTTACAAAATCGTTTGCATCCTGTAAAATAAATACCAGATGTTTGTTTATCATACTTGCAGAAAGTTCAATGTCAAATAATTGCAGGGAAATGCATTTGATGTTCATCTTCAAAAGTACTGTGTTTCATCACCACATCTCTCTGCAGTTCATTTTTACATGAAACACAAGTTCTTGAAGCAAAAAGGACACGAAGTCCAAAACAAAAAGCTAGCTGTTAAGGATTCATATTAATATCTTGGCTGGCAGTGACTGGATCTGAGAAAAATGGTTTACCTCTGGTCATGTAAACACTTGGAGGCCTCTGTTGAGAGGACATATTAAGCTGACTGGAAATTTCATGACTCAAGAAGCAAAAGTCTCCAAAAAGCATAGGAGTTCCTAACCATTTGGTGACACATCTATACTAGAGCTACTAGCTACCACTCTGCAGTGGTTCCTGTGGGTAACAGTACAGAAGAGCTGTCTTACCTCTGTTACATTTTGGTACCTTCAGATTCCAGTCATTATTAGCAGTTGACATGGTTGAGTTCCAATCCTGAGCAGTCCCCGTGACATTTAAAATGTGTACTCTATGCACAATTTTGCATTTTACAAAAGGTAAAGCTAAAAAAAAAAAAATCATCACAAAGTGATTAATGAAGATGAGTTTAACAGCTTCTTTAAGATGTTTCATGCAGTTTCCAAGGTAGTCTTCTACATAATTTATTTCTATCCCCTTACTTAGAGAAGAAGATTGGTAAATTTAGAACTTGATTCACAAACACACTTAGGCACTACAGAGAGGTGCTCAGCGTTGCAATTCTGTTTTTATGCACCTGGAGAGGAGCAGTTCCTCTGGAGGCCAGAGCAAAGAACAGCCAAAGGGATGAAAATGCTTTAAGCTCTACCTCTCCTCTGGACCTCCGTGCTGAGACCAAGCTAGTACTAATTCCAACCCTTCTGCTTCCCAGCTGCTTAACCCCACCTTTTTTGTATGCACTGTCCCTCTCTCACAAAACACTGGTGGAGAAATGTGATTCTTTTTCCTCTACCAACTTGTGAGCAAACATCCCTATGCACGCAGCAGGTCCGGGGCTGCAGCTTGCCTCTGCAAGGGATTTGAAGCTGCAGCAGACAGCTGAACACTCCAGCCACCTGCCCCTAGGTGAGCTAGGGCTGTTGTTGACATAGCTCTGGTTTTCACGAAGTACATGAAGATTTGCTGATCTGGGGAGAGCACATCTACATGAGGAGATGTTCTTCCTAATGATAGGAGATGCCCCCCTCCTACATTGTATTTTGCAGTTACCAGGGCCAGGAGCATCATGAATTGCCTCTTCCTTACCTGTAGGCCAAAAAAAAAAAAAAAAAAAAAAAAGGAGGCCTTCTCAGATTCTCTCTCTCCCAGTAAGCTGTTAATTTCTGGCAGGAGAATTTCTGCCTACCTTTTGAATTCTGTCAGGTTTTTTAGATTAAAGTATTTTAGGATTTTCAATGCCCCAAGATTTAAGGGGGTACATTGAATATTGGTGCCTGGGCCTGAGCAAAATTTGAGCGCCTGAAGTTCTTTGATGGGACAAGCATGAGGTGCCTGAACAGCCAGTGATCGGTAGCTGCAATTGTCCGTTCACGCTTCAGCTAATCAAATCTTCCCCTAAATCCCCCATGTTAAATTTTAACTTGTCCTCAGATGTCTAGAACTCTTGCAATAGGCCATTGCTTGACTTTATTCACAATGAAGTACTTACTGTATATTAAAAAGCCCCTACTAGAATCATTTCAAATCAGTTGGAACGGTACAGGCTTGGGACCCTAATCATTTCAAAACTGAAGAGCTGTTTCAAATTGTAAGAGAAGCAGATCATTTAAATAACTTAGCTCTGCACTCCCTCAGACTTCCAGATTTTCAAGTGCACTTCAGCCTGAAAGTGAATGTGGTATTGGACATAACTCAGTGCAGCACACTTTACAATCAGCAGAGTACAGTTTGGAGAGCATTTGAAGTTAAGCTGAGATTGCTCAGTGCAATGATGCCCAGATTCCCCCATTAACTTTCAGATTGCAACAATCTAACATCTGAGACTCTCCAGTTACTTTAAATCACTTGATTGTTTTTGTAAGGCGGTGCTCCCATTTTTTTATTTTTTTTAAAGACTGGATTTTTTTTTTTTTTTTATCAAGACAAAACAAAATGTTGCAGTATTTCACCTCCGAAGACCAAGGCTGAAATATTGCGTATAGACTTTACCAGCTTTAAAATCTGTGGCAGGGGCAGCAGCTTTGTGCTGAAAGCCAGTTTTATTTGTCGCACACAAGGCTCCTATTCTTGTGTTGGAAGACTTCAAAATGACTTGTATATGACATGGGCATTGAGAAAGCAGCCAGCCTGTCCTCAGTAGCACTTCCTTCAGCATTCTGGGAGAGAATGCAGAGCATGTTGATTTAACCGCTCCAGCGCCTTTGGATATATGACATACATCCAGGAAAAAGGATGCCTGTGGGACACAGGGGACCTATATGCTGCATCCTGCATGCTTTGGAAATAATGAGAAGGCCTGAGACATTCATAGGACATTTACATAAGAAGGGTTAATTCAACCTATTATTGTGCTACTAAAGTCTGGACAACTGAAGTTGAGGTGAATTAATTGCTTTGATTAATAATTTGTGAACAGTGTAATTTTGTGTTGAAATTAAATGGCTTGTTTTAGGAAACAAAGAGAATATTCTAGCTGTGGAGAAGGCAGGGTGATTAATTTGATTTTAATCGGTTTGTTGCTATGGCTAAAGAAAGGAAGTAAGGAAATGGCAGGTGTTTCATACTCTGTGGTTACTGACCAGGCAGTGAGAAAGTTTTGTGCCTAGTTTCAGCCATTTGGCAGCTGGGACAAAGGCTTCTTTTGCTAGCAGAGCTGACTTTGGTAGCCATGCTCTGGCACCCAGCATCATCCTCCCAGCTCAACTTCAGTGATGCCGTGAGATGAACTAGATGAGGAAACAGATTTGTATTGCAAATAATTTAGGGGGGAGAGTAAAAGGGGGTTAACCCACATCAATCCTCCATTTGGTTGCAATGTAACCTCATGAGGGAAAGAGAAAGAGAGAGTGGTGGAAGAAGACAGAAAGCCTCCAACATGCATTCGTGTGCACACCATAGCCTCCATTTCTCCAGCAAGTTCAAAATGCCAGTGTTTTCTAATGACTGAAGTTCACTACAGTTGTCAGTTGGAAGAGAATTATTGCACTTGTGTTAATGCTGCCTTCTTTTTTTCCTGCAAATACCTCATACAGTGCAAGCTACATTTGCCTTTTCCCCTACAAATTACACCATGATTCATAATTATCTTGTGACTAAGTAATACACTATGGGTTTCTTTTCTCCCTGTCTGTTTGCAAGTGATGAGCTCCTGGGTTTCAGCAGGATTCTTGTTATCATTCCCTAAGTGCACGGCTTTGATATTGTACTAGTAAATTTCATCCCATTTCTAATACTCCAATCCTCAGGGTCATTCAGCTCTCACTGCTTTACTCTCCTCTGTATTGGCAATGCCTGGCAGCTTTGTGTCCTCAGCAAATTTCATTAGCATCTATGCAAGATAGTTAATGAGAGTATTAAGGAAGATTGTTCACCAGACTGGTCCTTGAGGAACTTCACAAGTAACTTGTCTGCAGTCTAGTGATTGCCAGTTGCACTGATAGGGTTTCTGGTTCCTCCCCCGTAGAGTAAAAATAAATCTCTGGCATGTGGGTAACACTCCTGAGTGATCAGGCAAATGTTCCTGTCTCCTGTGAGACACTGTTAGCAAAAGAGGAGACTATGACCATGTTGTTGTCAATAATATGCTGCAATTTCCCTTATACAAATCCTTATTATCTCTGCAAAACATGTGGGGATGGTGGGGTCACGTCTGCAGCACTGCTGTTCTCTGAACTGATTGACCTCACATCCCCATTCGTTCATTACCACAGGTGGATCTAGGCCTTCTCCGCTTCGTTTCTGGAATTGGGACCCAAGGAGCCATCTCTAAAGAAACAAAGAAAGAATATTACCTGAAAACATACCGCGTAGATGTCAGCTCCAATGGAGAGGACTGGATTACACTTAAGGAGGGAAACAAGCCTGTTGTAAGTCTTTTCACTTTTACCTCTCTTTGTCCAAGGAATGGATTACTGAACTCCTTAGTTACTATCTGTTCTAAATAAATAAATTTAAAAAAATAAAGGTTTAATCAGCATGATCAAGGTTCACAGTATCCCAAATCCAAAAGACAGAAACTGTCTCAATAGAGATGGGCCACAGAAATTATTTGTGGGCAGACTCGAGCAGGTGAAAAGGTGCTGTATCGCCCGCTGTAGCCATCAGAATTAGAGTGGTTTGGCTCATTTCCCTGGAGTGTGCTGCTGTTTCCCAGTTTGCTAGAATTTCCTATGTGACCTTGAGAAAACAATATGGGGGACCTTTTAAAAAATGTATGTATGTGTCTGCTGCAAAGCTCTGGATATGTGTGGTTTCAGTACCTCAGCATAGCCCTGCTGTCTTGCAGGAGTGCTACCGAGTCATTAGTAATTTGTTAGACATCTAAGCATTTCAGTGGTGGAGGTCATGCAGGCAGATAATTAGGCATACCTTTCCATCCTTATAGATTTTTATCACCTTTCCATTTATCAGCGCATTTACTCCTTGTGACCTCCCAATCAAACAGCTTTAGACACTCATAAGAAAAATCTTCATTATCTGCTACCGTGAGCATAAAGCTCGTTACTGAGAAGTCAGTTCTGCTCCAGCTCTCACGTGAATAGTCCCAGTGAGGCTGTGCCTCCCTTCCTGCCTCACCTGGGACATACCCAGGGGCAGCAGCCCCAGCAACTGCCAAGGGGCTGATGAAACTGGAAAGGTTTTGTGCTGACTCTCTTCAAAAGAGCTTTTCTGTGGTCTTTCTTCAAGGATTCAGAATGGCTGTGTAATATTAAGTTGTCAGTGTAACCATATCTAGCTGTAAATATTTGGTTACTGGTCTGTCCCTTACTCATCTGTAAGTGCTATGCCAAGGCTGCTACACTTATCTAGTCAAAATGGTAGCAGTGATCAGTGTGTTCATCTTTCTTCTTTGAAAGACTTTGTAACAAACAAACCAAATAATAATAATAATAATAAAGAATCCTGAAAGCCTCTCTTTGACAGGTGTTATCCTGGTTTTACAGTTGAGAAGGAACTTTAGAAGGTCACATGCCTCACTGTGGGCACTATGTAATGATTTGCAAAAGTACAATATCTGACTTGCCCAAAGTCACAGGAGGAGCCAACACTGCAGCACGTACAAGACACAGAGTTTCCTGGCTCTGGTTCCCGTCATCTGAACAAATGCCTCTTTCAAATTCAGACCATGCCCGATTTTCATTATCAGCTTCAATTTGTAAACTCTCCAAGAGTGTATTTTACATGAGTTTCCATTGTACGTGCTGTCTTTAATTCATAGCGAACTGAACTAAATGTCTTGTATTTATTCAGAGGGTTTATTAAAAAAAATCAGGGTTCTAAAATAACAATGTTTTGCTGTTGATTAGGACAAGAAAAAAACTGTACAACCAGTCTCCCTCTAGTATCTTTACTCAAATCAAAAGTTAAGGAGGCTTGGCTATGGAAAAATGACAGGCAGCCACCAATGTCCTGAAGGAAGCCTCAGCGAGTTGTGCACTCGTCAGGAGCTGTGTGCATTAGGGAGACTCACTGCCTTGGATAGGGGCACACCTCGAGAATGGCAGCATGTCCTTCAGAGAAAAAAAAAAATAATAATTGCTGAAAAGAAATGTAGATTAATTTAAAATCTCTTGCTGGGTATGAAACTCCAATATTAAATTATTTAAGAAATAACCGGGCCTGATGAGCTGGCAGCTGTGTGCTTCTGGCCTCTGCTGCAAATTAGTGCAGTTATTGCAAGTAACAAACAGGAAAGTAGACACCGTATGTAAGAAATGGAAGAATATCCCATAAAAAGCCAGGGGCCCGCGGCCCTGGCAAACAACAGGAAGTCAGTTCCCTCTACGTGAGAAAGAGGCAGGAAGCTGAATCACCTTCTTTGGACTAGAACATTGCAACGTTTCAGCTCTGCTAGGAAGGAGTGTGTTTGCAGGATCCTCGACATGAAAGCACAGCACAATCCTGTCTCTTCTCGTGGAAGTCTTATTGTTCATCTGATCTGCCCATTAGCCTCAGGGGACTCAGAGAAAATCTTAGAACCTGCTATATAGATTGTAAATAGACTTCCATCTCAGTATGCAAGGAGATAGAAATACTGAGTGTTTGTTAAAAGGATTTAAAAACAAAAGGTTAACAGAGCAAGGGTTGCACAACACACTCAGAAAAACACTTATGTCCAAGGACAGCAAAACAATATGTGTTTTTAGCTTAACTCCATACGGGGATTTTTACATGGTCTAACTGAAATCCAAACCTTTAACTTGGGCATGAGGTTTTGTAGTTTTTTGCATCGTTCTGTGAGTGTGCAAGGAATAAAACTCTCCTAATTGGGCAGTGAGAGATTATTCCAGGACATGGCAATCCTTGATTTGCAAAGAGCTGCATACAGACCTGGGCATTAGGAATACATCAACATTGGCAAGGAGTGGACAGAGCCTTGCTGTGTTCAGGGGGGCTCCTGCTCTCCGGGTGGCCCTGAGCTCCCCTGGTCTGCTCTGCAGCGTTATGGTGTGCTATGGGACGTGGCAGGTGTCAAGTATTTTTTTTAATATAATTGAACATCTTTTCCTCCTAAAGGAAAGCTTATTTTTCTGCAAAATTGTGTTAGCAGTTTAATGAGATAGCTCTCCATGTAAGTCTTTTTTCTCATCCCCCATGAAAATAATCCTGGCTAGACCTTGTATCACTAGTATCTGTAAAGCACAGAATTATAAACACGATTTAAAAGAAAATCTAACATATATATACTTTTTCTTTCCACATAAAGGTGTTTCAAGGGAATAGCAATCCCACTGATGTTGTTTACAGACCTTTTGCCAAACCAGTTTTAACACGGTTTGTGCGAATTAGACCTGTGTCTTGGGAAAATGGAGTATCGCTGAGATTTGAAGTATATGGCTGCAAGATAACAGGTAGGTCTTGGGAAGGATTTTAAAAACAAGGGAACTTCTTGTGCCTATGCTGCATTTTTTATTTGTATTACTGAAATGCATCTTCACTATTTCCACTGTGGTCTGAATGTAGATATGTAAACAAATTGAGAAAGAAAACCCAACAACACAAACATCCAGTGTTATCTTAATGTTGTTCTAGCATTCTCTTTTAAGTGTTCGACTTTAAGTAGTTTAATAAATAAAGTGCAATTACTTTTCATGTAGTTCTTTTGCAGCTCCATGCAAATTACCTGAGATACACAGCTATTTTCCAAATTCACTTCTTGTTTTCCCTTCCTTACCCTCCTGTCCCTCTCTCTCCTGACTGCTATTTGTAGTTTGATCTCAGCAGATTTCATATACATATCTAGCTTTATAAACACAGCAAGGTACAAACCCTGAGATCTGATGCCTATTCCAGCATCTAGACATATAAACCCAGCTTCCCACCGGTGCTCACTTCTTGGAATGTAACTCCTTTACATCACACAGACACCTACCCAAATAACTGCCCAAAGTACTTTCTGAGGTAACAGCAAAAGGTGTTTACTACCATGAAAATACTATCTTGAAAAAAATAAACAGGCACAACCAAGAATTATTTTAGACTCCTACAAAAATGTATTAACATTGTATATGTAAAGTAAAAATAATCTTCTATAAAACCTTTTACAAGGTGTATATTAAAGTAAATGTTAATTATTGAGTATTTTTATAAATCTGATTTTTCTATAAAATGTCATTTCATAGTACTTAATACAGTTTACTTGCACTAATTTTTAGTAGTTCTATGATTTTTTTCTTTCCTTAATGTCTTTCTTCAGTCTTGAAAATGTTTCTTAGGACTGGCTTCCATGGAGTAGGAAAATAAGATTAATGAATAGAGTTATAAAATTCCAAGTCAATCTATGAAATCCTTCCAGATTAGATGAAGGTAAAATCAGTAGAACTGGTATTAGAGTCTATATTGGAAGTCTTCATTCCTTGTTAGTAGCTTTTCCTACTTTCAATTTATATTTATCTGGGACTATAACAGAAGTAACTATTTAGTTTCTATGTCCTTTGAAAATGCCTGAGACCAAAGAAATGCAATAGAAAAATGGAGGTACAACAATAAACTGTATTTTATAGAATATATAAAAGATTTCAATTTCCAGCATCATAAGAAATAAGTAATCTGCAACTGGGTTTTGGCTGATTTGGGAAATTTTCCCTAGGGAAATATTCACAAATTCAGATGTGACCCTGCACTCTTTGGCTTAGCAAGAAGAATAGAAAACAAGAATAGAATAAGATTTTCTGATCCTTTTGGTTCCCATCAAGCCAGAAATACTTGTGGTATTTTGGTACTTCCATTTCCTGCCAAAACTAGGATGTGCAAGTTTGAACAAATGAAAATTATATACAAATCCAAAAAGATTATTTTGGATATAAAAAAGAAATAAGAAATTGCTTATGAGAGTTGAAATGATTGATATGTCCTGTTTCTGTTTTGGTGTTTGTTCAGATTAACTATTTAGTTCATTGGTTTTTTTGTTTGTTTGTTTTTTCTTTGTAGATTACCCTTGCTCTGGGATGCTGGGTATGGTGTCTGGGCTCATTCCTGACTCTCAGATTACTGCATCTACTCAAGTTGATCGAAACTGGATCCCAGAAAATGCTCGCCTCATAACAAGCCGTTCAGGTTGGGCGCTGCCACCAACTACTCATCCATATACAAATGAATGGCTTCAAATAGACCTTGGTGAAGAAAAACAGGTGAGGGGCATAATTGTCCAAGGAGGCAAGCACCGAGAAAACAAAGTATTCATGAAAAAATTCAAAATCGGCTACAGCAACAATGGATCAGATTGGAAAATGATCATGGATTCCAGCAAGAAAAAGATAAAGGTAAGGAGGATTTCTCTGCATGGGGAGGAGCTCATATTAAATTTTTATACCTTTATCTCTGATCTTGGAAAGGCACAATGTTAGGATGAAGCTAAACAGGAGGGTTTGTAGGACAAAAACACTGAAGGGATGCTGTGGTAGTGGTACAATGAGTGCAGGAGCTGATCTCAGGACATTAACCACTCTGGCAAAGGTTTTGTGTATTCAGCAGCTAGTTCAGAAGATGACTTCTGCCAAGAGTGATGCGCCTCTTCAGCCCCTAGGTTACTCCAAAATCCCATGTAACTGTAATATCCAGCACTACCAAAAAAGTAGAGTTCCATCTGCAGTTTTCCACCGACTGTGAGTGAGCGTATTTGAGACACAGAATTATTTTTCCTCTGCTTCTTTTTTTTCTAAGCAGCTGAATGAGGATGGTGTTATTTAACTCAATGGGGTACCTGTTGGATTTCTGAACTGCCTGTAGGCTGCTTTGAGAGCTTCACAGGCTCTCCATGATGGTCTGATCTAAGTCGCACTGCAAGAGTGATGTCGTTTTTGACGTTATCCCATCATAGGTGGAAAGTACTATTGTACTATTACAAGTGAAGCATCTTGGTGTGTGATTGGGAATAAAGGACAGCTGGTTTGTAGGATCAAGCAAAAACTGCAAGGGATTTACAGGGAAGGGTCAAATGAATTGCTGGGTTAAATGACAAGAAAAAGAAAATTAGTACTCTCCAGAAAAGCTTCTGAGAATGTACCTACTTTGCTTTGTCTTTGAATGTATGCTCTTCAGGACATAAAATGTACTGTTTAGAAAATTTACCCCAAATCCCATTCATTATTTTCCATCTAGTTTTGCTACTGTTGCTCAACAAAGTGTATTTTTGCCTTGAGAGTCACAACCCTTTCTCAGTCCTCCTTCCTTTCCCTTGAGGGAAACAGTGGGCATACACAATTGTTCAGGGACTGGTGCTGCAGTACTGGAAGGATCAGGGAATCTGATCCACCAGAAACGTGCCCTCAAAAGGCAAATCAGTACAGTGCTTGGCAGACGGAAACCTTGAGAGTTGTTCCATATCTTAGCTGTGTCAGTCTGGAAATTAAATGTAAAAGCTGTTTTGTTATAGAGACTCTTCAATTGGGCAAACCTATGTTTCGTTAAAGGAAAAACTGAGTGGGCCCAGGGATGTAGCTTTTCCAGGCACATTTGGTAAATATTGGACTTCATTCTCTCCTGTTTTAATCTCACTGAATATGTCTGCATTTTCTCACTTCTCATCACTTTTCATCATTTGTTTTGGGGATTAAAACTAAATGAATTCAGCCTTTGCAGTCAGCTCCTTTCTCTTGTTACCATGAGTTTTGACTTCATCATAAAGTGTGAAGAGAGTGTAAATCAACAATGGGATCTAACCATTTTCTTTCTAAAATAGATGTTGTTTTGACATGTACATGAGCACTGTGGCTCAATGAGGGAAAAAAATAATGCCATATGCTTTCAAAGCAGTGCGCCGTCTGCTGCATGGCTTTCTGTTTTCTAATACAAGCACTTGCCATCATTGTCAGAAGTTAACGGTTTGACAAGAAAACTAGAGTGCTAACTAACACACTGAGCCCATCCTCAGCTTTCATCACTACCAGAAATTAACTTTCAAAGATTAATGGAACTAGGAGGGCTGGAATTCAAATCTCTTGTGGCCTAATTATAATCCTTCCCCAAAATTCAAGACATTTAATAAACTTTCCTCCAAAGCACAAGTTTTCTTTAAAGAGAATTAGATAAATCCTATGATTTGGGAGTCTGAGGGATTTAAAATGTTAATACTGGAATGTAGTATTTTTAAATGTAAGTAGAGCTGGATGGGACAGAATGCTATAATGAGTCACAGCAGGAACGTGGATTAGAAACAGCCCTGTTTTATGAAATGAAACACATCGTTTCACTTGGTTAAAGTCTCGACTTTCAATAAACAAACAACTGCACGTTAGGAAAAGAAAGAGCAATGACAAGCTAAATGTAAAAACAGAATATGACCAAAGGATGAAACATCACCTTGGTCCTCAATGGAATCTTGTCATCCATACCTGCAGCTCCTTCCATGGGACTACAGTAACTCTTTCCTCTTTAGCTTACCCACTTTCCGCTGTTTTTGACTGTGCAGAATGTTTCCCCCTTTAGCCTCTATCAAGCACACACAGGGGTGAACGCCACTCAGATCCTCAAATGACCATGCACAACTCCATACTCATTTCAAAGTCCAGCTGGTATTTGTTCTCCAAAGTCTTGCTCAAGCTTACTCAGTACATTCATCTTTGTCTTCCATACTTCTTTCCTACTTCCACTTACCGACTGATGACCTTTTTTGTTTTTCACACCTCCTCTGGTCATGTCTTGCACAAGAAACTGAATATCCTGCCATCTGGAACAACCTTTTTTAATTTCTCTGCCATATTTATTTTGATTTAAAAAGCTATTAGGAAGACTTTTTTTCCCTCTTGCTTATTTATATTCTCTTTTGTTTAGCAATTATTTATTATACTTGTTTTTGCAGTGTGAGTAGTATGCAAGAAGCGATTTGTGACATAGCCTATATAAAAGACATTCACAAAATGAAGTTTTACTGTATACTTTTTTCTCCTCCCCCACAAAGAATATCAGTACGTGTTTTAAATGAACAGTCAAAATTGAATCACAGGCAGCTCTGCACTACAAAGGACAATGATTCAATATAATTATGATTCAATATAATTCTAGATGCCTATTGAATTCTAATGTCTATGTGTCAGTACTCCAGTATTGATGTCTTTTATAAAACATTTTTCATTATTATATGTTGCTATTAAGACTACTATTAAAAAGGAAGCAAGGATTCCTCAGATACATGTGTCTGTCTATTTTTTGCACATAAAATGGCATTCATTCTTTCTCATACGGTAGGTAGCTTTTCTGATCATTTGCACTACATTGCTGTTGAAATATAATAATATATAATTGCATTTTAATTAGATCTGACAGGCCATCTACATGTGAATTCTTGACAACTGTCTTCCATGCACTGTCAGAACACCAGGTCAGCCAGTGTCCCTTGAAGGCACCTTGGAGATAAGTCTTCCCTACGAAACAGGAGCAGAAGCATTAATGTAGAAATTATTTCTTTTAATCCAGTTGATCATAGCCACCCATCATCATTGGCTTTTGTGACTGGCACTCTAACCAATGGCCAGAAGAGATTTCGGACCATTGGTTCATTAAACAGATGCAGAGCAAAAACAAGCAAGGCTTTTAGGACTGCACTAAAAATACAAGAAGCAATTGGTTTTACCTATGCTTTTTTTCTGTCTTGGACAATGCAGCCTGTTTTTCCCATGGCTTCTGTTTTCTCTGCCCCCAGGTCAATAGGAAGAGTTTATTGCAGGTTGGGTTTTGTTATCATTCAAAATGAAAGGCAGACAGGCAGTGGTTTCTTCCAGAAGTAAGCTTCAGACCTCACAGCTATCTGTTGGAAGTAACAGCGCTTCTAAACAGTTCATATAAGTTAGTTTTAATGATTTGTAATTTAACTAATTCATACAAAGAAAAGTTGAAAACACTTTACTTTTACTTCATTGTTATATGCATTTTCATATATTGTTCTTTATTCTCTATAAGATCTTCTGGAGTTACTTTTTACCATAAAATAGGCTAAAAATAACTGTTTGCCTGTCTTGGCTCGTAAACACTTCATGGCAAGGACTGTTTCTTTGTACAGTTAATTCATTCTCATGACCGATTATCTCCATGGATGCACCCAGGGTGTTGCTTTAAGTACAAATTATAACATGTTCCATATGCAAAATTTCACTGACGGGAAGCTGAAAGTATCAAACAAATGCCATTGAGAGCTGTTTTATGGCTGAAGAACCCAGAGTGCAACTCAGACAAGAGATTTTTGTCTGAAATGTACATTCGCTGACCTGCCTTACCCGTCAGATTATATTGCAGTTTTATCAGGAAGCGGCTTTCTTCTTTCTTTCTTTCTTTCTTGCTTTCTTTCTTTCTTTTTATTCTTATTCAATAGCAGTCTCACTGGAAGAACTCTTGCAGCTACTGTTCCTGGAGTTTAATTTATGCCTTTTGAAATAACTACAACTTGTGAAACTCTGTCACTGGGGGAAATCAGATTGAAATTTTCTCTTGAATAGTTGGATTATTATTGTAACCACTTAAAAGGTGACAGGATCTTCACCTCAGTCATTTTTTTTCCCTAAGAACTGTTGAAAATGTCACCCAGCTAAACCCCAGATCAGAGCGTCATTTAAAAACATGTCTCATTAAACACTCAGCTCTTGTTATGACCCTGATGGATTGGTTGCTACTGAGTTTATGAAAAAAGAAAAATGAAAAATGAAATGCATTACTTTTCCAAGAAGCTTAAACTGTGTATTTTCCATTCTCATTTAGGGCAGGAAAGTCTGACACTTATTAAATGGTTAGAATCTGGCCTACGTCTCACCTAATTAAAAAGCTAAAGAATGAAGAAAATGTTGAAAATATATTTTCATTTTTAACAAGTAGCATTTGTTATGCTTTGCAGACTTTTGAAGGAAACACCAACTACGACACACCTGAACTGCGGACTTTTGAACCTGTATCGACAAGATTCATCCGTGTCTACCCTGAGAGAGCCACACACGGAGGACTGGGACTGCGAATGGAGCTGCTGGGCTGTGAACTCGAAGGTAATTGCTCTGCTAGAGATGAATGCACTTTATTATTTTCACACATACATTCTGTACTTGGACTACTGCTGAACACTGCTGTTCCTGTACAGGCAGCACGTTGGACTCTCGCTTCCGTGACTGCCATTAGTGCTGTTTCTTGGACTAATCAGTTCCTTCTCTGCAGACATTTGAATATGCCCAAGGCACAAATATTATTCTTTCTCCCATTCCTTTGTTGAATCACAGGGATATTCTCCACATGGTTTTCTGTTCCCTTAAGCAACCTTATGATTATACTTTCAAGAAGCATAGAGCTATTACGAGAAAATAAAGGAACTTATATTTTGTGTTACCATGATACAACCCAGGAAGAGACATTTTCTGAGAATGCAGAGGGTGTGTTGGACTAAATACAGCAATTATGCCTCCTGCTCCTTCAAACAACGTGAAAGTCGCACCAGACAGTATGGTAGACAATGATTACTTGTCTGGATAGGGTCTGTGCTCCTCTTTTTGGGGAGCAAGGGAGGTCCCCTGTGTTCCATACCAAGCTTTAATTTTGCAGTAGTATGTCAAGAGATGAAAGACCAGGAAAAGCAAAGTTTAGACATTTATCCTTGGGCTGTGATGTGAGGTATAATAATGCTTTGATTTTTGTTATATAAACAATAATTATTTAACATCATAGATAACTACAGATAACTACATGAATTTCACATTTTTATGTGGTGGATAATGTTATAGTGGCATGGGTTATAAATCACAGAGCTTAACAATACATATATAGTAACAAAACACATTATTGGGGGTTTCTTATGATACCTCATAAAGAAGTAGCTGAACAGGCTCGCAAGATGAATGAAACTGAATGTTCTGCCTCCATTTCTTTCTCACCATTTCATTCCCAAGGCAGACAAGTGGGAAGTATTTTCTGTGAGAACTACCACGTTCTGTGTTGTTTTTAGTGAAGGCCAGACTGAATAAGTGTGGTTTTTACTTGTCCCGGAAGGTGGGTAGGTTGGAAATACTTCTTAGTTCCTGAAGGAAGTCCTCATTTCCTGTGGGAATTCTTAGTTCCTGCAGACTATTGTGCTGCTTGCTCAGAAAAGAGAAAAGAAAACTCAGCACCTGCCCTGTGTAAACTCACAACCCATGGGTAACGTCCTCCTGCCACAGGGGTCCTGTAGCCACCTAGACATCAAGAAGTGAACCCATGGACCACCTTACAAGAATGTGTTACTCAGTGAGATGGAGGAGCCAAAGAGGAGACTAACTAGGCAAAATGCTTTTTGGGAAACTGCTTCACCAAGCATAATGTTCCCCTGGGACACATTACTTGCATTTATCTTCCCGCTGTGATGCACTTCTGAAGGTAGCTCACCTGTAGGTCACCCACGGATAGGCAAGGTCAATTTCAAAGCACCCATGAGAGAAGCATAATAAGAAAACTTTGTTGTATAACTGTCTTAAAGAGGGAGTTGAATGAAGAGAAGTTACTTGAGATTTCCTGAGGAGGACAGGAGCTGAGATGAGAAGAGAAGCATAGAGATAAGCACAGACAAGAGTAGAAATCAGCTCTCCAGCAGTAATGAGCAAGGGGAAGCTCAGAGCATCCCAGGGGGTTTATATGAAATGATGGCAGAGACGTAGGCAAGCTTGAGGCTATACAGGGGCATGAAGATCAAGATGAGAAACTCAACTCAATGCAGAAAGCTAGAGGGAGCTCCCAGAGGGGTTTTTAAAGAGATATGGGGAACAGACACTCTGTATAATTCATAACAGGTAGAGAAGTGTTTCTTAAACTAGGGCTAGATTATACCTGTAAAGCACAGACTGGGGTCCTTGTTTCAGCCCACAATATAGCTACTTCAGAAACTACCATCCCCTCTGACATTATCAGTCTAAGTGCATAGGATCTTGTGTGGCCAGTGGACTCTGGAGGCAGTAGAAGGGCAAAGAAGAATCCACGGAAGAGAAGCATTATTGTATAGCTTATAATACAGTAAAGCATTGTTAATGAAAATAACAGTAGTTGAGAACAAGCAAAGCCTGGACCATGTTCCCAGCCTGGTTATCTTAAGCCAGGGAACTATACTTAGAGCATAAAACTTAAACATAACACCAGGTATCCGTATCCTGATTTTCCAGATGTGATATGTTTTGCAGACACTGGGATTTAGATATATTTTCTGGCATCTTTCACAAATCTCAAGATCTTAATTGTAATAACGAAGGTCAGATTTTACTGGTTATGCAGCAGCTACCGGAAAGTCATCACCAGTGAGAAGCAAGCAGGTGGCCAGGAGGGATGACTGACATCATTGATGTCTTACTTATTTATAACTTCAACAAAAACAAAAGCAACTTCTTCCAGATCTTCTCATTGAGCACAAAGTGATTCTACATCACACTGCCTTCCTGCCACTGTTACCAGGACTCTGCTCAGACATTTCCTCTCTTATACGTGCTCTGCAGAGAGATTTCTTTGGCAATGTGGTAGGTGCTGCAGAATCACCACCTTGAGCACGCAGCCCTCCTGCTGCCTTTTACAGGCCTACTCACAGGTGCTTTGGCCATGCAATAAACTGATGGGTTTTCTATCCTTCCTTGAGACTCCCATTCTGCCTTGCCAGACCTCCACTCCTGTTTTTTAGGAATAAGCGTTCATCAGCCAGTCCAGGGCTTTGCTGCACAGCCCTTGAGCTCAGACACAGCAGAGTGCCCTAGGGCAGGAGGCAGAACAGGTGCTTTCCGTTGCAAAGAAATACTAACTAACCTGCAAAGTAGAGTTGCTCCTTTCCTCAAAAACAACACATGATGACAGCATATGGTACTCATCAAAATGTTAGTGCCAATTGCACGTTGATTCTCCAGCACACTTTTTAACTGGGCAACTGAATTTTGTTTCAGCTCCTACAGCTGTTCCTACCGTTTCCGAAGGCAAGCCTGTAGATGAGTGTGATGATGACCAGGCGAACTGTCACAGTGGCACAGGTGATGACTACCAACTGACAGGTGCAGAAACCATCCTCATTCCATTGCAGCTTCATTGTAGCTCATACCCATCGCCAGTAACCAGCTAAATGTTTGCACTGATTTAATCACTCAGCATAAATGGACATTGGTATGCAGTTTGTATTGTCAGTGCTGTCAAAACATAGACATCTGCCTTTTACATATGACAATACTTTTGATTGTTTTCTCAGCTATGTAATTTTTGAAGCAAATAATAGTGACTAGTTGGAACAGAGGGCATATTTTTGAGCAGGAATTGTGTCTAATCAAATGTCCTAATCAAACTTCCTCTTATTAAGAAAAAAGATGGACAAACCTTTTGAGATTTATTGTCTGAGACTGAAGAACTCAAAATGAAATATTGTTTAAGCTGAAGATACTCTTCCACACCTAAAATTTAGCGTAGGACTCAAATATCAACCCCAAATCTTTCTCAGACAGAAACAAAGCAGATTCGTGTCATCAAAGCATACTCACACATATACCACCGGAAAGATTTCCATGAGCTTCCCCACCAGCACTGCATTACAGCCACAGAGGGGCTGACGTTCTCCAAACTGCCATCACTAGCAGAAAAATAGCAGGGAGGGACATAGCGTAGTCTGCATTTGGAAGGGAGAAAGCTTCTTAAATTTCCTGTTTTCTCACTTCTGCACCAAACCAGTGTCCTTCTGATATAGCTGACACTGCACCACTACATTTTTTCTCTCTTCTTGGAGGTCACTTGCTCCACATAGCTCTGGGCCCATTTGAGGAGATCTTTCTGTAGCAGATCCATACTGCTACAGCAGCTAAGCTTATTTTTGGACAGAGCAACACGGGTTATTTCATCACTTCTCCCTGGTGTACTTATCTAATAAATGTTTATTACTTCTTATATCCATGACATAAAATAGCATTAAAACCTGGCAATAGCTGGCCAAGAGGACTTTGGGAAATCTTAGGTAAGAGAGAGATCAGCTTTTTGGAAGCAGCCAAGTAGAACATCCGACAGCAGATACAAATGAAAGTGCAGTTTCAGCTTTCTGAGCTTTGCCAATGTCTCATGTAAATGCATGTTGCAAATCAAATATTGAAAAACAATTCTTGAGCAGAAAAGACACTGCACAGTCACTGTCACTGCTTTTCAAATCAGTGTTCCAGATGAATCTTATTCTTTATGAATAAGAGCCATGCAGGGAGTCTGACAAAATAGTCTGTATCGTGTTAAGGTAGCTCAGGAAGCTTTCAATATTACTAAACGTATTTTTTTTATTTTTCTGAAAGCAAAGAGATGGGTCAGAAAACCCTGGGGCTTCCTGCAAAGCCCTACGCTGAGGGTTGTCTTGCAAGACCCAATAGGCAGAGACACATTTCACATACAGGCTGTGCGAGGGGAAGGAGACAGATCTATGCAGGCACCTTCCTCTTCATTTGCTCGTAGTCTGTGTGCTTCAGGCAGCTCAGGACTGCATCCCACATATCCCTTCGGGAAAGGTTATTGAGCAGAAGAAACTCCCTCTGGCAATTTTTGCAGGCTGTGCTTAGGGAGCCATTTATAACCTCTAAGACAAGGGAACAGCTATCAGCCTTCCTGAACACCAGCTTTCTGGGGAACTGAACCTTTTTCACTACTAAAATTGAAAATTACTACATTGCCCTTCTACCAAAGTGCAGACACTTGAGTATAATTTACTACACCACCTAGAAACCCTGGCCAGTGCATGCTCAATTGTGGACACTGCAGAAATTCTGTGTTTTACTTACGATGCTATATATAACACAAAAATGCACAGAAGTGATTTTACCAATAATTTCATTGCAAACATTCTTTTCTTCCTCCAAAATGCATAGAAGGAAAGTATGTAAATCTCACGGTCCATTAAGGCTAGCAGAGAAAGGCAGAGGGGTTTTATCAGTGCCTTCCCCTCTTCCATCCACTCCCAGTGCGAGCATGGTGCCTGCGTTCTCCTGGGTACGGCTGCTAGAGTCACTTCCCTGATGGTACTCGCACATATGTGAGTATCACAATGAAGCCTTCCTTGCAATTAACTGTAATTGTGCTGTAGGCCAGATTCCTTCCTGCTCTATTTGGACCCCATACAGAGCTGCTCTATTTGCGTGGCGTATAGCATTTCCCATCAGATCATTCTCACAAACATAAAGCTGATATAGCTCAGGCATTCATTCTCATTGGAAGTCATCATAGTCATCCTTTCTATAATGCTTTAAGTACTTGCTTGCTGGAGAAGAGAAAAACTATTGACTGGTAATCAGCACCCCACTGCGCATTTATAATTGCGCTAATTTACTTTTTGTTTCCCTTATCAATATAAGGCTTACCTTAAAAAAGTCAAGTATTTTTAAAATTAGTGGGCTTAGGGAGAGGGCCGTGACCCCGCTCACCTCTTTTTCAACTGCTTGAAGAAGAAGACAAAGGGAAAGTTCTTAATTCCTCCTGCTTTTTGAGACAGAAGTGAAACCTGCCTTAGATGGTAGCCAAAAGTTGGGCAATTCCCACACACCTCTCCTGTGAGCTGGGGCCACAGCGCAGCCAGGCACAGGGAGGACCCAGCATGGCAGGGACTGGAGGAGCTCAGGTCTCTGATGTGGCAAGCATGTCATAGCTGAATGCACAGATGGGTGAGTGTTAGGAGGGGCTAGGGAGATCAGTCACTGATATCCCACGTGATTTTGAGCAAATCACTCTCTATAAAGTGAGGACAACCATAGGGACATGGTGAGGATTTATTAGTTGGTGTTTGCAAGGACTCCAAAGACAAAAAGCTTTATTTAATGACAAATACTAATTTTTTATTTTATTTTATTTTTTATAAAGGAAACCAGACCTTTAATGTCATATTTTCATGCTTAACATACTCAGTTACCTACATGTCTAGTAAAGGTGGTAATATTTCAGATTTAGATATAGGATATTCCTGATGATTGCTGTGTCCTTTGTTGTGTCCCATGTATCATGACATGCATAATTTCTTTTCCAGGTGGTACTACAGTACTGAATACAGAAAAGCCAACAGTAATAGACAATACACTACAACCAGGTAAAAAGAAAAAAAAAAAAACTTATTAAAAACGTAATAAATTCCATACCCAAATTTCATACCAGAGACAAAATAATGAATTGCAGCACTTCCTGACTCCCCATTCCCTAAAAGTCTCTGAAGTAAAGAAGCATCTGGTCTCTCAGCTCTGTACAGTAAATATTTTATTCCTTTCATCCACATGTAGACACAGCAGAGAACAAGATTTCCTTCTGCATCAGCAAATGCCAAATGCTGACAAAATTGAACTAACTTAATCACACAGTGCACTGTCTCTAAATGTGGCATGTCAGTAACACAAAGTGTGTTTGCAAACTCCAGGAAAACAAAAACAGAGCCACACAAGCCATTCACTATTTATATCCATGGTTTTACAAAACTAAGACAAGTAAAGTTTGCCAGTTTTCTCCACCAGGGAGCTGGCAGTTTTACAATATTGTTTTCTAGCAATTTTTCTCAAAATGGGGTTACATAAACTGCTACCATGAACTTGAAAGGGGAGAAAGAAGTTGTCACTGGCAGCAGGTCCTTTTTACTTAATCAATACAATGACTAGCAGCTTTTAAAATCCTTACTTTGCTCCTTCCGCAGCTTTCATAGCATTTTTTAATATCCTGTACAATTTACTGGGAGTGGAAGAGAGGACAGATTAGGGCAGAAAATCTGAGCCGTAGAGACTGGGAACACCAGTTTAAAGCTCTGTGCATTACTGATTGCAGAGCGGTAAGGAGGTCAGTTTTCAGCTACTCCCATTTCCTCCATTAAGGTACAGTCAGACACAGTCTTGCAAGTGATTTATTAACAGGGTGGGTAAGTGTTTATCATTGTTTCCTCAACTATGTGACACAAACCTCTTTTGCTTCAAGTAGAAGAAAGGTACTAATAATGCAAAAATTTCCTACAGGACACCAGTGGTGTCGAGCTGATAAAGAGATAGAGCTGGCTTCTCTCTGACATTGTTCCCCCTCTCGGCTTCTGCGTTCTGATATTGCAGAAGCAAATGCATTTACTGTCCCTAAAATTTGTCTCCAGGGCTGTACAGTTTGCTTGGTCAGCGTATACTATTTCTAGCTCTGCCCTGCTGTATGAGCGGGGCAGATTGAGGGGTACCAGTGCCTTCGCAGGACACTTCTCCGTGCTATTCTCCCTCAGCCAGCAATTCTCCCCCAACCCCAAAATTTAGGGTTGGGGAAGGGGAGGGAGGTATCGCAGTGGTTTTTGAGTAGAACATTTGGATTTTTCTGTCTGAAACAATCTTGTAGCTTTTTATTTGGCTGAAATGAAGGATTTATTTTACAGTTCTTTTGACTGTTTTCTTGCATTTAAACAAATGCTAATTGAAAATTCATAAAGTGCCTCTGTGGTATGCAGTTTTCCTCGCTCCTCCACAGTGCCAGATGCAGTTACAGGTTGTGTTTAATCCCTTTGGCTTGGGTGGGACTCTCCAATAATAGATTGACTGTTTCTGCCAGAGATGAAGATATCCTCATTTTCTCTCCTTACTTCCCTCCTGCACCACCTTCGTTTACTGCATGATGAGCCAAGTTTTTTCTCTACTGAAGAAGTTTATGAGGTTCCCTTCAGAGCATGCCAATGCTACTTCCCTGCATTGTGTTGGTAGAAGCTGTTTCCTTCCGGGGAATAAGGGACAAGTTCACATCCCAAACTCCAGGCTCCCACATGGCAGCACATTACAAAGATCAGAGATAGAGTTCAGTCAGATGCCAATAAATAAAGTTTCCCAAATCTGCAGTTTAAGACATAAAGGTTTCCAGCTGCTTCGTAATCCCTCACTGAAAACCAGCCAGAAAACTCCCCAAAAGGGGCAGCCAGAAATTCCCCTCAACATGGGGAAAGCCTTCTTGGCATGGCGGTGGTGCATCTCCCTCTATGGAGGGGGCACGGCTGGACCTCTTTGGCACAAGAAAGTGTGTCCGAGCTAGAGGCCATGCTGCAGGGAGCAAAAGCCTGCTACAGCAGCCACAAATAGCATAGTTTAAACTGGCCTTGAAGCTACAGAGCTGCTTGGGCTCCCCCTGGCCTCAGCTGGCCGAGGATCAGGGGATCAGCACACTCCAGCTCTTTCAGCTATTCTCAAGCTGAATGAGGTATCCATTTAACACACCAAGGACTGAGCCTTCAGCTTCAGCCATAATTCCCCCTAAGGTTTACCTTAAGATACTAATACACCTCAAGGCAAATGGTGACCTCCAAGCCAAAGAGCTATTGAGGAAGAGCTGCAGGATGCAGGCTCCTGCGGGTAACCCTGCATGAGCTACACATGCCATTGCCAGCCACAACAGCTCATGTCACAGTGATTCAGGACATATTTCCCAGCCCTCTCCGTACCAGCTCCTGCCGTGGCACAGGTACTTCTGCAATAATACGTGCTAACAGCTACGTTGCTGTCCACCTGCCTGCACTCATGCCTGCAAACACCCCTAATCTTGTTATCCCAGACTAACACACTTGTGTGTGTCAAAGCCTGAGATTATCCTATTCCCGCCAGCTTTCATACACTGTGGAAACAGTTAAGTGCAAATAGCTGGAAAGCCTTGTGTATAAACAAGCTTTCCATCAAAGAGACTTTTGCAGTTCATTTCAAGGGGACTGAATTGTAAGAAAATAAAAAAGAATCATGATTTCAAACTGCTAAAAATGTTTAAAGCTTTGATTTTTTTTAAGAGAAGATCTACTTTGCTCCTCAGACTTAAAAAGGTGCCTTTAGCAAACCTGTCCGTCAAGATAAATACCTTTCAGGCCTCAGTCCTACGACTCACCAACATCTAGCCTTTTTGAATACCTCTCTTTTAATTCCACAGAACTATCTGAAACTCTTGACTCTTAGATATTTACATCCAGAGCAAGCAGTTCATTTACATTATGTACTCTCTGAATGTAAGCTCAGTCCTTTGTAAAGCAGTGTTCAAGAAGTAACTTATCTTGTTATTCATCCATGTAAGAGGTATTTCAGGAAAATATAAATAAGAAATCCTGAGGTTAAAATCTACACAAAGAAATAATTTAAAGGTAGAATAGGTCTGATCCTCATTTATGGCAGGACAACTTTGCATCAATAAAGGGATGTAAAGGGATATTAAAGCACTTAAATTAAAATTTACTATCATTTAAGGTAATTCTATGCCACCAGTATAAGCAGTATAAAAAGGTGAAATGCAAATAAGAATCAGACCCAATATACTACTTTGAAGTGGTCCAAATTATGTTTGTAATTTCTCATTTTAATGTTGATGTACCCTTTGGCAAGAGCATCCTATAGAGAATTTTCATAGCATTTTTAATGCCATCATGCTCTTTCTTGCCTCTTGTCAGAAGAGTTATAAAAATATGTCAAAGTCTGTGGGCCGCAAAAGATTAATGGACTTGCAAGAAACTCACTCAACTAGATTTTCAAATGACTTTCTTGTTCGTGTGCAGTAATGGTTCCAGCTGTGAGCAAGATGTGGTCAAGAAGTACAGCTGTTGGTTATTCTTTGAGGATAAATCTGTTTTAATTCAGTATCACGTACCCTACATTTTCAAAAAGACATATGGGATTTTGTCACACCTCCCTCTCAGATTCTCATCTGAAGTGGTGCTATTTAGTTACATAATAGCTGGTTTTCTTCATCCTCTCAATAGGCACAAACCCCAAGATCAATCACCTCTTGGCAAGGGAATTATCTTAGCAGGGGAATGGGCCAGCGCTGCAAAGGGAGCTCACCAAATGCTACTCATCCTTCCTTCCTCTCTACTTTCCTTCCTTTCCCAAGAGCTGCCAAGCTATAGTTCAAGGACAAAGAAGAGGACAGATTGCCTGTAGATTACTGTGAGCTACTGTATCAGCCCCCTGGGACCTTTAATAGAAGAATTGAACTATTATGTCTTTTGCTGGGACAGTCCTCCTGTCCATACGACTAATGAACCTATCCTGATGCTACAAGTGTCTGTTATTAATTGGCTAGCAGGTCTATTTTTTCTTTTTATGGGTCCCTGGGAGAAGTATTGGAAGAGACTTAAGAACAGACAATAAGAGATGGCATGTTTAAGGAGCCCATAAAATGAGAGTACTCTGAAATGCCTTGCCTTTGACCTTCAGTTCCATTGCTGTGATTGTCTAAGGAAGGCATTAACACGATCACTTCTGAGAAAACAGTAAGGACCTAGCAAAAAGTAGCTGACTGAGAGCAGGTTACATGCCTAATCCTGCTCAATTTCAGGGGATTCTCATTAACTTCTGCATGGAAAAGAAGTTCATTTTTATGTTACTCTATGCTGTCTGTGAGACCAACACCAAGGAACACAGGCATGGCCAAAGCATATCAGACTTAGGCTCTTTGCCAGTTTACTGGCCTATATGTTTCAAATGAAAGTGTACAAAAATTCTTTATTAGATGGTGCTGTGAAATTTAGTCCTGCTTTGAAGCTCTCCTTCTAATCCCAGTGTTCAGAGCTTGCTTCAAACCATGAAGCAGAAGGCTTTTGTGACTCCATGCATTTGAGAATTAACAATTAAATCTTGGATATTTTCCTCATCTATTTCAATGTCCAGTTTTCTTCGAATTGTGCTCAGCTTTAGCAGCATTCAAGGGAAGCAGTGTTGTTCACACTATATGAGAAGGTATTTCCTTTGATCAGTATTGAACTTCACTGGATGCCTCATAGTTTGCGGGCTATGAAATGGGGAAAACAGAACATTGTAATCTTCCTTCTCTAGATTCTTCACTCATTTATATATTTCTCCTGTGTCCTCTGCTATTTATTTTTATTCAGAGTTGAACAATCCCTGTTTCTTTGTGCTATATGCTCATTTATGCTGTTACATCTTCAAATGTATGTGATCTCTCTACCACTGTTCTCCTTTCTTGTGGTTTGAATACCACGCAGGCTATTACAAGCTTTGCATGATATAATCCTTTGGGATTGATAAAATTAATTTTGTTTTAGGTTTTCTAGGGCCTTTTTTAAAGTTCTGTTTCATGGCTCTGATGTCAAAGCCATGCAATATAGCTCTCTCTAGGCCTCCTTGACAATGAAAGGATATTTTTCACAAACTTAAAACCCTTTAATTCATTTCAATGTCACTCTGTTTCTTTAAAAAAATTCCCCTTGATTTTCAGATGTCCCCTTTCGGACAAGATCTCTTTGATCACGGTCCCATTGTCTAGGAAAGAAAAAAAAAAAACAAAACATATACTGAAGTAAGAAACATAATGGATTGCCTTTCTGTACCCATGTGTGCACAGGCTGAGTTCTGCTTCTTCAACGTTGTGAGCCCAAAGAGAGATTATTCACCATGATCTTCCCCTTTCCTAGAAAGGGCTGGGGTCTGCCAGGAAACACGTTTTCTCCACATTGAATTCCTGCAACAGACAGTATCTGTTTAATTCATTTGTTCCCAGTTAGGATGCCGCATCCGTGACAATGTCGGGTAGACCCCTCCGGAGGCCGGCGGGAGGGCAGGGGCGGCGGGCGGGATGGGGCAGATGAAAGGCAGGAGAAGAGACAGGGCTCAGTGCTGAGCTGCCGTAGCAGAAGGGATGGATGGGATCTGCCATGCACCCAGACCTCTCTGCTGACAGAAGGGCATTTTGGGGGGCCCAGAGGGGAGAGGGCACCGTGGCTGCCATGCAGGAATACGGTGAGTTGAGTTAAAACTTTGTCTGGGAGCAAGGTCTCACTGAACAAGGACACAGCGAGCAAGGACAGAGTGATAGATGAACCCCTTTTGTATCTGTCCTGTCTTAACCTACTCACTTGAGGTTTCCTTTGAGGTTCATAAAATAACAGTTCTAGTTTACTTCCTATTAAAATCTGGCTTGTGAGTTCAAAAGCCTTTCCAGTCTTCCCTGGGCTGCTCACTGTGTGGAGAAGGTCTTTGCCTCTTCAGACTGAAGGAGATCCACCTCAGAGGTCTGCCCGGCTGAAGGTCCTGGCACACTTCCCACATTTCTCCATATTTTCCCACAATAAACAAAAGACATTCTAAATTTTACATTACCTCTCTCTCTCTCTTTTTTTTTATTATTAATTTTTATTTTTATGTAATGGGAGAGAGAGCAAAAGAACACAATTGTTCCCCGAGAGCTGATAGTGATGGGAGCACAGAGTCCTTTGTTCTCAGTTTATATTTGCACAAAGCATCTCGTTAAATTAAACCTAAGTTTTTTCCTTTAATAAGGCGTGAGTCATGTCTGAGAAAAGACTTCAGAATTTGGTCACATTGCTTTAGAAAGAATATTGCTCTAGTGGGAGTTGCCATTGCTCAAGGTGAGGTGAAAGTTCATACCAGTGGGGTAGAAATCAAAAGCCCAAAAGATTTCAAACTGGTTCTGAAAATAAGAAATACAAGGGATTTATGTGCTATCTTTGTATAATATTCCCATCCAAATTCCAAGTTGTATTGAATAAAATAAGCTACTAGGTATTAAACCTTTGGGCAGAATTGAAGAGAAGCTGAAAACAAGATATGATCTCATCCTGACCATAATACCAGACTTCCCTTGTTTTACGTGGAGCTTGTTTTGAAGCTTATTTTCAGTTCACTTGGCAATCAGCCACATTTGTCCCTTTTCTGTCTCAATTTGTCCATTTCAATGCTGCCATCTTGTGGGCCTACTTGTCTGGAAGATGCTGAAATACTGTTTCACACTGAAGCCACGTATTATACGTTTCACCAGAAATCCTTTATGGGCAAGGACATTTCACTAGTATTCCTGACTTTTCTTATTTTTATCCAAATCTCATTGTGATTTGTTGCACAGTTATGGTGCAAATGTATATTAACAACCAGTGAATATATCTGATAAGCCAGAGCTTTCTTTTTTGAGTCATATATATTACAACAGAGTTATCAGACAATGTGTATCAGACAATGTGGGCAAATCAGAAGAATTAATCTAACGACATAATGTCACAAAATATGGTTCATAAAGAGACAAAAAGCAGTTATATCATTTACTAGACATAGCCATTCTTCATCTTTTTCCTAGAAGGGCTGCTCTTGTTATGGCTTCTCAGACTTTCAAGTAAGAATGGCTCCCTTAAATATCAAATAAATACATTTGGTTCTGAAATGCAAAATCTGAATAATGCAATTAATAATCATATTTCCTTCCTTCTTTTCTCTCTTTTCCTGCAGAGTTGCCAATATACAACTTCAACTGTGGGTTTGGCTGGGGATCTCACAAAACTTTGTGCCACTGGGAACATGACAACCAGGTGGATTTGAAGTGGGCAATTCTGACCAGCAAAACTGGGCCAATTCAAGACCACACAGGTAATCATGAGTTCATGATTTAGGCATTTTACATGGGAAGAAGTTGTTCTGTTTTATACCAAGATGCCTTCCAAAACCACAGGAGCGTGAGTTATACCTAAAATATGTATTGTGGGAAAGATAAGTCTGGGCAAACTGATCGGTTATGTGTAGACACAACTGACCATAATTGTCCCTTCTGTTGGGGAATAAAGATCATTTATGGTCAGGAATTGAAGATATTCCCTCCTTCTGACTAGCTTTTGGATAACTGCCATCCAGGGTAGGGGAAAAAAAAAAAAAAAAGCCAAATATTCTGCAAATATAACTTACTAAATGATACTGTCCTGAACAAACCTCATGAACTATTCCTGTTTATAGTTACTGTCTGCTACAGAAAGGTGTTGCAAGTAAAATTTCCCCAATGGACTTGTTTCGATGTCCTCCTCTCCAACAGGAGCTGGCGATTGCAGTGATCCCTTTGCTCATGCAGAGTTTTTCCAGAATTATTACCCTGGGAAATAGATTGGTTGGTTTTGTAGTATCTAACTCATGGCTCTGCATAATTAGGCAATAAATATGCTGCTGGCTAGTGGAGAAGGGAAGGCAGTGTGTGACCTGCACAGCCTCTCACTTCAGTGTTCTCTCTTGCATACGTGCAGATTAATCAAATGTGTTAGAGATGAACCCCCCCTTCCCACTTCTGCAACCCCTTTGCCTAATGAGAATGACAAGGAAATTAGACAAAATTGGACTTTTTAAATTCTGAGACATTTTCAATTGAATCTTAAGACAAGTACAGTAGTTTCAGGGAAAGAAAAAAAAAAGAAACTTATAATACTTTGACTATAAATGGCATTGTACAAATAAATGGCATCAAATTAACTAAATGCAGTTAGCTGAAGTGAAGGCTGTAATGGTGGAAAAATTGATGTAAAGTAAAGTGAAATGGCTCAGTAGGATCTGACATTGAAAGGAGGTTAAAAGCTATGTTAGCCAGAGACTGACAAAATCTAAAAGGCATGCATAAGTAAAGCTCTAATTAAGACAATGAAGACAGAGTTCCTGACCCAGCACTGCAATAATATTCTGGAAATGAGAGCTATCTGCACTTTGCCACCAAGGATTATAGAGAGACTGAACCTGTCTTCAATCAAGAGATGAAGAAATGATATTTTTCAAATGAGATTTTGTTGTTTCTGCTGGGCCCTGCTAGTGCAGAAGGCTTATCCATTCCATCAACTGTAACTTCAATAAGTCTTCCAGGCAGCTCCTTTCGCTCCTTGCTACACTCACTTTCAATATTGTCCAGAATTTTCCTTCATCTCCAAGGGCACCTTCACCTGCAAGGTTTGCCATCTAGGTGGGGTGAGTGTGAACGCAGACCACAAGCAGTCTGAATGGCACTGCCATCCTATCCATGCCCCTCAGTGTGGCCATTAACCAGCAAAGCCACCTTGCACATTGGCAGAACAGCAATGAGCAATCCCCAGGTATATCTTGCCCTCAGCTTTACTTGTATAAAGCTGAAGAAACTCCACATAAGTGATATTCAACAACAATTGCTTTATGACAGCAGAATATTCTATACACCACTTCAAAATATACGTTATGATTAATTTTGGCCAGTTAGGTCGTCTGGGATGACATCCTAACGCTGTGATTATTTTCCTTTTTTCCTCCCTTTGGATTTCCCTATCACCATTCTTTGATGAGATTTGCACACGTGTTGTGCTGCTCTCTACACAGAAGCAAAGTTGGAAAGAACATATAGGCAAATAACATATGCCAGTAAATGCTGTTTCCATCCTGTTATGTGACTATATAATGTATGCAATTTACTCACCCACAACAGGTGAACTTTGTATTTTTCTACCCTAATCCTCGGCAAATAGGCTGTTCAACACCTGACTGAAATGGCAGCTTGGCTAGTGCAAATCACAAGCACTTCACTGTAGTCAGTATCTCACTTAGCATTTTGTTACCAAATTACATTCGCCCCTGCTTCCCTCCCAGTGTGATTAAACAAGTGATTTTCAAAGTTAAGGGGATCCAGTGTTCAGATTTCAACACGTATAGATCCATTCTGCTCTTCAGAAAATACCAGCCATAATCTTAATCTTCTGGAAAATGGCTCACAAAAATACGGAGCCCAATATATTACTGCCAAAATCAAATGGAATATCTCTGGCACCATTTGTGACAACAGTATAACTTGATTTAGGAACACTGTTTAGATTTCAGTTCCTGATCTCAGAGCGTAGCTGCTCACAGCTATCTTCTTCTCCAGTGCTCTTCCCATTCTGACCTTGCCTTCTCAAACACAGACTAAACAGAGATTAAAATAGCTCTTTGCACAATCAGTGTGGAGCAGGCCCAGGGGATTTCTGCCAAGCCTGCTGCATGAGGACAGGCTCTCCTCAAGAGGTGCCCACTGACTAGTGCAGCATACGTTGTCACACTGAACATGCTCTTGCCTCCTTTCCTGAGCAATTCTTGGCACAGGCCGTCCTGGTGAGCGGCACAGGAGACAATGGCCAGCAGAAATAAACTCTCCTTGGGGCACGTGTGCTTCCCCAGAGCTCCCAGAGCACCGCCCTCAGCTGTGAGACTTGGCAGGAGGCAACACGAGCAGGGGTGGCTGGGGCTGGGGTTTATTAGGTGAACAAATAAAATGACATTTGGTCACTATTTCTAACGCAGTCCTTCTGTCACAGCAGGAGATGGCAACTTCATTTACTCGCAAGCTGACGAAAGCCAGAAAGGCAAAGTTGCCCGGCTGCTGAGCCCCGTGATTTACTCACAGAACTCTGCCCACTGCATGACCTTCTGGTACCATATGTCCGGCCCGCACGTCGGCACCCTGAAGATCAAGCTGCGGTACCAAAAGCCAGATGAATACGACCAGGTGCTGTGGACCCTAAGCGGGCACCAGGCAAACTGCTGGAAGGAGGGACGTGTTCTTCTGCACAAGTCTGTGAAACATTACCAGGTGAGTGTGGCCATCGTTCGCTACGCTGACAGAGATGATGCCATGGAGGCCTTGCTGGTCATGTTTTATACGCCTTAGCAGAAAATGTCACTGGAGGATTTACGTAGACAGGTTTATACCTACAGATGAGGTGCTGCTGCTGTGACAGTAATAATAGTGGCATATTTCATGGCATCTCAGATGACAGTGATACAAGCAATTTGTTATAGAAGGCCAAATAAATACATTAGAAATCATTTCTCATCTGTCACAAAGCTGCATCCTTGCCACAGTTTTGCTGCTGATGTAGAAGACTTCAGTGAAGTTATGACATTATATACATTCACGTTTGCATGTGTAAGTTCAGAAAGACTTACAGTGCTGACTGACAGGCCACAATCAAAGTATATGTAATATGGCATCGTGACAACTGGAGACGTGTGTTAACAGCTAATTAAAATTTCCTGAATGCTTCAATTGTGTGTTAACATGAAAACAATGTGAAAATTATCTTATTTTTCTAGGTGGTTATAGAGGGAGAAATTGGAAAAGGAAATGGAGGAATTGCTGTGGATGACATTAATATTGACAATCACGTAGCACAAGAGGATTGCAGAAGTAAGTACAAATAGGAAGAATGTATCGATATCTCATCCAAAATATGATTTATTTAGGTAGCTGGTTGGAGGGGTTGGGGGTTTTTGGTTTTGGTTGTTTTTCTTTGTTTCTTTTTCTGTTTGTTTGCTTTTTCTGTGAGAAAGGGACACATAATTACTGCCTATATCGGAAACTTTGCACTGAAAACACCCTGATTTGGCCCATAGCTTAATTCATAGGCTGACCTCAGTACTGCAGTGATGCTGTCTTTTGGTTCAGAACTGGCACCCTACTGATGGGTCACAGCACATTCACATCCTCACATCTCTCCCTGTATATTTATTGATGTACTCTTAAAATTATTCTGCTTTTCCTAATGCTCTTACCTGACTTAAGTAATGCTCAAAATTCCAATTTAATTTCTTCACCCTTTTTAGATCATTTACCACTTGAAAACTATCCTAGGTTTTTTAAAGCACTGTATCAAACCCGCATTGGATGTGCAAGCATGGTGCAATGGCCCCTGTCCTGTCCTCTGCTGTTCTGCAGCTCTGAGGTTGCTGTGACTCGTTTGCTATAGTCACCAGCTCCCAGACATATATCACTGAGTAATGTTAGATCATGGCCTGTTCCGCATCTGAGCCAAGCTATTCTTGAGCCACTATTTCAGAGGTTTTATTTCTGGCCAGTCTTGAGTTATTCCAGTCACTGCTGATCGTATCTGCATTGCATACTGCATGTAATTTGGCAGCAGCACCCGCAGATAAACACAAGAAACTGAATCCTGTCCTTCACGATGGAGATTAAGCAATGACTTTCACATAGGAGAGGAAATAGAACTGAGAAGCGTCGGCATCAGAAATATAAACTTACGCCATCTGAGTTGGCAGCACAACTGAGAACAATAATAGAGGGTGTTCCTCACCCTTTGTGGCTAACAGCCATTTGGGGATAACATGACAGGCTTCTACTACATGGTAATTTCATTGCCAAATAAGAAGACTGTACAGTCTCTTCATTGTGCAGTCCATATCCTGGGGTTCATCCTAGGCCACCAGAGTGACTATTACCAGGAAAGAGAGGCAGGGCACGGTGCCCGATCTTTCTGTGGTGTCCTCCTTTTAGGAGCCAAAGCCAAAAGCTCAGTCTGCAGCCCAAACATGAGTGGTCTTGCTGCAGTCAGTGAAACTGTTCTTGTGATTAACTATGCCTTCACTGATGAAGTGTTATGGAATTGGGCTCCAAAATTGTAAATACAATGAATGAGATGCTAATTTATCACACTGATTTCTCTTTCCTAGGCATGGAAAACCCCTGCTGATAACTCTAAAACTGTGCCAAGATTGGGTGGAGAGGAGTTTTTAAATCCTTTTTTCTCCATTAATTTTCAGAGCCCATCATAATGAACAGTTCTGTCAAGCTGACATAATGATGCTCTGACACAGAAAAATCTGCTATACCATTATTGCCAGCATGATAGTCAATCAGTGTTTGTAACCTTAATAATCAATGTCAATTCTCTTTGCTTCATTAGAATCAACTGATGTGGAGAATGAAATAGATGAAGAAGACCCAGAAAGTAATCAAACAGGTAAAAATTGTGTTATTGTTACAAGAACATGAATTTAAAAGTGTATTTTCATGTGAATTTTTGTATTCTATTTATCTATTTATTTATAGATTGGTTCTCTTAACTGCTCATAGTACTAGGTTTTTTATTTATCTAGATCAAATACTAAAAAAGCTTATACTTATACTAATGATTTCAAATTTTAATTCTTCTATGCCACACAATCTTACAGACTTTCTATCATTTATAACTATCTCAAACATTTAAAATTATATTTTTATATATTTGTTACATTGCATACATCTATACATACAGACACTATAGATCCATAATATTTTGTTATCTAGAAGGCATGCCCAAAGCTGAAGAAAAGCTATCATTATATCTTACAATTTATGCCTCATGCAGTGTCTAGGTAATTAGGCTCAAAACTCTTCAGGCTAATCATTTCTCAGACCTTGCTGAAAATGTCATTTTATGACCAGTCTACCAAAGCATTATCGTTTTCAATGATGATAGCTGTAAATGGATCATTAAATGGATCATAATTGTCATATTGTCCCAATAATAAAATATAGTCGCATTTTTTCAGGCATAGAGCTTAGGTGTTTTTTTTTTTTCCTTTCTGTTACAGTCAGTGGGATTGTTATCATTGGTTTCAGTGAAAGCAGCATTTGTCCAGAAAGAGTTTTTTGCTTTTCCTGCAACAATTAGCAAAGTTTATAAGTTTATTTTATGTCCTTAATAAACTCAAAGAGGTGAGGGAAAACGTTATGATACCCAGTGAATATTTACACAAGGGGGCAGAGTGCTCTGCTGTGTCAGTTCTGTCCCTGTTTGCATTTCAAGGTCCAATCCTGAAGTCAGTGAAGTGGAGATGGACTCAAACTCGGTGGAAATTCCTGATCAGTGTCTAAGACTATAAATATTCACACTGAGCTGTATAATATTTATTTAACATTTTGGAGCTAAATACCACAGGCAAAATATAACCAAAAGGTCTGGTTATTCATTCCCAAGACTCCTATGTAAATCAAGACAGAGTCAGACCCCTAATATCATGTAGCAGATTCAATGACTGAAGAACAGTATGAAGAAATCAACAACTATTTGGGCCACATTATAGTTTTCAGCTGCTTATGACTACCCTCCAGGAAGCTAGCTTTTCAAATTATGTAGCAATTTATGCCAAAAACTTTATATTCTTTTTCTAAATTTCCAACTCATCAAACAAAGCTCTAACTCTAATCTGTTCTGAACATTTTGCAATTCTTTACTCCGTTTCAGGGTTTACGCCTCGATATCATACAGATGAGGACTACGATGACAACATCTCCAGGAAACCAGGCAACGTCCTGAAAACCCTAGATCCAATCCTTATTACTATCATAGCCATGAGCGCACTTGGAGTGCTTTTAGGAGCCATCTGTGGAGTTGTCCTGTACTGTGCTTGCTGGCACAATGGGATGTCAGAGAGGAACTTGTCTGCACTGGAGAATTACAATTTTGAACTGGTCGATGGTGTAAAACTGAAGAAAGACAAACTAAACACACAGAATTCTTACTCGGAAGCATGAAGGTATAAAGTGAGTGGAGAAGTTTCAGAGAATCGAGATGGAAGGACATAGCTCGGTCGTGCTGGGGAACTGTTGATCTTCTTTTACTGTACAGGCTGAAAAGTGCATTGATGACACTGAGCCAAGCTTTTCTCAGGAGCTTCAATGAGTGTGTAACCGATAAACATGGACACCAACCTGTGTTAACAATCTGAATCATGTACAGTCTGCTTTTTCTGTTGGTTTTATTTGAAATAATCAAATGCTGGTGTTGAGACCAAGTATGATTGACTTATAGTTCATTTTGTCTTTCTTTCTCTCCCTTTCTTTTGTTTTCTGTTAATGGATAATTTTGTTTTTACTGTGCAAAATCCAAGATGCTGTCACAAAATGTATTCAGTGGGGTCCTTTGGATGGACATGCTGTCTGTAGCTCAGTGCCCAGAAATTATTGGAGTAACAGCAATTTAGTGGACTCCTGCACCTGTATTTGTGTATAATTGCTCGTGTTGTGCATAGGCAAAGAAGGTTTAGGATGTTTTTGAAAGTACTGCTGCATCAGTACCAATATAGTGTGTCAGCTCTGTTTACGAAGCAATACAGTCAAATTTTATTGATGTTTTTCAGTGTTGTACTAAATTTTGTGCTTGTGAACTCCATAAAAGAGTATGTGCCATCATCAGACACAACTGGTAACCGAGTGTACTGCCTAAAATCTAAACAAAAAAAGTCCTTGGCACTGGCTAGTGTATGTCCTCTCAAGTGCCTTTTTGTTTGTACTGCTTCTCATTGTGTTAACATTGACTACAGCTCTGCTTCTCTCCAGTTGCGCCCTTGTCTTTAATCATATACTGATGGCTCACTGACTAAAAGAAAAGTATATTTTAGGGTAAGAAAGTAGCCTAAGCAAGGCAACGGCTAATCAGATTTGACCACCTGGCTCGATTGTTCTGCTTTCTGTATTTCAACTTCATGTCTCTTGACCCTTTTGTATAAAGCTGCAATATCCCCTTTTATTGTTCTTTCATATAGAATGTATTTTCAAATGTAAAATCTCTCTCCCTTTTTCTTCTCATTCTCTCTTTCTCTCTCTGAGTAGATTGCATAAACATTTGCCATTGCCAAGGAAAGAAAACTGCAGCTTTAACTTGCTGGTAATGGCAAAGGATTTTATTAGTTTGTGTTAAAAAAATAAGGGAAAATTCTTAACTTTACCCTCCAAAGTCGAACTTTGGGTTTCTTCTTAACAGCATAAAGTGACAGTATCTTTTTTCCTGAAGTCATGAAACACATCTTTTATCCTGAACAACTTGCCTGTTAATTACACTAGGGAAAATGAATCCCTCACTGAAACAATTGCCTTTAAAATGAGAAACTTTCCTCCTCCTGCCACTACCTGAATCAGACTTCTGTTCTCTCAGTAAACCTGTATTTTCATGCTAATCAATGCTAATTGGGCTTGCACATGGGTACTGAGGGCAGAATAAAATCCCACAGTGCATGTAGGGGATGTTCGTACCATTCTGCTGTATCTGACTGGCATCTCATACCACGAGGTTTCTGTTTGACCAGAAGTGCAGATAGTGATAGATTCAGTGAGCTGAGATAATTTAAGCTGTCAGGAAAATGTGCTCAACAATTATGTGGCAATTTTTTAATATTTAGGGACAAATATTATTGGACAAATAATATCCAACAGCTTATGCAGCTGGTCCAGAAGGGTAAAAAGAAACAAGTATGTTGTGCTCAGGAGAGCGCAGGAGGAGGTGAGGGGGCAGAAGGTTTCTCCCCTCCTACCAGTGTGAGGGCAGCCCCAGGCCATCTGCAGTGACCTCCACAACACAGCTGGAGCTGGGGAGCTTCAGCCAATGCAAACCTGGTGGAAGGAGTGTCCTGCGAAGTCCTGAACTCCTTCCTCACTGAATTCCCTCCACAGAGCCAGGGAAGTGATTGTGACTTCTGGAGTTAGTCCTTTCCAAAACTGATTTTGTAGTAGAGCAATGAAGTATCCTGCCCAGGGTTAGGACTACAGAAGGGCTAATTCACCAATGAATTACTACAGCAACAGAATACACCCCTATTTCTCAATTAAATGTTTTGAAGCATATCTACCAATGTAAACAATGCTAATCATAAAACAGAAACTAATCACAAAACAGAAAATCCCGTGGAAACCAGTAACCCAGAAATTGAAGAAGAGGGAGGGAGACTAAAGGTTAAAAATATGAAGTAGGTAGTTGAAAATATTTTAGAGGAAGACTTAATAGAAAAACAGTGGACAGTTGCAACTTCAAAGAACTCCTAAAGCAGAGACTATAGTGAATATTCAAACACACACTTCAGGTCATCATACCTTTACCTAAATTGTAAGAATTACCTCCCCAGGCTCTAGACCTTGGGTCATCCAGAAGGTGAGACGGAGCACCTAAGGCCTGAAAATTAAGCCCAAAATTTAGACCATGAAATGGCCCAAGTGACAAGCTCACTTTGGCAGAGGCAGAATTTTCATTTATGTCTTACAGTGTAAGTTGACCATCATGGTATCGCAGCAGCTAGTTAATTAACCCAAAGATAATGGATTTTTCAAAACTATTTTCAGCATACCACCATGTGCTTCAGTTGTGTTAGGATCTGCTCTCCTTAGCTCAAAACACTTCTAGTCCACTAGCCTGAGAGTTACATTTATATGTTGCCTTGAAGAGAAAATCCCACTGGGGAGCCCAGATGCAAAACTTTTTGAAATATTCCCATGGATTTCAATAGATTCTGGACCAGCTAGCTCTTGGTCTTGGTCTGTTTGAAGAGTAAAGCTGGTGGTTGTTTGTTTTTCTGTAATGTTTTAACATACTGAGAATAGTAAACATAAAAAGAATTGTATCTCCTTTGTGGTCTTCAGACCTTACTATGATAATGAGGATCTAGCACTGAAGATTTGATTTCTCTGAAGGTAATAGAATGAAAGTTGCCCTTCAAAAAAGGAAAAATGATACTGCAACTTTACATTGAAAAGTATCTTGCACTGATAAATATATTTAAAAAAAATTATATGTTTATAAAGTTATTAATTTGTAAAGGCAGTGTTACAAAATGTTCAGTTTATATTGTTTTAGATTGTTTCATAATTTTTAAAGTGTAAAATAACATATTTTTTTCTTTATTGAAAAACTATAAAAATCTTCTGTAGTAAAATGATTTCATTTTACTGGTATATTATTGCTTCATGTTTTGTACCATCATAAAACTTTGTGCAAATTTTTTTTACAGAAATTTTTATTTTCTATGACAATATGACACTTGTAAATTGTTGTTTCAAAATGAACAGCGAAGCCTTAACTTTAAATGACATTTGTATTCTCAGACACTGAGTAGCATAAAAAAAAAATCACATAGAACTGAACTGTAACTTAAATTTCCAAACTATGACTACTACATTCCAAAGAAACAGTTGAATTAAACATTTTCATAAAATATCCCATACCTGATGTATTTTATTATACTAAAATGGATTTGTTTTATTAAATGTCTGTTTTTCTTTAGAATCTTGCAACAAGCACAATGTTTTAATCATGGCTACACTTGTTCGAAGGCAATTAGTTAGAATAAAAGTTAGGATATATCTTGCTAGCTTTAGGTATTTACTGGACGTTTCTAAACTTAAGTTTCTCATCTAATCTGGTTGTCTCAACTATCCTTATGTACAATGGACAGACACCTCGGTAGGACAGTTCATTGTTTAGGGTGGTTTTAGCAGCATGGTTTTAATACTAAGCACTTTGCACATTAAAATTTGTCAAATCTTTATTTTGCACTTATGAGCAATGCACATACTGTCAGTATGTCATTAGTTTGAGTGCTCATGGACATACTTACCTCAGCTACTTTGCTACTCCTGGGAAAAATATTGTGCTTATTACCATATTTTTGATGATTGTGATACTTGAAAATATCAAATCTTTTTTCCTTGAGAGAGCGGTATTGTGGGTATGGGTTTAAAATATGAGCTGGAACTACAGCAATGCTTCTAACAAAACTTTGCTTTGTGGTTAGAGTGGGGATTGCTCTTGAAAACTAGTTGTAAAGGTTGTTGTTCATACAATCACTAAATCCAGATTCCTTAGGAATGTACTTCATTGCATTCTGTTTGTTTCTGTGATACTCAGCCGCAAGGCATTTTGAGGGAAAATAGATGACAATGGAATTAATTAGTGGGAAAAAGAAAAAAAAAATCTATAAAGTGAATCCATTGAGGATGAAGTTGAGAAAAGAGAGACAAGTATTTCAAGTTAAGAAAATTGTCTTTCTTTCATTTAGGGGAAATTGATTAGCCTAGAAGCTAATATTTACTTAGCACTAAGCCTTCCATTTCCCACACTAAAGAGACTGCATGAAGGAAAGACAAAAATACTGCAATGGGTTCTGGTAGTGAAACCCACCATAACCTGTAAACTTGGAAGAAAATAGTGACCAGATGGAAATAACAGATTGTTCATCTAAAGAAAGCCAAAGCCAGGAGTACATAACTCTGAGGTTCAAATATTAGGGTCATGGTCTGCAAAAAGGGTCTTAGGCAAGCAGACACAAGCAAACGCTGTCATTATTTTACAAATCAAAGAAACCAGCCCTAAATCAGCAGCCATGTAGCTGCAGTTCTGGACCCAGTCTCATTTCATTGCCCTTTAGCAGAACATAAAACATGATTATACAGCAACAGGCAGATGCGCAGGAGAGGCAGGGGCAGCCCAGCTGCCGTACAGTTGGGTAAGGCCCCTTGGCATCACGGAAAGGACAGTCATGCCTACCTGTACAAGCCTGCCTGCTGGGCCGAACCTACTGACCCCAGTGGAAAAAGAGGCTCCTCAGTCCTCATAAACTGCCTTCTGTGAGGCATATGAGGACTTAACAAGTGCTTACTAGCATATTTCTAAACTTGATCCCCATATGTCTTTTCTCATGTGTAATTAGTCTATTTTTAATTCAGTTCTCCTAACCCACTTTCCCAAAGTCAAATGTCCAATTTGGTTTTGATTTTCAGATCACAGGTAAATTTGCAGACATTATGGTTGTTAGATCCCAGAACTAATTCCCTTCTTATTCTTTAATTATCCTGTCCTTTGCAATGCATTATGCCTAACAGCATATAGGTTCAAGCAACATTAATTTATTAGAGCTTTAATTTCTTCTTTTATACTATCTTATGCATCGTCACCCATAACCACAATTTTACCTACAAGTGTTTGTTGAATTATAACAAAGTGTTTTTTTTTTTTCCATAGGATACTTTGTATAGCTGTTTTCTTTGCCCATTAGTCCCCCTGTAGACCCTAATTGGTTTTCTACAGTAGGTCAGTTCCCTGTATACAGTTCCGTTTTCATAGTTACACTCATTCAAACTGTAATCTTATCACCTCAGGACTGATGGTGCCTCAATGGTTATAGCTGAAAATCTCATTAAAAAATCTTCTGGCACTTTTCACAGATGGATGGATTCTTATCATGTTTCCAAACCTAATTTCACCTTCAATAATCATATTCTCCTATTTAAATTTACATTGTTTTTATTCATCTTAGGCATTTAATTCATGTCCCTGTCACTGTGCAGCATCACTGTGCACCATGCACTGTGCTTCCCCACAGACAGCTGCATTTTCATCATGGGTGAGCTGGATCCTATTGAAAAAGGAATGACAGCTCTACTGGAGTGTCATTGGTACCAGAGAGAGAGAACTTTTTCACTCAAAGAGGCAAATGGGTGCAGACGTGCCTTTGAAGACCCAGGCAGCATCTCAGGACTGTAAGATGGGCATTCTTCACGCATTATTTTTATCTTGAGCACCTCTATTCCCTTTCCTCTGTAACATGTTTCTCTATGCCAGTTTTCTGCTTCCCTCCCTTCCCAAACACTTTTACATTTCGTATTACTAAGGCGTGCATAGCATGAAATAGCCCTGTTCAGTGCCCACATACTCTGTGTCAGAAGAGAGGAGAAGAGCCCACTTCATCACACCACTCCTTTTCCACATCCCTGTCAGGGATGTGTTCTCCATGTCGGGGTATAACTGGTATCCCTTTAATAAATAATCTACCTTTCAGGAAGCTTCACTGTTTTATAGATCAGGACTGATATCTTTGCATTAATCCATTAATTAAATATTGATACCAAGCTTCCTGCTTAATATTTACTTACCGGCTTCATAACTGTTAGCATAATTGAGTGGGTCACTCTTCTTTTGCCTTTTGAGACTACTGACTAAACCCAGTGTTTTATCTTTCTCTCCTTTTAACCTTCCAATCTGACTGTGTTTCCCATAGCTCTGTCAGCAAGGGAAAAAAAAAATGGAAGCATAGTTGCCCCCTTTCTGTCTATGAGACTGAAATAACTCATTGAATAAGTAGGAGAATTAAATTTATTTTAAAATGAGTTTTTGTGGAGTGAAAAACAAAGACATCAGGCTGGTTAGAGGTGTTGTTTGAGATGGCTGTGAAGCATTAAGGAGGGAGTCACTGGATCTGTCTGAAAAATATCCTGTAACACCTGTAAAGGTTTAACTAGACTGCGAAGTCATGAGAGCACGAGACCATTGAAGTAGGCAAGATGTAAACATATAGGTTTACCCCAGGCAAGGTTGGAAAAAGGAAAGAAAAACATGAAAATACATAGTGCTAAGAGTAGATCGGAAAGGATCTTCTTACTCTGGGATCTACTAGTGTCTCTTTCAATCAGTTCTCAGAAGATGGAAGACAAAACAAGGACTGAAGATAACTAAAGCTCAGTCCTACTTACAGCTCAAACTGGCTAATTCATGTCCTAGAGTTATCAAGCAGCTCTGAGACTGAAACAAGGAGAAGTTGCTTGCCACCACCCTTTGTGTAAAAGGTCTTTGACTCTTAATCCCAGCTCCATTGCATAACCTTCAGTTACACGCAGGCAGCAATACCACTTTGCAGCCATTGCCCACATAATCAAAAGTATAAGAAATATTTGTTGTAGGACATATTTTCTTTCTTTTGCATTTATTTGGCCTTAGTTATTTTTAAGACAATACTTGCAAAATAAGCCATGTTCCCCCAGACTCTGTTTTGCATGGTGCAGGGCACCCCAGATCCTGTTTGTCAGCTTAGGAAGCCCATTGTGGGAACAGACCTCCCATCTGCTCAGCTGATGCTGTTCTGCTGCCCTTCTTCATGGCCTGCTGATTGTTTTGCATCACTATCCTGTTTGCAGTAAGAGGTCACTGAAAGTTCATTTGAAATCTAGACTATTTCAGTGCCATAATATACAGACAACTCAGGATCATCTTTGCTACTTTTAACAAGTCTTTTCACAATCTATTCCCTTTTCTTCATGCATGCTGAGGTCTTTAAGTGGTCAACTTAAATCCATATATCTCAATAAAGTGGCTGAATTACTGCCATTGAATGGTAGGCCATTATCTACAATTAGTTTATGGCTCTTAATAGCTATTATTGCAAAAGATGGATTTCTCTATAGCATGTGTCTTACCAAAGATCCTGTTAGTACTCTTGCTTATGAAAATTTAAGTGGTAGCTGCTTTCTGGAGAAGATCAGGTTACTCTCCAAGCTGAAATAAACTGGTACCAGCTAACTACTATGGGTAATAAATAGGTTATATGCTTTGTGAGGACTCTGGTTCTTCTTTGCTATGTATTGTTTGCAATAATGTAAGTATGCACAGCGCTAGATAGCCAAACAGACTGAAGAAATGCTGTGAAGGTGTCACCATCTAGTTTAAGAGAAAAATACTAAACACCTATCAGCCACAGAGGACAAAGTAACTTGTCTCAAAAGAACAGCTTTTCTTTTTCTGTTTATAGAAGTGTGGTGTTTAGAACACCTAGAATAAGTGTGCGTCATTTCGATGGAGAAAACGATGGATTTATGAATCTCCTTGAGGAAATGCCTTCTGATGAAGGACATGAAGGAGCAGAGAGTAGAGGCAGAGTAGATGGGGTCATGAACTTCATTTTACTTCTCATCATGAGTAATAGTGCTAAACTGATAGTCAGTCAGATCTTTCATTTTCTTTAATTTAACGCTATTCTTCTTGCTCCTTGCATTACTGACCCCACATTATAACTGAACCATGTGTTTTATTACAATGCTAAGCACTGCTTTAAATGCACATGAGAAGATTTCAGTGCTCTTTATACTGCACGGTTACGTGTGGTGAGTTTTGCTCTTTTCACATAAAGAACCATCTCAGAACTAACAACTTGTATTATTTTAATCAAGTCTCATTTCACACAGGTTGTGAACTTTAATACAGACTGCCATTTCTTCTGGGTTTCAAATATAATGCACAGCTCAGCACAAGCCTGACCTTCGTGGTTTTATCTCTGCACATATTTGCTGAAGGTACTTCATTAGATACCAGTGCTGATAAAGCTTTCAGCTTTCTTACTGGCTTTTTTGGAGCTGTTGCTGATTACCAATACACACATTTTAACCAATAACACACTGTCTGTATATTAAATACAGTAAGCACACATACATACTATCCCTTTAGATGCAACTGTGATTCTGCAGCAGACAATGAAGAAGCACTAGAAGTACAAGAATGGAAGTTTTGCCTAAAGGTAAAGGCCTGTTTGTTTATTAAGCATATGAAAGTCAGGTTTGGAGCTTCCCGGTGACAGTGCAATGCACTTAGAAATACAAAGAGCATCTCTACAGGCAGATGTATTTTCAGGCTGCTCTCACATTGCTCTCCTGGCTCACTTCCTAGCTCAGATTTTGCAGGTTAAAAAGAGTATTTAATATTCAGCAACTATTTTCCTCTACTACTTTATGGATCCTTTTTTTTTTTTCAACTAAAGAAATTTGTATTTAATGTTTATATTGTGACAGTGCCTGCAGGATAGCGAAGTTGGGATCCCATAGTGTAAAACAACATAAAAAGATACAGAAAATGTACATTCCTGCCTCACAGACAGGAATCATAATGTGGCTGTTATGAGGAAAGATGGCTCCGAAGCCAATGTCTTCATCAAGTGCCTTTATTACCAGCTGTCTCTTGCATTTTCCAGAGCCGTTGCTGTTTTTTATGATCAATGTATCAAATGAATGGAATGCTACTACAAACATTGCTGACCACTTGAAAGTTAATTGATTAGCTTTCAAGGGTAACATTCAGCTTACCTGCTAATGGCTAAATGGGACATCATCTCCAAAGCCGAAGTCACAGCCACTGTCACAGATGCCTACCTCACCGTAGGGTAAATTTTCTTCTCATGGTATCAGTTTCTCCTGTCTACAGAATAGTCTGGGCTATAGTTGAGATTATATAGGGCCTACATTTTCAATGGATAAAATGAAATGAATAAAATTTCCCAGCTATTTCTAGTTATGAGCAAACAAGTGTTGGTTTTGTTTAGTTTTCCTGGGGATAAAGATCTGAACTGTTCTGACTGATTTTGGCCATGGTTGCTTTTGACATCTTAAAGCATTGGTACACCTGCTATCGTGCTAGCTGAAGCTAAACTTAAGTGTTTGGTTTATGGTAGGACTTTCAAAACCTACTGGTTTAGTTTCAGTAGCAAAGGCAGATAAGCAGTGTGAAGGTAGGCAGAAGATTGGTTCCTTTATAACTGTGTCATCCACTACTACCTACAGAATTACGATATACCTTGAAGAAGTCTTGTCCTACCTTCATACTTAGGCAGACTTGGGTTTGATTGTACCTTTATTCAGGATCTAGAACTGAGAATTAAGCCTGGATTTTTATAGGCTTCTTTGAATTTGCTTCTTAGGTTGGTTTTACTCCAGCTGCTGTGAGCTAATTACCATGCATTCCTACAGTGCTGCAGTTCAGATTGATTGTTGCCTACCACACAGTCATCTAATCATTTTCTCACTTCCTCATCTTGTGCTTTGGTTTCATTCTGATCTGCATGTATAACTTAACAGAAAGGTGTTTTTTTCTTCTCAGTGATTTGATCTACTTACAATTTTATTGTCTTACACTCCTTCTGAATCCTTGAGTGAAACGTATGTATTTTTGAAGTGCAGTTCTCTGCTCTCACTAGGAAGCCTCAAACTCCTGCGACATATAGCGGTATTTCATAACTTGCCATGCATTTCAAGTCATTATCTAAGGTGGTTTCCTAAGTATTTTTCTCAGCAAGAAACACATTTATGACAGTGACAGGCAATATGAAAGATGACCCAAAATTTGTCTGCTTGTGATACAGGAGTCCTAGTGAACATATTAATGAAACCTGACAGAACGTTACAATGATGTGGAAGAAACTATCAGAAGTGTTATTAAGGATTATTATAGATAATGTTATTGACACTTCTATGTCTGCAGTGAACCTTGAGGTCTTTTCTGATTACCTTTATTAGGAAAACCCATAGTTCTTATCTGCTTATGCATTTTAACAAAAAGGTCACGTCTTTCTTCTTTTTGTATTTATGTGGGCAAACAGGATAAGTACCACTATATGCCATAGTAATCCACACCTTTGTGAATTTTGTTCTAATTTTTCAGTGCTTCCTACACAAAAGAGACAGAGGCACCCATGTTGTCTCCATGCTACTCCTCAAAGACTGAGGGGTCACCAAGTTTGGGAGAGGTTTGATTTTCATGTCTTCCAAGCCCATTTTCTGTTTCTCCATTTTCACTATGCAAACCAAAGATGAAGATTTGCCGTGCCCCCTTCAATCATTCTAAAAAAAATACCTGTTTCATTTATGATTATTGCCTCAGGTCAGTTCTAAAGCAAATAAAATGCGTGCAATAGACAGCTGTCATCCCTTAGGTGCATATGTTATAAATGGCTGGGAGACATTGTACAAAGTATATAAATGATAGATAAATGGGAACTGGCTCATCATTTCCAAGTCATTTAAATAGGAGTGAAGAGACATCCTGAAATCCATTAACCTGTGCTGAAGCTGGGGAAAGCACTGAGCAATCAAAATGTCCCTTCTCTTCCTGCTTAATGGTGCTACCAGACCCAGTTCTGCAGGTCTTTCTCAAGTAAAACAGCCCAGAAAATCAGATGGAGCTTTACAAGAAGGAGAAAGTTTGAGGGGCACTGTCCACTGTTGCCAGCTGAAAAACAATGCCAGTGTTTTAGAGGGCTGTTACCAGATAAGTAATAAGTGCTATAATAATAATAAAAAAAAATAAAAATAAATAAATAAATAAGATTGTAGAAAAACTAGAAAAAATGCAAAGTTAACCAATTACAGAAACAGAGAAAACTGTTCAGTAATTCACACAGACTTTTATATATGTAATAATCATCATCATCTTTTGCACAGAACACAATTTTATCTTTTATCATTACAGCTTAGATACAGCTCCCAGCACTGAAACTATTTTTGACATTAAATCCAGTATAGTAGTTGATGTCACTGTATGAAAACCAAGACCTGTAAGTTCAGAATGTACATTCAGAATGTAAGAAAAATCCAGATGGCAAGTTTCAAATAACTACTGTTGCTAACAAATATCTAAAGCCAGTTTTTATGTCATTTCCTAAACTTAGCATCTCTTCATTCTCTAAGCAGCTGAAGTAATTTCTGAGTCCTAGGCACATTGTTTGGTGCATAATGGCATACAGATACCAGTTCACCTTAGGCACTTAACTCACTGAATTCATTAAACATCCAATTTAGCTGTTCTGACTTACTGTCAGCAAAAACATATTTCTCCTAACACAGAGGAAATGGTGGAAGAAAAATGTCCTTGCCTCTTTTCCCCCAAAGCGGTTCCAATGCTCTACTCCTGCTGTAAATTACTATTCAATGTAATCCAAAGTCTCAAGAACTTGTTGGCTTGTTTGCCAATAGCCAGTAGTTGCCAAAATCTGAAAAACTGGTATATGATCATGGATTATTTGCATCATATAGCAGGTTTACAGATTTTTGAAACTCTTCTGCTCCTAATTTGACTGTAAAAAAATGAAAGCAGCAGCAATTGATTAATATGTATATAGAATCCATCCAAGATTTTTGACCCAAGAACCTGGTGGCCATCACATATAGTAGAATAAATAAGTAATACTTTAAAATGCATCTGTAAGACCTGGCATCATCTCAATATTCCATACACAACAGAACTATATGGCTGTAAAATGTATTTGATGGTCATTGGTAGTGACAGGACTTGTCTTTTTAAATTCCATATCATCTCTGGAGTAATTGAACTCTGGTGCAGCTGCAAGAAGCTTGAGTTCAACTTTCCAATACATCATTATCATTTGATAGTAAAGCCTTTACTCTTTTTCCAAATACTGAAGAGCAATGCAGCAACCCTAAGAATGAATATTCCAAAGATCATAGATATTTTTAGACCTCTAAAACAACCTACCCCTGTGGACTGAATAAAAACATATCTTGTCAACCAATCAAGATGAAGTGATTCCCTAAAGCAGGGGTTTGGCATTATGAGAACTTTTTTAAAGCTTGGTTTGAAACCTACTTGAACACAAATTCAAGTATATTGAAGGAGTTACTGAAGAGCACTTAAATTATTATATATTTTATATCTGACCCTAGATTCTATGTATCAATGATTAAATACAAGTAAAGAGAAGTAGCTCATTAAGCAAAGAGTGTGACTGCAGTTTCCTACAACATGTTTTCATCTCCATCTGGACAATGATTTCTATTGTTTTCTCTGGCTTGTGAAATAGAACCAGCTGTCACAAATCCCATTGTCTTTTCAATGTAATAGAGCATTTGGCTGTGGCAAATAGTCTAATTTTTCTACCTATTCAATGTACAAGTTTGGTTCTTTCTTTTCTGAAGACTGCACTGAAGGCCTAACAAGAAGATACACAGCTTAGTCATATTACTGCCTTAAGCACTTAATTAAAGAGGGTGCTACTAGAAAAGTGGATTTAATCCCAGTGTTTTAATTAAATTCTAGCTTGGCACAAGTCCACCTGTCTGGATGCAATTGGATATAGCTCTCTTTCCTTCTTGAACCAGACATTACTACTCCTATTGAACTGCTGCAGTGATTCTCCCATTGCACTTCAGTGCATATAAAGGCAGTCCTCAAATACAGAAAGCCTCTTGCATGAAAGGGACTGTAACATCAAAGCTGCTATTTAAGACTAAAGTGTCACACCATTCACATATTCAAGTCGTCTGAGCAAGGCAGTGTTCGCACTGGTCCCTTACTGAGTGTGGTGGTGTAGCCATGCAAGCATGGAGCTCAGCGCAGGCTACTAGAATTAGTTTGGAAAAGCATTCACTATACTGCAAACAGGAGCCAAGTCATCACTTCAGAATTGTACTGGATATGTTTATATAAGCAGCAGTAACTTCATTCTGAACCATGGAGAGAACAGAGATTTTCCCTCAGAATAGGAGAGAGGGTCAAGTCAGAATACTGAATGTATTGAAGGTGGCCAGTATTTTGCAGCTTCACTTTATTCATCTTTGAAAATCCTAAGTAGTTAAACACAACATATTTCAGAGAAGTAGGTTTCTCAGGGGACAGGATTGTGACAAGGAAGTTACAAAACTTCTGCTATTAAAACTCCCATGTCAGTAGTCTAGAGATGGGAAACCTGCAGTGCAGAGGAGCTGAATATGACCCAAGGTCACAGTCTGGTTGATCTTACAGTGAAAAGGTCTCCAAATCATGCAGATAAGTACCATCACCAGGCTTTTGTTCATTCACCAGAAAGAAAATAAAGCAACACAAAGTGGAGGTCTTATTTTGTTCCACTGCATACAAAGAATTTTAAATCCTGGCAGTATTCTTGAAACAAAAATGGTCATTTGCTGCCTCTTGCCAAAGAGTTGCATGTGGTGGGGAAGAGGACAAGTGTGGAAGGAAGCAAGGGATGAGGCTTGGAAGCTGGAAACTTGAAAGGAGTGAGTTATCATCCTTCTGCAAAACAGCAGAGAAAGAGATCAAGCTCTGAGTCACAGCAGTGGGATTCATCTTCATCCTCTCTAGTCATCCAAAAGTGAGGTCAAAGCAAGCCATGTAGTTTTCTTCTGTGAGTAGAGATGGGCACCTCCAGATGGCAATTCAGCCCACATTTCTTTGATGTCTATCTTAAGAAGAGATGAGTCCCTGGTCTGTTCCAACAGCCATGTAGCTACATGCCACCACTGACTCAACGCTTCTTAGTTAATTAGAGTTGAAATGTCAACATATGTATGAATCGCTCACCACCCCCACAGCCTTAATCCTCTCTCACATCTAACTGTTACTGCTCGTCTTTTTACTCCCTTCTTCAGGCATAGGAAACAACTGTTGAGAGATACTTAAGCTTCTAGAGAGCATGCTGCTGTTAAGCAGAAAGCACAAAGCATGTGATTTATTATTTTCTAAAACTACTGAAAAACAGACTAGTCTCAGCACGGATACCGGTCTGTACCAGTATGATGGCTCTGTTTCCCCTTAGGTGACATATGTGAAATATTGAGACTACACCCCCTCCCCACATGAAAGCAAGTACTAAGAAGTGCACATGTTTACCAGCCTGCAAGTCGTGCCACATAATACCGCTACAACCTGGCAGGCACTTGCCAGTTTCACTCTCCAAAAAGCATTCTGCCACTCTCAGTTTGCCCATTCTGCAGTTAAAAAAGAAGACTTTTTTTTTGTTTTCTAGATAAAGAACACCAAAGCCCGAGAAGGATTTATTAAGGGGAAAAAAAAGAAAAGACATTTCTTGCAGAAAATAACTGCGTAATTAAGTAGTAAACCATACCACAATGTGCATTGTTAGGGTTATTGAACTTACATGACTCCAGCATATTAAGAAACTAAATGCATTCAGATACCTGGCAGGAGGCAAATTTCTAAGGCAAAGTTACGTGTGCCCAGTTTCATCCTTACGGAAAATTATAAAACAGCTAGAGGCGTGTTTTGTATTGTTGTTTTAATTTAAGGTTCACAAAAGCTGGTAGATACACAAGGTTTCATAACAAGAAAATTCTGGAGATTGGAAAGCATCTGCTAAACTCATCTAAATCTCAAGTGCCCAATAACCCCATGCCACTATGAAACACACCTATCTCAGTATTCAACCAGGGGGTGGTCCAGGGAGGAGTTAGGTGGCTGCTTGCTTCTGCACAGAGTCACTGAAGGCATCTTCCCAAAGGTGTAGCAGTGATCTGTGTCTGTGTTTTTGCAATTCTTCTCTCTTTCATGACTTCTAATTTTAAGAAACACCAATGCTACTGGCAGGCAATTTTCTTTTCCTCGGTGAGGCAATTCCCTCCTCTCTATCATGTTGCAGACAACTTGTTAACTTCGCAAGTTACTTTATTGTTGTGATTAGTCTGTGGCCCCTTGGAAGGCTGGAATAGGGGCTGCCAGCTCTCAGAGATAAATGATTTGGAAGTATTTTTATGCTCTAAGCTCCTCTAACATCAGTTGGACTAAGCTCCTCTAACATCAGCTGGGCAATTTTTTATTTTACACTCATCAAATGAGAAGTCTCTGTGATCTTTTATCCACCAAGACCAAGAAACAAGTTACAGATGCTAAACATGAGCACTGTCAAACTTTCATTGGTCATTCTTCCCTTGCCCTTGGAATAGCCTTGCTGACTTTCCACTCTTTCCCTGCCTACCAACCTACTATGTCTGCAGAAGGCGCAAGTTTGGTCCCATGCCTTCTGTTGCAGTACTAGCACCGCAAGAAGACCTGGGAGTGGGAGAAGCCACTTGCAAACAGATACCTTGCCCATGCCTAACACAGAGATCATGCTAACTGCACACAAAGATAAAAGCAATCCACAAAGCTCCCCCCTTCCTGAGCTAACCTCCCACTGTGGTGCCTTCTCTTCGCAGTCCTAATGCTTCGGGACCACAATAGAGAGCAGCCAAGTGACATTTTGTCATCTGCACACAGCTTGCCAGCTCCCCCAGCCTGCTGCCATTTTCTTACGCCAGATGTGCCAGAGTGGGAGGGGATAACAGCAGGTCAAACACCAGGAAGGGGAAGACCACAGCTTGCAAGGAGGCCCCCCTGCTCATGGAAAAAGGAGGGATGATGTGCATGCGTTCGCCTCTCTCCAGCTCAGGGAGCTCCACGGAACAGGGCTGGCAGCTGCAGGGTGAGAGTACCCAGGTTGTTTGGAGAGGTGGGAGTGTGACCAGTGAGGGGCTCAGGTTGGCAGGAGGATGTGGGGAGGTGGAGGGGGATTGCAGCAGGGCCAGGGAGGGCACTCGAGTTAGGGTACTGGGACTCAGTGTCTGAGGGACATATTAGGGAGGGAGAGGCTCTCCGCCAGACAAAAATTTTGGATCTTGGCTGGTAGGACCTGGCACTACGGGCACCCCTGTCATAAGCATTTAGAAGCACTTCGGGTTCTGTCTTTCCCAAATGAGTACTTGTAAGTCGCCTTAATGTTAATGAGAATTACATGCACACATCAGGGAAAGAATAGTCCCTCTACAATGGGCATGTGACAGCTAAAGTGCATCAGTCAGCAGGGAAACAAAAGAGGTCATAATTTATGTAAAAGGTTCATTTTTAATGTAAATTCTGCCCCCAAATGCTCTGCTTACCATCCTGAATCTGTGGTATTTGGCAGTGGAAAATGAAAGGGGTGAAAAACTCACTGCTGGCAGGTAAATGCATAATGTGATAGATTGATTTAAAATCCTTGTCATCTTCCTTTTTCACCTGCATACATAACGATCCTCTGTTAGTCATTAGGGCTCCTTGTACCTTCAGCACTCTAAAAAAATATTGGCTTTGAAATGATACTTCATTGTTAAGGAATTTTTGTCAGCTAGCTCCATTTATCGATGTATCAAAGCCATTTTACAAGAGATAGGCTCCGCTTTGGCACCAGTAGTGCATACATTACGTGCCTTGTGAGGACTTGCATCTCATTCCAGCACTGAATGGAAGTGCCAAGAGCCACCACAGTACATAATGAGACATGTCACCCAGCAATGGAGGCAGCAAGGAGACATGAATGAATCGGCCCCCGATGTTTTCCCATGGCCAGAGATGAGAGGAGCAGGCACACAAGGGGTCACATAGACACATGCTCGGGGTACATCCCTGCACCAGCAGAGAGGGCTCTGCTGTAGACCCCCAGGGTGGAGGTAACATATGTCACCAAGCCGAATTTTTTCTGTTGATCTATTTACACCTCCTCCCCAGACAGCATGAGCCATGCCAGCAAACACTCTTTTCTCCAGCCATATGTGCGTCTGCTACAAGGGCTTTTTTCAGCATACCGGTGATAACTGGGGGTGTCACACTGTTTTTTGAGCAAAATTTCGCAGCATAAGCCAAACCACAGAAAGAGTACTATGAAGTAACTACCTCCAGAGCTCTTCAGGGTGTCTTGTGAATTAAAACATTTTTCTTTGTCCTTTTGTTTAGATCTTTGCCTTGTGTTGCCAAGCAACTGGACAGGGAAAGTTAATGGCAAAACTCCCCTTTTAGGCTAGGAAGGAGGTCTTTGAACTGAGTTGGTACGGAGTAGAAAAGACAAGGGTTAGCCCCTAAGAGAAGAGAAAGAGCCCTCAGTCATTTGGATCTTTTTGTCTTTTCCATGCATCCTAGAAATAGAGGATGCTGCAGCAGAGATGGCCAAAGGCAGGGCTTTCCTGCACATGGTTTATTAACACGTCAGTTCAAGAAAACTGAGCCCAAGTGCAGGCTATGCACTGAGAGATGTCAAAAAGAAAATAGCATAGCACCAGTGATTCCTGCTCCAAATTATCTTACCAATATTTCTGCCTCAAAAGAAAAATCTCGACCCAATTCGCTGACACTCAAACCACTTTTAGCCTTAGCCTCTGCAGCCCCAGAAAGAATCTCTGCCTGCAGTAAATCATAGTGAAGCTATAAAGGATGCCACGGCTTCCTGCCAACAACACCTACTGCACTTTTCAGATGACAAACTCAATGCCCACAGCTTCCCTGTGATTTGGGACATATATTTTTTTTTCAGTCTGGAGGTTGATAGCTTGAATGGGAAATCAGGGCCCAAGACACAAGGAAACTGTTGCCTTACACTGGCTCCCACACACAATTTTGCACAACTCACTGAACACAGTCATTGGACTCAAGGAGTCCTGGCCATTAGGCACTTCTACCCACCACCATCAAAGAGTCCTGACCCTGGTCCCTTCTATTCACTGCCTTGAATTTTCTTTTAGTAGTATTATTAATGATCCCAGTCCTGTTTTCTAGTTATACTACAGAATATCCACATGGCCCAAGGCTAGGATTTCAAAAGACTGGTGTTACTTCTAATTACATGCTTCATTTTCTAAACTTGTGGTTTTAGAAAGTATTAATTAGATTGGTCTAGTTAGTAGTATTTTCAATTCATGGTTTTGTCATGCTTTGTACATTTGGCATTACTCCCAGGATCTCAGATAGTGGACTCAGGACAGCACACAGGGACATTTCCAGCTCTCTTGGCAGAGAAGAGTCCCTGGGAAAGTTGAAGCATTTTCACCTGAAGACTCAGAAGAACACCAAAAAAAGTATTAAAGAAACAGCTTCTTGATTTTTTAAACTAAAAAAAAGTCAGTTCAATGACACAAGAGGTCCTGTTTGACTCGTCTAGACAGAGCCTGTGAGGCCTTGCCAAGATAGAGGAATTCATCTTCAAAAGTTATAGGTGCTATTTGTGCCTCATTTCATCTCTGAAGGTCAATGAACGCATCAGTTGGAACATGTAGGAGGTGTGAATGGAAGCCAGATTCAATAAGAAGAGAGTTTAGAGCCTGTTGGGTATTTATGAGAACCAACAGGAGCACAGAAAAAGACATGGGAAAGGCAGATAAGTTCTGAGGGCTCATGGGAAGAACTTAGTAGTTCCAAATGGAGCTGGAGAGAAGTCACACTTCATAAGGATGCAGACCTGGAAACAACCTCCTCCCCTGTCTAACTGGCAAACCTCTTCTGAAGTGAAAAATATTCTATGTTAATTATTCTCCATGTTTGGAAAAAAAAAATATTGCAGATGAAAAACTGGATCACAATAAGAAGAAATCACAACCAAGACTAGTTATTGCCACAGAATGTTATGGGTGCTGTTCTGAGAGTTGTGCTGAGACTTTGCTACAAATATATTCCTAACACATTTTGATCTGACAGTGTAGTTCCTGTGATTCTGCCTAGTCTAATATCTTGTCTCTGGGAAACTCTAACACCAGCAGCTTCTGAGGACAAGAGAAGAAACATCTAACAGTCGAATAGCATGGCCTGCACTACAAAAATATTATCCAAAGGCGTAACAGCGAAAGATTAATTTCTGAAGACAGAGTAGTTCCACGCTGTAACAAATGCCCCATATGCAACAACAGCACACTGTTTACAGCTTATATGAATTACAAATGAAAAAGTCTTTTCTTTATGTCTAACAACATCATGGAATTTAGCAGCCATTGGTCTGAACACAGTAAAGGTTAACTGAGTTAACCTAGCAAGGTAAAATCAGTTGTGAGCTGTAAGAAGTAGGAAAAGATCTTGTAGGTTTAAAATCAAGGAGATCCAACTTTAAGATCTCAGCTGAAATTATAGGAAGTCATGGATATGCCAACATTATAATACAATTTTACACAGCCCGACTCACAAGACTAGGTCTAATATTTCTTTATTAACACCTTAGCTCTTCTAAACAGGAAGTTACACTGCAGACGTTTCTTCCAAGATCTCTGATAAGGTTGACACTTATGTGTAAATATGCATATATATACATATGCGTGTGTGTGTGTATAGTTGTTGTTAAAATCTGTGGTTTTTACACTTGTATTACTTTGTGACTAGATGTGTTCACACCTGCCAAACCTCTTTTTTAGCAGAAAAGACAATAATAAATTTCTCTTTGCAAGTATCTGCTTCTTCAGAGTCACCTAACCACCATTATAGTCTTCCTGGTTCTTTGCTAGTCTACCGTAATTAATGTCAGTTATAGATTAGTAAGAATATTGTGTGACAGACATAACAGAGCAATTCTAGTCAGACTGTAGACAGATCAAATTGTGTCTTTAGTTATATTTTAAAACATGAGAAATACAAATTTTACATAATGCTAAGAGAGCTAGGAGTACATTGTTCTGGTTTCGGCCCTCCTGAAGGGACAAGAGATAACACTAACAGGAAACCACAAGGCAAATACACAGAGTTGAAAGAAAATGCCTCATAATTTCAACATCAGTCTTTCTCCCTCCTCCCACACACTGGGTTCTTAATGGAAAAACAGATCAGTGTGGATGACCACATTTCAGGTGGCAACAGGTTGCTTGCCTAGAGGCTGAGAAGACAACCTCAGGCTTCATTGTTAAGCCAACCTCATGATCTAGAAGGATCAAAGATCTCTGTAGAAGACAGACTTTGCCTGAGAGAGGTCCCTGTGCCAGCGTCAGCTACCATGAGAGTGTAGAGAAGACAACAGATCACCTCCAAAGAAAACTGTGGAATAAAACAGAAAGAAACCTTTGTAAAGGCTGCCATGCTACTGCTTTGCCCTCAGCTGGCAGGCAGCCCATGTTGCTGGTAGTCTGAGCTACAAAACTTTCTGGTACTTAGGAGATAAGGACAGATACTGAGCCTGTGGAATAAACAAGATGTAGGCTTCCCCCTTCTAAGGATTTATGCCAAGCAACCAAATTCCAAAATCAATGCCTGTATTATACTTTCTGTGGTCAAGCATATTGCCAGACACTACTGGAAACTCATAGTATCCTATGTAAGCTACTTTTTTGGGGTGGTATTCAGAGACGAGACTTCAGGGTATGAGATACTATTGGGAGCACAGGGGTGCACAGTCCTCTCCTGCCATTTCTCCCACTGACTTCTCATGCTATGAATTTTAAATTTTTCATGGTGCTATTTGAACTATAGTGACTTTGTAATTTGAACCTCCCACTTACCTTTGAGTCATTCTTCCCAAGAAAAGTAGTAGATTAATATAAAACTGTGGCCAGGAAATCAAGGGCTTTTCTTTCTGCTCTTAGTTCTGGCACTGCCTCTCCCCATGCCATCAGCATAGTCTCAGGCCTCTTACCATACCTGTGCATATAGAATATTTTAACGCTTGTGCAGTTTGGAGAAACAGTCTGGTTACCTGTAAGACAAAAGCAGCCCCATACAAATACGAAGAGTTTTATAAGCAAGGAACTCTCTATATGCCATATGGCATTGATATTGATATATCAATATACTCCTCCCTAACTGCAGCAGATGCTTAGAAGTCAGTAGTTTAACCACACAATATAATGCACTTTTGTGTCCTTTTCTGTGAGCAAGAATAAGCCAGATGCTTTTCCACAACATATTGGCAGAAATATGGTGCTATACAGCCAGAGAAAGCAAAGTTTACCTCCACTGCAGATGAGCCCCTACAGACCTGCTTTTTAAATCATACTTTCCTAAAGCTGATTAATCTTGACAAAAGATTTACCTACTGATAGCTATCCAGATGATCAAATACATCTGAAACTGAGACTGATGTATCATCAAGGAATATGAAACTCCCCTAATGTCACAATTATATTTTTCATATTTCTTTTTATAATACCATTAGACAAAGGAAACAAATTAGTGATTTTCATTTTTCCTCCATTAACTGTTTTTTTTGCTTCTTTATCTTCTCTATTCACTCATTTATCTTCTTTCTCATTTCCTCAGAGAGCAAACAGTGCTAGCCTCCTTTCCTGTTTCCCTCATTAAATATAATTTTAATTATTTTTACTTTACCCCTACCCGTTAGTTCTCTAAAGTTCTCTTCCAGCTGCATATATTAACACCTCACTACTCCAATCATTCTCTGTTGCAAATATCATCACCTAATTTTGGCACCTGGATCTTTGCTCTTTGATCTTTTCATTGACATCTACTGTGGAGTTCCCGTGGGGATTTGCTCATTCACCGCTAAACTCCCCAGCAATTCACATCACCGACTTCTAAGGCTCTACCTGTCTGTATTTCATGGTGTGCTTTCACAAGTGTTTTAAGCCAACTGAAGACCATGCAGCCACTGAGGAGGGGTGACCCTGCCATCCCAGTGTCTGTGGTTGTATGTCCCCACCCCACTGCCTGCGCTCGCATCACCACTCGTGTAACCGCACTGCCAGCCAGACCACAACTGTGCTTTCAGTTCTTTGTGCTTTTTTTTTGGTAGGGTAAATTTTCAGGGAAGTTAGGTGGTGCGTGCCCAGCAGGGACAGCAGGGCTACAAGCTCAGGGAGAAAGGCAGGACTGCCTCTCTCTGTCTTGGGGCACATCGACGGGCTTACAGTACGCATGAAACTGCTGTCTGGTAAGTGCAAAGACCACACAGTGACAGGGAGAAATGTGCATTTAAACTCTCTCCAGCTACCACTTTTCCCTTTAAATCACAGTCACAATTTTATGTGGGCAATGAACTGCCCTTTGCATGGAGAGGCTTGCTATTTGCTTCACTGAGCAATTGAAATTTGGCAGGCCTTCACTTCAGCCAAAATCAGAGCCCACTGCAAGAAGGGGACAAGTCTTGCAGTCCTTGGTGATCGACTTCAACAGAAGTTTGGCTGGAGTGGGGGAGGGAAAACCATTAACGAATAGGTCTAAAAATAAATGCAAGGGTTTCCTGACGTTGTTTTCTGTTCTTCTGTATTCATCTAATGAGGGAAAAAGAACACTGGGATTCAAACTGCATTTTAGTTTGCAGTTAATATTCAGGTCCCATGAACATATATACACAATAGGAGGACTCAGAAACAAGAGCAGGTCTTGACTGACGCCATGATGACCTTCACTTCTATTGTTCCTGGGTGTTGTGAGAGAGAAATCACTCACCATCACCAATACCTCTTCAAATTACTTATTACAAGGTTAGGTATCCAAAGACTTAACACTTAAGGGTTATTTTTCCTGCAAAAGCTCAACCATTTCTTTTATAAAAGAAACCAGTATGTTACATTTATAGGTAACATCTTAAACTCTTACATGTCAGAGAATATAATGAAAGCTCTAATTGTTTCTTTCGGTATCTTCAGGGAACCTGTCAGAAATTCTCCCACATCTGCAGCAGCCAAATACACAACTTTTCTAGCAATGTATCTATCTATGTCATAGGACAGGCTTGAAAAAGAGGCAACAATATTGATCTTTCAGAAATCTATACAAAAACTATTTAGGTTCATCTATCTTGAATACCACAATTACAAACCACAGCTCTGACTGTTAGATTCCTTGATACATGCTGAAAGCTAGCAGTTTGAGTATTTACTTTCTCCTTCTTACAAAAGTATCTCATTGCAAACTGCCCTAAAGGTGTTCAGAGAAATCCACAAGTTTTCCTAATGGTTTACAAAAGTAAAAAGAAAAAAAAAAAAAAAAGCTTGTTTCTTAGTTTTCTGTTATGCAAGTTATATGTAAAGGGCAAGCTCCACCGGGGTCTGGAGGTATACGGTGTCTGGTGTACTGAAGTAGCAATCACTGGGGAGATATTACGATGAAATGAATAGACAAGAAAAAACAAAGTTCTGGGGCAGTTTACACTGATGGTTCCCAAACCTGGGATGACATGGTTACAATAACTGCCTATGTGCTAACTTCTATAGCACCCCTGGGCTGCTTCCTTCGAGTCATTAGAGTAGCAGGAAATTCATTTCTACTGTATTCTCTCTCAAAAGAAAATGACTACAATCAAAAAAAAAAAAATGAATACAATAGAACCAGCAGGATGAGCTTATTTACTGATTTTGGCTGGGATGGACTAAATTTTCTTCTTTGGTCCTGTTTTGGATTTGTGACCAAAACAGTGTTGATAACACACCTATCTTTAAGCTGTTGCTGAGCAGTGAAGAAAACTGGGAGGGAACAAAGCTAGGACAGCTGACCCCAACTGACCAAAGGGGTATCCCATACCTCGTGACACCGTGATCAGCAACAAAAGCTGAGGGTCAGAAGCAGAGGGAGCAGGATGTCCATTAATGGCATTTGTCTTCCCGAGTAACTGCTACATGTGATGGTGCCCTGCTTTCCTGTGAATGGCTGACCATCTGCGTGCCAATGTGAAGTTGTGGATGAATTCCTTATTTTGCTTTGCCTGCACATGCAGCTTTTGCTTTACCTACCAAACTGCCTTTGTTTTGACCCATGAGTTTTCTCACTTCTGCGTTTCCAATTCTCTTATTCCAGTGGGGAATGTGCAAGCAGCTGTGTGGCACTCAGCTGCCTACCAGCATTAACCCACCACAACTTATTTCATCTTTTTTTCTGTGCCAGTCACCCTTGACTCCATTTCACGGAGTTTAAGATCCCAACGGATCGTTGGTTCACCTTGTCTGACCTTCAGTGCACAAAGGGACGTATAATTCACTCACAGCCTCAGGCAGCTCCCTACAGAACTCTCAGACATTCTGCCATATCTTGCAAAACAAAACCTCTCCAGCAATACTGTCTGCCTGCCCTTTCCTCTTCATGTGGTCAGCTTCACAAGACAGACTCAGACGCTACCTCCCTCACACCTTGGCCACCTCCGAACAGCCAGCTGGATTAGACTTCTGCACACTATTACACCTACAGAATTTTCTCTGCTTATTGGATAACAGAAATATCTTTCTAAAGCTGTAACACCACGCAGGAAGACAAGCCTATCTCAAGCCTGCCTAGCAGTCTTTATCATTTACCTCCCTTTGTATCCACTGATGGCTACAGAACATGCCTCCATGTCTGGGCTCCTTCCCTCTGCAAGATTTTCCTGAGCTACTTTCATATTAGGCCTTTGTCATAGGGCTTACAGGTGTGTTACTGCACATTTGGCATGTTTTAGAAAATACCATACTGGATTTTTATGAGTTCATGAAGTGATTCAGATAACCCCATAAGAGCAATGCAGGATTGTAAATAAGGCAACAGTGGCCATTTACCATGATGTCCTTCTCTCTCCTAGAGTTCTGGTGAAGATCCAAAAAAGAGTTAGGGATGGGACAGATTCTTCTGGGATCCCACATCCTTTTGGCCTGGGTGAGCAACTATCCACCACTCTGCCATCAGCTGGGTAGGAATTATGAAGCCCAGGGCCACAGTGCCAGGTTACCTGCTGCTCTTTTAATCGTTAGTTCCTACCCATTGAGTCACAGTGCTATCATTCATTAGGGGGCAGAGTGCCTTGAACACAAGATGAAGATAGTATCAGCATTGTTTCTGTGTACATATCCTGTTTTAGTCCTTTTTTCTTCTAGGTTCTGCCCTCCCTGTGACTTCTCCATGACCTTACCACTTGCTCTGTGTGAGTGCCTCTGGTAATTGCACATCTATGTTCATATGCTTTCCTGTTGTTGCTTTACCTTCATTTGCTGCATGTGCTCCCAGCAGACAAAATACAAGGTGGAGAGGGCAGAAGTTGTAGACAAAATGCATTAACTGAGAAAAATAGGGGTATGAAAAAGATCTCAAAACCCAAAATTGTGCTAGATATAACAGAGTAGTGTGTCCACAGCTTCCCCATGTAGTTCTTCTGATGTAGTTTAATGTGACAGTTTACAATATACAGAGACCTGAGTGCTCCCTTTCACTACTCTGTTCTGCGAGCATTAGCTGAGGAAAGTGGCTAAACATTACATAAACTGGTTTGGGGATTATGGATGTTTTGTCTTGTTCGGTTTTTGTTTGTTTGTTTGTTTGTTTTTAGGTTGTTTTGTGTTGGTTTTGTTTAGGTTGTTTTGTTTGTTTGTTTTTAATACGGTAATAAATTAGAAATTAGAATAACTCAATTGGAAGGGACCTACACAGGTCATCAAGTTTAACTGCCTAACCACTTCAGGGCTAACCAAATGTTAAAGCATGTTGTTAAGGGCTTTATCCAAATGCCTCTTGAATGCTGACAAGCATGGGACATCAACCACCTCACGAGGAAATCTGTCCCAGAGTTTGACCACCTACATGGTAAAGAAAAGTTTCCTAATTTCTAGTCTGAACTTCCTATGGTGCAGCTTAGTGCCATTCCCATGTGTTCTATCATTGCTTTCCAGGGAGAAGAGACTGCCACCTCCCTTTCCATTTCCCCTTCTCAGGAAGTTGCAGAGAGTAACGAGATCACCTCTTGGCCCCCTTTTCTCCAAACTGTTATTAGGGACAACTGTAGAAAATATTAATCTACATGGAAGAGCAAATGATCTGCAAGGGGGTGAACTCTAGTGGGCAATACCTTTCAGCACAGAAGCTAATGATTGCTTGTCCCTTGGAACATAAGCATCACTGTCCACGTGATGATTGCATTTTATTGGTGCACCCGTTTCTGCAGAAGGACCTAGGGCTGCCACCCTCTCCTCTGCATTTTCACTCTCCATCTCACCAGCTACAAAGCCTTTGCTTTGCTCAAGAGGAGTGTGTACATGGTTGGCTGGTGAATCTAGCATGTCCTCAGTGGGAGGTACAGCACACAGAGAGGAGCAAACCAGGCCAGGAGGCAGCTGTTTCTCCTCTGCACTGATTCAGACAACAGGCACCAGCAAAAATCCCTTTTCCAGCTCCTGCACATCTCCAGATGATATAGTTACTTGATCAAGCCACAAGAGGAGATTTTACAGTCAGGACAGAGCTGTGAGCAGAGTATTTTTGGAGGCTGATCATGAGTTACAGACATTCTTCTTTATGAGAAAATACTAGTCTGAAGTCTGATCATATTTAGGAAACATTGCAAAGTTTTCTTGAGAAAGATATTGTTCACAAAATTCCCCCCTAGTCCTACCTCTTTAGCATGAGAAACACCATCCCATACAGAGGAATGGCTCTGTAAAGGCAGAAGCATCAAAGACTTTGTGGAACCCATGAAGGACTTTGATGTTAATCCTTTATTAAAATATATATATATATATGTATATGATGGTATGAAATAAAGTGAATGGATAGACAAAGACTGTCCTGTCATTCTGAGAACCAGCCTCCCTTCCAGACTCACCACTGCCCATCTTCAGGAATGTCTTTTCACTTCTCGGTGCCTTTTTCTATTTTCTGCTTGAGATATTAAACATATTGGTTCTTTAGAACCAGTAGGAATAAACCATTACTTTTGACAATAATGTTTGAGATCTAGCTAATTTAGAATTATAAAAATATTGTATAAAAATGAAAATTATATAATACACAATTGGTGAGGTACTTGTTATAAAGCTATGAATATAATTTAAAGCTGGAATAGATCTCTGTATTCATCTAATTTCATCTACTACAGGTCACTGAATAAACGAATTCCCTGAATTCTTGATTTAAAAATACAGTTTGACATAATTTATTACAAGCCTCTGACCAATTATCCTCCTTACTAATAAACTACACTTTTATCAGATAAAAATTAGATAAAGCATTGTAACTCTGTCTAGAATGTAACACAGTAAAACATTGGTTCCTTTTCTCATCTTACGTTTGATTTACAGGTTAAAATTCACACAAGATTTTAAATATGTAAAGAGAGATTTTAATTGCTCTGACAGCCTTTAAAAATAGTCAAATACATATAGTGTTGGCATTATTGAAAACCTGCGTAGAAACTGAGTTTGTATCCAAAGTCAGTTAATCTCTTTCCAAAGCGCACTATAAATAAGAATTGATTTGGTAACATTTTAGAATTGTATTATCAAGAAAGTCAGGTCTAAACGTACCATTTTAACTTGATTTGCCATTTCTCATTATCATTTTACTATTTATTTTGTCCCATTTTTCAATTGAATGACTTAAGTATTGCCCTTGAGATGCTCCTATTTATAGCATATCTTAGAATTTATTAGGTTCACAAAAACTCAGTCGATGATGTTGACCTTTACAAGAAAGAATCACTCAGACTCCTTAATTCCATTTCACTGCATTGCAGTGGTAGCTATCTTTCTCTGTTTTATCTAAATTTTACTTACTAATTTCACTATCCTAAGGCTGTCTCAAACAAGATGACATTTTCAAGCTTCATTTTTTTCATAGCTTCTTTATTAAATGCAAATGTTCTCCTCTTGTAGTTTTCTTTTTCATTAAATTTAGGATAACAGACAAACTATCAAGAAAAAAAAATAGTTTCCGAATTCCAATTGTGAAATATACCTGCAAAGGCAGAGAAGCTTTACCTTCCAGAAAAGCATGGCCACGTTCCACCGAAGAAACAAACTGAAAGAATGACCGACTGGGTCGTCTTACACTAATGTGGCTTATCTACTTCAAAATGAATAGAAAGAACAGGAACACTAGAAATACCTGCATACAAGAAAAAAAAATATGCAAAACTGAATTAAGTTAGTAGATTATGAAGAGGTTAAATAAAATGTCAGCAAAGGGAGGAACATACATCACTGAAAAACTTCAGTGTGCAGAGCAGATAGCGTGACTACTGATTCACAGAAAAGAAGGTGATGGCAGGTTAATTAACCACATTTCATGTATCTGTAGAAAGATCACAAAAGGAGCAGAGACTCAGAAATGGTAGTAAAAGCTGCTATATTTTAATTTTCAGAGCAGAAATTGGCCTGGAGTTTGTTTGTAATTGCTGTTACTAACTGCTGACTATTTCATTCTGGCATCCAGGAGTATTTGCCCGGTGAGCAATGCCTGAACACAGAGGTTCACTTAAAAAATCAAAGGAATCTAGAAGGATGACAAGCCCAGACAGAATCAGAATATTTACTCAACCAGAGCAAAATTCAAAAGCAAAAACCCCAGTGCAACGACAGAATGAATTTACCATTGCACACTGGTAAATTTACCATCGTCAAATTTACCATTATCACAAGGAAGTTTTGCCATGTGGAAGGATCATGGGAGATCATAGTTCCAACATTTCTTCCCACTTCTTTTAGTGATTACAAAAGAGGCTGCAAAAGTGTTTCCTCTCTGAAAACATAACATCTTTTCTGTCTTGCAGAGTATCTCTGCAACCCAGAGTCAGCCCATGACCTTGGCTGCAAGGAGAGCCACTGGAACTGGCAGTAAGTAAGAAAGTAAGTAAGAAAGTAAGTAAGAAAGTAAGTAAGAAAGTAAGTAAGAAAGTAAGTAAGAAAGTAAGTAAGAAAGTAAGTAAGAAAGTAAGTAAGAAAGTAAGCCACTGGGAAATGGCAGTAAGGGGCAGGCAAGCATCCCATCCCCGCTGAGGCATCACAATGCAAAATAAGTAATATCCAGATCTAGACCCTGGAAAATTCTCCTTCTCTCCAATGTAGAGAGGCAAACCTACAAGTTACAGCATGCATTTGCAGGCAAATGGACACTACTTTGCAGGCTCTGGGGACACTCTTGACCATCCTTGCAGTGTGTGGTACTCTAAGAGGTGTCCAGCAGTCATAATTACTTACAATACCTAATGCCTACCCAGGCAACTTACAATACCTAATGCCTACTCAGTGATAGCAAATCATTTTATTACTATACAAAATAAGGATAACACATAAGAACTATTTCATTTTGTCATACACAGATTAAAATAGGGATCTGTAATAATAAAACTGCTATAGAAAAATAGGAGGCAGGAATATATCCTTCTAGGTTATGCTTATTGATTAAGATTTCCCCAGTCGCTTGCACACAGGAGCTGGCTTGTGTGTTGGGCTATTCACCTCCTCACCCTGAAGGAGGAATTTTCCAGAAAGAAGTGCACCTTATCAGCTTATATGGTCAGAGATGGTTGTCCCCGTTGTCACCTTTGACACATTGGAAAATCTTCTTTTCTATGAGGATTTGCCACTTCATCTTCTGTGACAAGTCACAAGGCAGTGTGAGAAACTAGGTTATTTTCCTTTCCATTCATCCTTGATGTTTCTATGAGTCACATATCCATTGGATTCCCCAGCTACTTTTCCCATGAGTATTTCTAAGGGGGTGAAAAGGAAAGGAGGGTGATATTTGTCATCTTATAGACAAGTCTCTGGAGTGTGCTATTTATGGGATACATCTACCTTCTCACTGACCTTGCCTCTTTTGTAAATTTATATATCCATTATAATTTATTAACTATGAATACATTAGGCTCCAGGTGCATTACAAAGTGTCTAGAAAACATGTTTTAATAAAATATCCAAACAGCATGTCCAGATAATGCCTGCAATGTCCCCATATGTCTTACTACACAGATCACACAACTTAGTATGCCCTGGTAATATGACCTGCAATAGATATCATCAGCTACATTCATTAGCATTTAAGATAGGACATAAAGACAAGCTACTAATAAGTGTTTTCAGTTTTCTAGCTGTTCTATTTGCTATTTAAGAGCATAATATTTTAATTAAGATTTTTTTCCCGCATTATGGAAATAATTTTGAAGCAACTTTCCTCCTGGTTGCTTAAGCAGGTTCATTACAATGCAGTGCAATTTACCCAGCTGGACAGGTCTGCAGGTGGCCAGAAACCCATTAGAGAGGTATCTACCTACTACAGGGGAAACTAATATTCAGGAGACAGGAAATCTCACTGGGACTTCGATTTTGCCAGGCATTAACACAGTTGACTGGGTAGCAGGTGGCTGGAAGCATAAATTTCTCTGTAACTTATTTATTAGGGCTCCCTTGCCTCCCTCCTTCTAGAATTATAGCATGCTCTTGGCATTGATAAACCCCAGCAAGGGCACACTGTAAAGACACAATTAGCAAAGTCTTGATAAATATTTTTTATCTGTTTGACCTAAACTCTTTGAGCCAAACTGGGACCCTGTGTGGATTTTTTTTTTTCTGAGAGGAGAAAATAAATTATTCCTATGATGCAAGCCTCCCCATTTAGAAATAACATATAGCAGCCTGTCTTCCTTAACAGAACAAGATTCAAGGAGGAATTATGTTTTTCTGTCACGGTTCCAAGCCTCTTTTCAGCCAACTTTCTGCTTGGAAAGCTCTCCATCAACTTTTTTTCCTATGCCATAACCTGCTTTTCCTCTGTGGCCTTTTTCCCGCTCTCTCTCTGTACGTTTCCATGATGTTTTCTCTCCCACTAAAACCCTAGCCCCTCTGCTCATTCCCATGAAAACTGTTTGAGCCGCATATGCCTGTGAGCTGTTTGCATGCTTCAGTTATCTAGTACCGCAAAGGGGCTCATCCGTAATTTGCAAGTCTTGGGAAGAAAAGCTCAGCACCACACACACCAGCTCTAAAGAGGTTTACTTGTGTGTAATGGGAACATAGAAAAGAAGAATACCATCTATTTTCTCATCTCCTACCTTCATTTTCTTTATTGTTTAGAGGACAGCTGGGAGGAAAAGGATAGAAAACTCTCACATGAGTGCTTTGGGGCTAGTAGTTGAAATTCCCTAGAATATTCTGAATATTTCAGTGTTAATTCACAAATACTGAAGGCTATATGATTGCACTACATCACAGATGTAGTACCTTGTGAACTGGCACTCACGACACCGTCGTTTCCATTGCACACTCACCTGTCCTGCCAGACCAAGGGTGAAATATTACATTCATACGTTTTTTTCACAGCTCACTCAGGACAAACCCACATTCTCTCTCCAGCCTCTTGACCACACTTGCCAGATGTGAATGGCTGTGGCTTTGTGTGGTACCTGACTGGGTAATCCATCGTGAGAGCCCTGTGCCAGAAGGACGCCTGCTGCCTGCCTTAGGGCTGCCTTAGCCTTCCCGCATCCACGTTGCACCATCTGACACACTGCCACCACACATACTGCAGAAAGAGGTCCTGGAGAGGCCTGGAAGGGCTGCAGCATTCATCCTTCAAGCACAAAACTTTTTGGAAAACGCATTGCCTTATGCAAATCAAAGCAATATTTCTCCCTGCCCACTCCCTGCTAACACCCACACGTCTTTTTCCTGGAACTTGTAGTCTCCAAGTAAGCAGTAGATGCAGAAAGTTGATACAGTTACTGTAAGTGGTTTGGAGAATGGAAGTGGGTCTTATGTCTGCTTTTAAGAAATTTCATTAATAAGTAAACATATCCATAAATATTCTGGATAAAACAGAAGCAAGAAGGACACACATTTCAGCTACTTAGAAGCAGGAAAAGCAAGAAAGGATTTCTTTTCACAACCTCTTCCTGTAAATTACATGGGAAAGCTGCATAAACCTTCTTTGACCTAGTTTAGCCATATGTTGTTTTTTCCTGTTAAAATATTCACATATAATTAAGTATCCAGAGGCAGAGAGGAACAGAGCTCACGGAGATGTAGGAGGAGCCTGCACAACCCCTTCTCCCTCATAACACAAACTCCAAAAATCTCTAAAACAGCCAATGTAAATTCAGTCTGTTGAAAGCTGGCTTTAGCTTATTGCCATTTTCTTTGTCCTTTCTCCTAAATGATTCCAGCTTTTCTCTTTTAAAGTCTGTACACAGAAAACAAATCATTACACTTATGTATTTTCGGCCCTTTAGTACCACACACCATTATTAGACAAACCTTGCATTTTTGATTCACACATCTCATCTTAATAGCAGTGTAAGATCTTTTAAATTGAGCTGTTAAATAATAAACTTGACCACAAATATACAACCATTGCAATAAACTCACATCAGCCATTCAGACACTATGGTGATAAGAGCTGAGATGACTAGAAAGACACTGTTAAGGCCACTTAAAACACAATAACAAAGAAATGCTATCAGCTGTGTTTTCTCAAAAAAAAAAAAGGCAAACAAACAAAACCCTTTCTTCAGAATCTTCAGCTCTTTGCCTTATTTTAACATGCAAAAGGAATGGGCCATTTTTGCAGCCTCTTGACCCCAAGGGAAGTGTCTCCATCAATATCAGTGGTTCTTTCATTTGGCTCCAAAATATTTTCTTCATAGCTGTTGCGTAAATGAGAACCATTCCCCCTTTGGAGTACACAGAACAAGTGTCTGCCAACGTCCATGCGTAGCAGGGCTCAGGTGTGAGAAGGGGTCACCATGCGTGAGGATGGGCAGCCCTGAGGCTGTCTGTCTCAGCACACTGGGACTGCCCAGCCCAGAAACCTGGAAGGCTGGGGCAAAGTGTCCCAGTCTGCTGGGCACGGGCAGACGCTGCAGCATTTCCCTCTGCTTAAAACATACCTGAGGGAGAAGAGCGTACTTGGACCTTGTTGTGTTAAGAGCCAGAGGCCACTTGTGCTTCCCCTTGAGAGCCACTGGGCACAACACGAGGTCGGACTGGGAGCAGGTCCCAAAGCCTCTTTTGCTCGTTCTCCTGCATGTCTTGCATTTCCTGGCGTATGGTGGCTCTGCATTGGTAGGAGGGTCAGAGAGCACTGCCTTGCTCGGACTGTCCTGGGAGGCACTATGGGAGGTGTAGATGTTTCTTGAGGAAATGCCTGGCCTCTGAACTGCTTCCTGAACAGCAAAGGACATAACATCCTCAGCAACTGGGCACCTACTGGGAAAAAGAAACACAGATATATACTTAATTCCAAATCATCAAGACACCAGCTTTAAATACAGCCGTGTGTCAGGCACCTCTTCACCATCCTGAGTGTGTGACGTTGGCTGGTCTCAGAGCACTCTGTTCCACCCATGGGAGCCCTACATCAACCTACATAAGCTACTAAGCTCCTGATTTAAACCTGGAAAAAACATTTCATCCACATGTGCTACATAGGTCTTCAGGGGTACTCTGTCTCTGCAGTGCTCACATATGCCTATGCACCTCATTTCAGCAACCTGCATGCCCCCTGCCAAGACTAAACACCCACTCACAAGGTTTTTCTTTGCCTAAATAATGATGGCAGGTGCTCAGAATCTGGCCTCATACCACATAAAAAAACAGTGTAGCTGAATCATCCCCAAAAATGTATCCAGTTTAATTATCTGGTAGGAAAAACAACTTTGCTCATGATGTTGATCCTTCATAGAGTGAAGTTAATGCAAGCTGTAGCATGTGATGCAAACTATACATTCTGCTTGTTTCATCTCTAATATGTTCTGTCTTAATCTTTCTTTTTTAAAGTCTCTCTATTGCTTTTTCCCCCTTTGCATTTAGGCAAAAGTATTGCTTACTATCTCATTAAGCTCAACTGAGAACAATCACAAGCTCCATTAGACTACACTGGCAATATATGGCTTTAATTATTTTCTTTTTTTTTCATAGTAAACTCTCACACTGAAGCATAGTAACAGAGTGGTTGTGACATATTGCTATAGACTCTTAGTGGGAATGTTTGTGGTGGGACTGGGTCTGGGGGAGGGCTGATGGAGGGGCAGGAGAATGCAGAACAGTTCTTTATGTGTTGTTTTTTTTTTTAGGAGAAGAATCTTGATGAAATATTTTTGTATACCACATATGCTAAAAGCATGTCCATCTTTAGTGACATCTGGTCAGCATTCTACATTCAAGCACACACTAAAATCTCAATCAGGTCATTAGTTACTTCTTGAGATGATAATCATATTTTTATTAAAATTTTTAGGGAGTTTTGAGCTGATTGATTTCCATAACACATAATTTGTAAGACATATTCTGCTATTACTATATTTGCAGTTTAGCCTATCTTATGGCACAGTAAAAAGTCCTGCCATCTGGCAGAACAATCACAACCTTCCTAATTAGAACATAATTCTATACTTTCTTGGTTTGTTTTCTTGGAAAAGCTTTTGTCCCAAAATATGAATTCTCCTCACAAGCTAGAAAATATTTCCTAAGATATTTAAAGCCAAAAAACTTTGGTACTGTCTCTTCTTACCAACTCACATTGCTTCTAAAATCAGTGTGAAAAGGGGGCCTCAGCATCCTTAATATTCTTGGCTTTCACTTCATCAAGGCTTTTCTGTTGAATCATTCAATACTGTTGATATGAGAATTCTTGTGCTGGCAAGATGGTTTTCCTCTTTCAAGGGATCGTAAAACAGTGTTATGCATTGAGAGGAACTTTATTCACATCCTACATAGCAGAGCTTATTCCACTGGCAAGCTTGCTGAGGTCTAAATCTTGGCCTCCCTTTTTCAACTCCAAGATATTTGCCATTACTTCACCTCCAAAGAACTATTTTTTTTTTCCATTCTCCCTTAAACATACTTAAAGAAAAGGCTTGAGTGTTCCCCATAAGTCAGTTTAATGGTATACAGCCCACCTGTGTATGACTTGCAGAGAGGTCTGCATGAAGTCTCCAGGTGGGACAAGGACAACTGCGATGCCCACAGGCAAGAGACTGTTCCCTGCGGAGGCGCAGGACAGCTTTGCAGGGATCTGTGAATGCCCTTTCCTCAGTGTCCAGATATTTCTTCAAACTAGCCAGTTAGGACCTGTGAATTGGCATAATACCACTGTCAATTTCTGTTGATTCACTGAAGACTTCTGCCTATTGTTTCCATTCCAGACTCCACTTCCTTAAAACAAACAGTTGGTGAGTATAAGCAGTGATGTCTAAATATGCACAGAACTCCAGAAATTTCCAAAATTATAATTCAATTGTTATACTGGGATCTCTGGTTCCCAGAGGCCCTTGGCCCTTGTCAGTGAAATCCTGATGGTTAGGAACAGATAACTTAATTACCTTGAAATTAAGGTTTCAGCCTCAGTGTTACCTAGCAATACGTGCATTGAAAGCATTATGTTTTAAAAGCCGTTTGAAAGCATGGGAAGTTTGCCAGCTATTCAAACATTGTCATAGCTCTGATTTTTTTTCCAGCTCCCCTGATATATACTCAGAAATGAGGCCAATCTTCCAAGGAGGAAAGACATCAAGGCATCTCCACTTATGTACCCTGAAAACTTTCAGACCAAAGTCTATACCTGGATTTGGTTTGGGCATTTGGGTGCCCTCACTTCACACCAGGGAATAAGCACTGGGAATCCTCCCTCTGCAGCCTGGAGGAGGCAGGTTCACATTAAATCTGATGGACTGGAGCCTTATAAACCCAGCTTTTGTTATCAGAGTTTTATCAGAGGTTTATCAGGTTTATCAGAGTTTCTCTGACATGCCTGCAAGTTTGCCGTAGTGATTATACAATTTGCTGTGGATTTCTACCTTCTGGGTCTCACCATGGAGGTTCAATCTCAAGGAAGATGAAAGCCCAGGAAACAGTGTTTAGACCTTAACAGATTCACCTGTGAACCCCAATTCATCCGCCATGCCATCGCATCACAGACCCACCTGTCTGTCTGGGCCTCCTCCAAACCTCTCTCCAAACTAAATCCTTTCTTTCAAACACTTCCTTGTCGCCAACTCCACCATCCCTGCAAGGAGACAAAGGGCACCAGTTTTCATCTCGGCCGATGGGCTCCACTCGTAGGTTGTTCATATTTCTGTTTGCTGTGTCTCACCACTGCTTCTGCAGTCCAATTCTGCAGTCTTTGGGACAGGGCCTGTCATTTTGTGTTGTGGCTGCTATGATGGGGTCCTGCTCCAAGGCAGAGGATGCTAGGCTCTAAGGTAATAAAAATAAATAAATAAGTAGCTGGGCAGCCTTTGTAGTGCTTAACATTACAGAGCTTAGAAGGCATTTGTGATATTGTTTCTTATGTATCTTTGCCCCAGAGAGACACTTACACCTCACATAAATTCGATTGGCCATCATAACTCAAACTGAGAGAGTTTTTGTGCTCTTTTTCTCCATCTTAATATCCTGTGTTCTCTTCCATCGAAGCATCTTCAGAGCTGGATGCAGTTAAATAAGAAAAGATGGATCACTGAGACCAAGCAATGCGGAAGGTCAGAGGAAAGGATAAATATCCTTGCAGATATTTCCCCCTTCCCCTCCTGTCCCAGGATGCAGCAAGCCCTGTCTTCAAAGTGATGACAAAATCCCACTGCACAACCCTCAGCCTTCTCCCTTCCACCACTGCCAACAATCCCCTCGCCACTGCCATAAAGAACTTGCTCATTTGAATTAAAACCCAGTGTTTGTACTGAAATACAGAAGTAGCTCATTAAACTTTTCTTAGATAAATTGTTTAGACTAAGTAATTCTCTCCTTTCCTCCCCTTGTGTTGCCAGCCTATTGTTTATAGCCAGCATTCCAGGCTGCATGTGATGAAAATGCTGATGTGTTTCCTGAGTTACAGACCCAAGCTTTATCTCATCTTTCAATTAGGAAACTGGCTGCTTTATCATTTTATGCTGCTGTGTGCAATGTTTATTTTTTCCCCATTATTAACATTGTATAGGAGGATGTGCCCAGCCCGATCAGCTGTTAGTTGTATTGTGCATAGTACACACATACACCAAAAAAAATAAAAAATCTTAAAAAATAGTGTAATACTTTGGGGGAATCTACACGCAGCTTCAAGTTGCCCTTTGATATTGCGGACAGTCTCTGGGTTTCAGTATAAATGTGTATCTGTGTATTTATGCCCATCACATACTACATTGACTAAATTGTGGGATTTTCTGGTATTCTCTGCTGCCTTTTACTTCCCTATTTAAATCAAAAGCCTCAGGATATGACAAGGAAAACTCCTGCCCTTTGCACAGAGTTAATGATGATCACCTATTCAGCTCAAGTCCTCTTAGAAAGAAATAATTCATCCTCAGGTTTTCCTCTGTTTGGATTTTGGACGAGAAATTACTATGCAGTGACTCATCTGATGGATCATGAAGGCAGCAAAGCGGTCTAGGGGCTATAGATGAATCTTTTGCTGGCTATTCTGGTCAATAAACAACTAACTGAAAAAGTAAGAGACATAGTCCACAATTTAGAGAAGTTACGCTTAAGAGAAAAAGAATCCTGAATTTCCGAAAGCATTTTGATTTAATTCAAAAGAACGTGCAAATGGTTAGGAAAGGGGATGGGTACTTACTCTTTGGTCTACAGGATATTTTTTGGGTTTGTTCAAGTTGACTGATTTTATTTAATCATTTTGAAAAGCCTGTATAACTTTTTGCTTCGATTACCGAGGTAAATATTAAGGGAAAAAAAAGTACTACAATATTAGAAAGAGGATCTGCAGAGTCTGTGGAAGCCAAAAGCAACTGAATTAAAAGATGTCAATGCTGTGAAGATGTAAAATTACCTGTCTTGGGTTGTGTGTTGCCTGTGAGGATGAATCTGAAACATTCTCACTTGGAATAGTCACCACAATTATTTTTTGTTACTGTTCATATCAAATATGATGGATTCATTGTATGCATACACTGGATTGCCCTGGATTTCTGAGGGGTCCCAAAAATAAGGCTGTCATACTCTTTAGATGTCAGTCAGTTCAATTATTTTTATTGATACTATGAATTGCTGTTCTTGAATGACTTCTCATACTTCTAACAATAAGCATTTTTCACTGTGAATTTTACCTACAACCACAGAACACACACAGAATGAGTTACCAGTTTAGCTTTTCTTTCCACATTGTTTATATGGGTTTGCTTACGCTGACCTTCCTTTGGAAAGAATACCTTTCCAAAATAATTTACATTTAAGCTAAACTGAAACAAAGGAGCGTGACAAAAATATGGCCTGTCAAAATCCAGCTTGAACTTTGACTTGTTGTTCAGATCTGCTTCCTTCCCTCCCCACACCCAGTGGTATTTGCTTTCTCTAATTCAAATATTTTCAATTCCATTTAATGTTCCCTTTCTCAACAACTCACTTCCTCATTAATGCATAGAAAAATGTATGGTTTCAAATGTTTGCCCCATGGTCATCCACAAAATTCACATAAGCAACAGCAGAGCTAAATGACAATCTTCAAGGCTTGGTTCTCTGAGACTTGGGCCATGTGGAATTAATTTTCCAAATTTTCACCCGTTTTTCTTTATTAACTTGGTGACGTTCAAACCATCTTCACGTTACTGCATTCCCTGCACGTTTCTCAGCTCTCCAGTCATATTTTGTTTACACCATTTATAATTAGCCTGTTACTAACTGTAACACCCACCTCCAAGCATTCGCTTTAGTTATTTTTGGATAATAAAAACAGACTTATTGAAAGTGAGACATAATAAATCATAATAGTGTAGAAAGTTTAGAAAGATGAGTATGTAGACCACTCCTTCTCGTTGTGAGGACGGTGTCTCCTGCAGGGCCCCTGGACATGAAGCCAACGTGGTACTGAAATAGGATTTGAACTACACCGTGTCTATATTCAGACCTTCAGCTGCAGCACAGGAACATTCAGTTCATTTGCTTTAAGCCAAATTTCTGTTCTTCAAGTCCAGGGACTGCCACAGTATTGATTTGATCCTTGCTATATTTTAGTGCAACCCGCAGGGGTTATTTTAATTGTGGTATCCGTGTGTAATCCGAAAGACCTGCTTTAGTGCTCTCCTCTCCTGCTGTTCCCTTTCTTCCTTCCCTTCACCCAGCCTTGTGCCATCACCCAGCACATGACTTGCAAGCCTTTTGCACAGGTTTCTTATCAAACACAGGCTGCGGGACATCTGTCCTGTAGGGGCCAGCTGTCCTGTAAGGGACATCCAGAGGCCGCCGGCAATCCCCCGCAGAAAACCTACTTCATTAGAGGAACGCTAGATGGCACACAACAACCACTGTATTATTTCTTTTTTGATTCAGAAATCAAAAATCGTTTCCAAAGCATCAGCCTGGAATGTAACTAAGGGACCGAGCACAAAACACGAGTCTAAGCACACTATAAAAACCCTCTGGGAAGATAGCCTTCCCAATAAAACCTCACCCCTCTTCCTCCATCAGAACTATTATTTTTCTCCTTATAACTCTGCCTAATTTGGCAGCTTCAGAAAGTAAACACAGATTTTATTTAGCGGCTTGTTGAGAGGGAAGGGAATACTGTCGTTTCAGTGCAATATAAAATAATAGCGTGGCAAGCAAAGAAAAGCCCACTTGGTTCAGCAGCATCTATAATTAATTCAAAAGACAACTGCTGGGACAAGATTCAAGTGATATAATAATCTCTCACATGGTTTCCATTAAAGGATATGTGTTTCAGTTTGTAAGAAAAATCCAGTACTCACTTCTACTGTTTACATATTATTAAGTATTTTTTCCTCACCCTAAGAGATCCAAAAGCCTAAGGAAACAGATACATTTTACTATTCCAAATTCATGTGCTGTTTTGCACCAGTGCTTTGCATGGGTCTGTTTTAATTCTGGGAAAAAAAAAAAAAAAAAAAAAAACAGCACATAACAAGGAAAAGCATTTATAGGACTCTTTATAGCTCATTTCCAAAAGACTAAGCCTATCAATTCCTGGTGCCACTTTACACAGTCATCACATTAGTATAAGGTGGTGCAACTTCTGTATGTGAGTGAGGTTATAATTTAACTGGAAAGATGCGAACTTTCAACTTCCTGTGAGCTGTTAGTAATTGCCACAGCTTCTTTGAAACCATGTCCATGATTACTTGAGAAAGATCCAATTCTAAACTCACCTAAGCAGGAAGCTGTAAACACAGTTTGCTGGAAGGAGGGGCAAAAAACTTTCCTTGCTTGGATTAACACATACTAGATGATGTAAGAGCGGGTAAGGGGGACTTGACTCTGAGTGATTTCTTACTCCTCTTCCTCAGAAGTGGTCCCCAGGAGGGGACTCTCTTCTGTGAAAGCATCCCCAGGATGTAGAGCCAAGACCAGTATAAGGCACCCACGCAGTTGAGAGGTGACTCAGAACGGTAGAAATCAGCCTTCACTGCTAACCAGAGTCCCCAGCAGAGATGAGTGTTGTGTTTTTTTTTTTACTTTCATTTCCATTCATGTATTTTCACATGTTTTGCATTTCTTGTTACCTATTTTCAACTGTGTAAATAAGTACTTTTATTTGTATTTAACTTGCTCTGGTCTGTGTCAAGAGTACCTGGCTGAACCCTACAGTAGTGCATTCCTCCAGGAATGGTCCTGGGCATCTCTTCTCTGTGCCTCATACAACAAAGCGTGTTTCCACATAGTTGTGTGACTGGTCTGAGATGGAAAAGTAGAGGCCTTGGGGGAAGAATTTATGCCTGCAAGTGTCATTAACCTAGAAAGTTATCTGGCAGTAAGGATTCCAGTCTATCTGAGTTAAACAATATCTGTTTCAACGATGCCATAGCCAGAAAACTGATGAAAAATTTGTAGTACTGTGCAAGTCCTTACTCCAGCTTACAGGAAGTACACTTCAAAAAAATATTATTGCAAGCTTGTGTGTGGTGACAACTTGCCTGTAACAGCTGCATATAATTAAGGGATAGAAAGTAGCCGAGTATATGTAAACAGTTCTCCCATCTTTTGTAAAGAGCCATAAATTTTTATGTTACTTGGAACTACGGTTGCTAATTCTATATGTTTGTTGCTTGAAATTAATGGGATTTTCTTTTTTAATTTGGTAATTAACCAGCAGTTTTCATGCAAGATATTTGCTAGAGTTAAGCCATCTACATATCTACTTGTTCTGTATTTCTTTCACCTCCACACCATGATAAAAATGCATTTCAGAAAATTCTCAGGTTTTCACAAACAGATTTTTACAGATGTCTCACAGGAACTTAATATCAGCAAATTAACGAAGATTGATTGGAGGTTTCCTAACAGTATGGGAACAGCTTAACATACCCCCCCAGGAATGCGGACAGAGCGAGAAGCAACCTTAAGAGGCAGAGATCCTGCACCTGGGCCCAGTTGTGCACTGATACAGCTCTACCACTTTCAGAACTACACTTCGTGCCTCCACATGATGACTCGTTGTATGCAGTTTTACCAAACTGACAGGAAATGAGTGAAATAAGAAAGAGACATTTCTTCATGAGGGCATTCAGCATTGCAGAGTCAGATGCCTACCAGCCTGTCTGAAAGTGCCCTTGGGCCTCCTTCTGCATCTTTAACATACGGACACCTAAATACTTTTCACTAACATTCTAGAGCAACTGTTTAAATTTGGTTGTAGGATCTTAGCAACATTTACTTTAATAAAACTACACAGGAATTAAATGTTAATATTTTCACTAATATTTTCTCTATGCATATCCTATTATTCTACTCTGTATTATCTTCTATCCAGTAGACAACAAGAAGCCAAAGAGGTCACTTTATAACAGTCCACAGGAAACAAGAGCAGACTGGGAACAGGAGCAGTGTGATCTAGGCTGCAAATCGGCAGCAGGCTTCAGGCAGTAAACTGCTAATGCTGACAAAACATGCAAGGTTGTGGTGGCTTCCCCATCAGCTGTGTCTTTCAAGTGAGCAGTGAAAAACTCTCTGAAAGATACACTTTATTCAAACAGGAATTTATGCAGGGCTTGTGTTATGCAGGCGATAAACTAGATGATCTCAAGGATCCCTTATGGCTTTATAATCGATGAATAAAGAGCGTCTTTCACTGTTACAGACCCAGTATTTCAGCTCCTTCGGATCCCATGTGGTGTTAGCAGGACTGCTACAATGCACGAATTGTGTAAGATGCTTCTAATGCTGTGAAGGCCCCTTCAGAACATAATGGGTAACAAGTGTGTGAAAGAATTGCTTTCAGTGTCCCATCAGGTCAGTTGCTTGAACACAAAGCACTGTTGAGCAAAGAATTACAGCATCTTTGTTCTATTCTCACATTATGAATCCCTTTCACTGACATACGTGGACCCATTAAATGTGATATGGCTGCAGAAATATGAAGTCTTCCAAGATTAGCAAGAGGTATATAAGTCATTTATTTTGTCATTTCATGTAATCATTACTGTTTACAGAGGGGGGCTCAAATTCAGAACACAGTTGAACTTGGTTTATGAGAATCTTCTAGACTTAAAAGTTGAGCAGAAAAGTGATTTGTTTTGAAAAGGGTAAAAGAAGTATTGACAGGCTGTCTGAATTCCAAATTAGCCAGAAATTGCTCTGCTAATACAAGCAGAGATATTAGTGTCTAGACAACAGAAGAGCTGAGTTATAAAAAGTAAATCACGTCTGACAAACCAAGACACCTTGTTTCTTATTATAAAAATGAGAGCCATTTCATAGATGTAGTCTGCAACAATTTGATGTCAGGAAGCACTTGTGACATTGACTGTACTATCTTAAACGGTGAAGGCAAGTTGGCTTGACTTCATAGAAGTCATGTCATGACTGTAGTTTCAGCACTATTCTTGGCCAATATGCAGATATGCATGAACTAGCTCTTCCCCATCTACTTCAGATATGACAAGGAGGATAACCATGACACCACAGAGCTCGACTCTAACCACAGAGCCTTCCTAGGTAGGCGCTGCAAACCATTCTAAGTTTCGTTTGGCCATTTCTATGGAGCTATGAGTAACCAAGCTATTTTCAGTTTGAAGCTAGCTCAGATAGTTTTCCTCTTACACTAACTACAGCAGTAACCGAAACACAGGCATACTTTAAGAGGCTCTTGATGAAATACTAGTGAACAAAATCTTTCTAACTTGGAGTAGAGAAGAGTGCATACCCAATAGGACAAACTGTTTCAAGTTTTACTTAAAATATTTATTAAAGATTTAGAAAAAGGATAAACAGTACATTTTGAAATGAAAATTATACTAATTTAGAATGGATTGCATATCTACAGCACACATAAATCACCAGTTATTTCTGGAATGCAAAAAAAAAAAACATCTCATGCAGAAATATTTGCTCTCACAATCCATTCTCAGAAAACAAATTCAGCTTCTTTTGTTTACAGGAGTAAACTTTGGTTCAAAGGTTACTTCTTGGTGTCCTTCAAAAATAAGTATGTTAGTTACGTGCTTCTTGGTGTAGCTTAGCATTAGAGGTGATTATGTTTCTCCTGTTTATTATCTCTAAGGATAAAGGCATCAAAGCCCCCACACAAGAGGAATGGTCCCAGTTCTGGCTGTGCATTTTCAGCATGCACATTCTTTCTCTCTTCACCACTTCTTTCCCCTCTTGCTGACAATGCTGCACCATTTCATGAGTAAGAGCTTCCTCTTTATTTCTGCATCCTCATTTCCTGCTGCTTCCATCCTGTGACCCTCCTTGAGGATTTTCTAAGTATTTTTCCACTTGGGGTGGGAGAATGCATTGAACTGGACAACTGCTGGGGAGGAGATGATGTGGATGAAGAAATAGAAAAGGAAGTAAGAAAGAAAGAGAAGAGAAGGAATGGAAACAGAAAGGGCAGCTATGAATTAAATGAGGAAAATGGAGATGTATAATTGAGCAGAACAGTGAACAGCAAAATAGAAGAAAGAGAGAGGTTCTGTTGCTTCCCATCATTTCTGAAAACTGAAATGGGTAAGAAATAAAAAATAAAAAACTACCATATTCATTATTAGTAAGAAAATTAAAACAGGTAGCTTCTCCAAAATGTAGCTAAGCTGGTAGCGTCACATGATGCAGACAAATCCTCCAAACCTTGAAGTTACATTGGCAGCTAAATAGAAGAAAAATTGTCCCTCTTCATGAACAGGAGCTGCAAGCACAGGTCTTAAGAAAGCCTCTTATTATAAAATATCATCTTCAAAACATATAACTTCATGGTGTGGCTGCATCTTAAATACTGTGTGAAGTTCTGATCCCTCAATAAAAAATAAATAAATAAATACATACATACATACAGAGAAAGCAATGAGAGTGTACCCAAAGGTGAAATGGTTCCCCGCATCACAGCTCATGTAAGACCGTCTTACAAAGCAGGACAGAGATGGTTACTTATCTCGCATCTACATCTCAACAGTGCAGACTTCGTACAACTTTGAAGATGTTCCCTGAGTAAGTTATGGGGTTGAGATGTTTGAGTTATTTTTAAAAATAGAAACCTGAACTCTCTGTACATAAGAAAGTAAATGCCCCAAACTAAAATAGTATCCCCACAAGCAGTTTTGTTTAGAGCTTCTGTATGTAACTCCCATGACAAGATGGCAAACGTGGGCTTGGGGGTTGTTTTGCACTGTCCTGTAATCATCCTGTGTCAGATGGCTTGTCATTTTCCTAGAAAGGGGCTGTAGGGCTAAGCCACAAATATTTTCAGAAGTCGACCCTTTTCAGGCAAGTTACTCAAAAAAAAAAAAGGGGAAGGGCAGTTTCTCCTCCGCTGCGACAGCAGGCTGACGGATCAGGTTAGTCAGGCTGGCAAGTCTGTTCTGGTAGCGGGTAAGGATGTCTGAACACGCACTGGCAATCTGAGCACAGAACCCGGGCTGGTAAGCACCTCAGAAACTGCACTGTGCCTCTCGCTTTCCCTCACCAGTATTCGAAAAGAAGTTTAAGGCAACATCTTGGCCTACATAAGGCCTACATTAATGCAGGCCTTATCTTGCAGCCAGGTCCGCAGCGCTGCAGCTCTGGGTTCCCACCCGTCCCTGCCTCCAGGTGCCTCCTCTGCAGATACAGACACAGGATCAGTGCCCTAGGCAGTGATCTTCTCAGGACATGGATGGGAATCATGCTTGGGAGCCCATTTAAATAATCCTAATAAATTTGTTTCTTCCTAGAGAATTTCCGTCGTGACACTTGGGTCATCTTTTCCATCCTTCTACAGCATGCTTCCATCCAGAGTGTTCAAGAGGACTGAAAGATGATGCATAAAGCCTTTATCTCCGGAGTTTATTCTACAAAACAGTAAGCCTGGGATATTTTTTTTTCCTTCTACTTGTCCAAAGATAAGTTTTTGCTCTATTTGAGACTGTTATTCGTGATTCTCGTATAAGCTATTAGATACTCCTAGAAAACTCCTCTCCTTTCTTGATGCCTTTTGAATACCTGTAAAGTGTTAATCCTCCTCCTTTTGTTTTCTAGCCAAACTCTGCATGTATGTATTATTTCATTTTCTTATGTATATTGTAATGAAAACTCGGGAGAATGACAGAAATATCTTAAGAAAAGTGCCTACGAATTGTATGAAACAGGCAGAGGAGAGAAACCTGTTAAATCTCCTCACAGAGAAAAAGGCTGCAAAATCAGCTTATTTCCTCATAAGAAGCAGAAAATGCATTTGGAACCGAATCTGCAGTAAGAGAGAATATATTGTTGTTCAACAGCAGAAGAAACTTCAGCAAAGGCTTGCCTTTGTACAGCAGAAAATGTAAGAATGATTCTACCGCAGTCACTTAAGCTATTGCTGTGTCTCCAGCAATGATCAATAGCCTCGGGAAGAACCTGAGACCTGGGCGAGCAGACACTGCCGCTTCCCCAGAAGTTGGCTCCAGAGATGTGCGTGTGTGGCTCAGGGTCACAGCTCCTGCTCTTTCTGCCACCGGGGAAAGGATGCTGGCAAGCTCCAGCGAGCCAATACTTGCACCACAATTTTCATGAACGGACAGAAAAGCACAACCCTGCTTAAAAGCTCTATTAAAATCCTTATTTAGACTAAAATTAGCCCAAGGTCTCACCAAATGATAGCATTTCTTATCTCTGTGCTTGGGTGCCATAGCAGGAACAAAGGAATTGAATCTAAAGCTAATTAGAGGATTACTTCTGAGTTTTGTTAAAAACATTGCACATTGCTGAATGTGAAATGCTGCAATAGCCTTGATTTGGCAGGCCGTGGCCAAAGCCAAGCTTTCCAAGGAAGCTTGGTGGGTGGGGGATGGACAGCACTGGTGCAGCAGAGCCTTGGAGCCCTGTTCTCAGGTACAGCTCTGAGCTGGGAGACAGGCAAGTCCAGCAGCTTCTGGCTCACCTACATGTTTTCACACTAAGATGGAAAAAAAAATATGTTTTGTTTTGTTTTTTAAATAAATGAATGTACTGCAGATGGAAACTCTTTATAATCAGTTGCAGTAAAATCAGTTGATACTATCTCAGTGCTGATGTACATCTCTCCACTACTGCACACAATTTAGTGTGGCGATGAAGAAGCATACTGGAGTTTTGGGCCTGCTGGCACTGCTTGAATTTTCATAAAACCATGGGCGGAACATTTTTCCTTTCGTCCTTCCCAAAAAAATGAGACAGGAGGAGAGCCTACTGCCAGATGTGCCTTTTCGCTACTCTACAGTAAAGGATTACTGTCTCTGTATACTAAATCTAGATATTTGTAATTCTCTCTAAAAAGCTGCTAGCTCTTTTTTTCCCAATTATTTGTGTGCAAAGAATTCTGTCTTGTTTTAATGAAATCCAATTTTAAAACTGTTTTGGCAACATTTAGTGAGAAAAAAAAAATCATTGCATATCCACTCACTTAACAGTGTTAAAATGAGACAATCCCACATGAAGCATTGCTGCCCTGCCTTGCAGAATTATTACCCAGAGGAAAAGCACACCACACCTACTGTACAGTTTCTATCTTCAGAAGCCTATGCCAGGACCTTTAGGCTGCTGTTTTCTTTCACTGCCTACACAAGTGAGTATCGCAAACAATAAGAAAGTAGTTCTGTATTACTGAAATGAAAAATTAAAATAAAATATAGCATAAAAGAATTATTTAAGCTATTGGAAAAAAAAACTGCTTTGTGATATGAAATAAAATTGTTCTATAGTCTCTGTATTTTCTTTTTTTTCTGTTGTTCTTTATACCACCATTATGTTAAAAATATTATTTGGCTGAGCTACCAAACCTTGCAGAGAACTCTAGGTTTAGGAGCTCAGGAAAAAAATGAGCCCAGCATTTGCAAAAACAGCTGCTCAGGATATTTTACAAAACCAAAATCATGCTTGATTTCAAGTAATTTCTCTTTTTGGTATGGCAATTTATCTCAGTCCACGAGGCCAAAGGACTCAAGACAAAGTAGGTTTACCCAATTACTACAACCACACTGGTAATTTCTGATAGTCATTCCTTCTGGGCAAAGTGCATGGACTTGTAAAGGACCTAAATACAATCCTCCACACAGTCAAAATGTGAAGGAAAAGACTTGGAAGCCTGTCAGGGAGGAAACTGCTGGATTTACATTTTCATAGAACCAGTGGCTACAATAGAGATGTGGACACAGACAGCAACTGGAAACAGAGCTGACACCCCCAGTTCCCCCAGTTTCCATGGAGTTTCCACCAAGCACTAGTATTTTTTCAGAAGTTATTTTCCAGGAAAACAGCCAACCAGCCTGCAATACTGTTTTCAAGAAAATAATTTTCAAGGGAGGGTGAGACAACAGAATAAGCAGTCCACAGATACTAAGGGTCTAGGTTTTCCTTTAGGGTTGTCCAATTTGCCTGTTTGAATAATAATTTCAATATGGTGGTAGTCTGCTAAAAAGTATTATATATGAAACATTTCTACTTTGTACAAACAATTTTTATTTCCACACTATTTGTTCAATTTTTTGCCCAGTTTAGTATGGAAACATAAAACGTTTTTCATCCCTTGACTAGAAATAGGTACATGTATGTGAGTCCCATAACATTTGGACCCTTTAGTGGATTTCCAGCACACTCATCATGAGACAAAACACAAACATTTTTGCTTGCCTGAGAGACATTTTTAGTGAAGAATGTATCTTGAACTACTAAATGGCATTTTTTTTGCTTTTCAAGGGATGCTATTCTTCCTGCTCTACCCTCAGTTCTACTCAGGCAGATTTTTAGTTCTAGTTGCTTCCATCTGGTGTTCTCAGACCAGGGGCTGAGCAGGGGAAGGGGCAGCTCAAGAGATGGCATCCAGGAGATGAAAGATTTAGCCGGCAGCACCAGTAGGTAAAGAGATGGCAGTAGCTGAGCAGTGGGAAGTCCTCAAGCAGACACAGCATTTTGGGCAGCCAGCAATGGACAGAGGCTGTCAGCCTGGAATGTGGGCTTATCTGGAGGCCACCTTAGGGCCTGGGGGTGGGGATAAGGGGCAATAGGAGTAGAAAGAGGGTTGTGAAATGAAAACCTTTGGCAGACATTATGGGACATTTCCTCACTGAGATAACTCAAACCCAAGGGATAATATGAGGAAAATAGCGTAAGTACAGGACTGCTGCATGATGCCAGCAGCACAGCATTATCCTTCATGCCAGAAACAGGGTGCTGTAAAACAGATATACAGCAGTCTGCATGCTCCTGCCCAAATATCCTACAGGAGATGGGAAGAACAATTTATTTGCACAATATATACTCACATAAAACTGAAGTATTAACCTAGCTCATTTAAAAAGCAAGAAAACTGTAAGGCTACAAATGACCAGCAGGACAGCCTTCAATATTTTCTTATGAACTCACTTGCTCACTAAGGTTCATGTTTGCACTAGAAAAATAATGAGCAGTGGTGGCATCCAAGAGCTGTATGGCAGAAAACATTTGAGAAAATCAAATCTAAAATTCTATCCAAAATTCAGTGTAATAAATCTCACTTATTTCTAGAACTAATAGGAACAGCAGAGGAACATGAAGCATGGGAACTTAAATGCTGATAAGAGACATGACACTCTTCTTGGTATGTCATAAAAACACTGCTGAAGAAATTCAAAGCAGAACTATTTATGTCCTGAATATAACCCATAAAGTTTAGTTTATAAAGTTTTAAGAAACCAGTAAATAGTTACTTTATTTAAATGAGTTAAATGTTGTGAATCAATAGTAAGCTAGATTCACGTTCCTTCCTTACCCAGAACCCAGCGCTGAGCCATTGGGGTAGACTCTCAACCACTGGATATAAGCTTGGGAAATTAAACTTTAATACCATGAGCTGTTGGGAAGACAGTCAATGGACTCCTGCATGAAATTAACTGCATATTGCATAGTCTGTGGACGAGACCTCCTCTGTCATATAACAGATCATTTAACGCAACTGTCCTGAGATTTCCTTTTATGCATAAATCATGTCAAAGCAGGTCCTTAAGTGCTGTTTTGCTTCCTGCACTAGTCTGTCCATGATACTTCTTCCTCCAGTGATCAAAAGGCTAAATCAAATTACAAAGTATTACAAAGTCAAACTGTAACAATTATTTTTGAGTGCCAAACAAAAACATGTAATTATCTCATAACCAAGCTTTTTCTTTAGCAATAATGTCCGTGAAAAGATAAAATGATAAAAATGGCCTCGTGGGAAAAAAATATAGAATAATCATCTGCTGTTAGCTCATTTTCCTGCATTCCAAGACAAAACTTATTTCCAGATAATTTCCACAGAATATTTCCACAGTGCTCTTAAGGTAGTAAGTGTGGTAGGAAAAAGAGAGTATAAGGTGATATAACAAGCTTGGTGCATGGATTTATCAGTTCCATGTCATTTGGATTTACTCCAACAACCAAATCAGAGCAAAAGACAAACCTTAAGCAAGCCTGGAGCTGTTCCAACAGGTGAAGTCAAGATGTTCCTAAGAGTATGACTAAGATGAAAATGTCCAGATTACAAGAACAACAACCTTCATTTTCACTTCAGTCCTGTCCTTCCCAACAAAAATTCAAAAATATGCATGCAAACAATATGCTACTTATATTCGGTTTACCTCCACTAAAAAGGACAAGGTGCAACAGATGAAGTGGTTACAAAAACACCCAAGGGAAAAAAAAAAAAAAAAAAAGAAGACACAAGTCACTTGAAAGCCTTAAACATTTTGTATAAATAACCTGTGATGCTATCCAGAATCAGCTGAATCAGCTGAGCTGCAAGCATCGTCTGCCCCAACCATGAGCCATGAGTCAGCCTGAGTAAGTGCAGTGTACTTTTATGGTACCATCACAGACAGAAAAATACAACTCTCGGCAGTACAAAAGAAGTCTCTGAAATATGGAAGGAGCATTTGGTGGGAAGGCATTCTCCACTATTGGCTGGCAGTGAAATCAGCGGAATAAAGAAAATGCCAGCATACTTAACATATCTGTCTCCTTATTTTTAGCCCAAACAGTGGACTGAAATCAAGGCATAAAATGAAAGGCAAACCACGTTCTCTCATGCAAAACAATTTGAAACTCTTTGCACGCTGCTCCTTCTGCCCAGCAGCTCTCGGCCTATGCAAAGAAGCCCTGTGGCACTTCAGACTGGGTAAACACAGTGCTCACAGCTGTTTGCGTCCCTCCCGCTCACACTATGCCTAACATCCTGGCCGGTAGAAGTTATATTTGCGTTTGAACACGATAAGACTGATTTATATTAGAGGAATGCTTCTGATCAATCATTCTTGCTGAGTAGCCAGTGACTAAGTGGAAATGCTTCACAGGGAGCGCTGCCGACTAAGAACTGAGTAAGAAGTTTATAAGACGCTGGGACTTGGCCGGCAGGCTCTAATCTACTTAGCTGATAGCATGCAACTTCCTGTCACGGCTAAAATTGGACATCCACGCGTTTCTTCCAGTATTTGGAAGAGCCCAAGTAATTGTAATTATGGAACATAAAAGGTAGGGCTCTTTGCACTTGGCTTTGCCTAGGAAAAGTCCGCTGCCAAGTACAAGCCGACTGCTACAGTCAGCAGAGAGAGATACGAGACCTTTGAGGCCCTTATCTTCAGGCGGCATGAATCACTCTGTCCACTGACTTATGGTATCGGCCTAGAAACTAATTAGCTGTCCCTGGATGAGGCAGAGCCCACCAAAAGTTTCGTGCTGTCTGCATGTAGGATGGATCACAGGCCGATGGTCTTTGTCAGGCTGTCAATAGCTACGGGTCTAGTGGGGCCGTGAAACTGGTGGAGGCACAGATCTGCACCTTGGCCTTTGCCAAGTTTACAATCCAGCGGCCTCTGAGCAACTGATCTGCTGCTAAAGGCTCCTTGCAGAATAATTTTATAATGCACAAATAAATATTTACAGCAATAAAGCATTGCTCCTCTGATATTTGAAAAGTAATAAAAACAAAGGGTTTAATTTAAAATAAAGTTTAGACTTTTAGGATGTTTTCAATAAAGAAAAGTGCAGAAGTGCAAAAGGAGGGTTTTGGACAACTGTGCTGTTTTTTAAAAGACTTGTGTTGCCAGTAATGGCAGAAGATGTTAAATTATCTAAAGGGATATGTTTCAAAGCTAATTTAATATTTACTATTAATCATGTTTTTAAGCTTACAGTGTTGGATCTGTTTAGACAATAAAATGACAGGCCAATTTTTATTTGGGGTTCATGTTAGCTCAGTGCACTGGCATCTGAGAGAACAGCATCTTGAACCGAATATCATCTTTTCATTTTAGAGCTTTTTACAACGTTAGCATTGCAGTAATTTATTTTAAGGTTCTAGGGAATTTATTAATGCCAGCCTCAGCAATGTTTCTGTAAACCAACAAAATTAATGTATAAACATTATTTCCTCACAAGGGGAGCAGAGGTGCAGGCACTGAGTTCTGCTCTGGGGACAGCGACAGGACCCGAGGGGACGGCATGGAGCTGGGACAGGGGAGGGTCAGGCTGGGTGTTAGGGATAGGATCTGCACCCAGAGGGTGGTCGGGCACTGGGACAGGCTCCCCAGGGCAGTGGTCACAGCACCGGTCCTGCTGGAGTTCAAGAAGTGTTTGGACAACACTCTCAGACACATGGCTTATTTTTTGGGTGGTCCTGCGTGGAGCCAGGAGTTGGACTTGATGATCCTTGTGGGTCCCTTCCAACTCTGGATATTATGGTTCTACAATTCTGTGATTATATGATTCCATTACTACTTTCAGTCAAGGCCAAATTTCTGTTTATAACTTGCCTTTTTCTGTTATACAGCTTTTTTATATTTATGCATCTAAGAAAACCATCTTCCTGAATGTGTATGTTTTTCTTTGGAAAGAAAACTATTTTACACTATTTCCAATAGTGTAAAATTAATATACCAAAAAAAAAAAAAAAAAGGTAAAATAATTCCTGCAATCTCTCATGCTTGGGGCAAAGTTTTGATGTTCAGCACTCATCTGGCCCTTGAGCCACCAGAGGTATCCTTTACATTCCTGATGGCAATTTAGTAAATCGGGCCGCTTTATGACAATGGACTATCTCAGTTCACATGTATTTGATAGAAACTTAACAGCATTTGACATTTTCCAAAGCTTTGGAGGAATATTCAGACAAAGCAGAAGAGGCGATCTAGAGGCTCACAGAAGAAAACAGGAAGAAGGAAAGACAAGGACGGGATAAGATGGAAGATGGATCATATAGGGAACAAGTTTTTCTTTGATGTTGTTACTACCCGAGCAAAAAGACCTAAAATTCACATTTACTGGTTTGAAGACAGTTTAATTTTAGCTAAACCTCAGCTACAGTAGAAAGGCAATGCCACATATTAAAGTATGTGGTTACAGAAAATACCACAGATTCTGAGTAAGCTGTGAGGCAAAGGGCTGAAAGCCAAATGACTTTCTACCACCTGAGCAGCGTGACATCCAGCACGGCCTACAGCTGCATTACCCTTGTAGTACTTCTTATTGTTTGCTTTTTGTTTTTGGTTGTTGTGGTACTTTGTTGCTTTTTTTTTTTTTTAACAAGAACTAGGCTGATGAGTTCACCTCCTCATGGTGTTCCACCTATTTCTTTTTAAGCTGTTCTAAGAATTACTTGTGATTTTTTCCATTATATTCACTGACAATTGTTTTTTCACTTGCATTCCTTGCTGGTTCATTATACCCAGGAGAAATCAGAATGGAGATTTGTGTTTGTAGCAGTTATAATATCAACTCTGGCCAGAATATCCTACCACAAAGAATACCAGCAAATAACAGGGCTTCTTACTGTAGTTTCACACCTAACGTTTAATTAATGAGGTACTTAAGAGCCTGTGTGAGCAGACTGAGAAACTGATTTTTTTTTTCTTGATGAGTCCAGTGAGGTAGACAATTTACTGTTGCAAAATACTGTAACTGCTGGCAGAGTCAAAGAGAAACTTGGTGAATAGCACAAAGTCAGAACTGCTTTGTATTAGCCTGTGCACAGATGACAAGATAGTGGGATAAATCAATACTCGGACACAACTGCTATTAACATCCAGACGTAACCTCTTAAGAACAAGAAAATTTATGACACTTGTGCTAGAAGGAGAACAATATATGGAGATCGTTGAGAGTTTGCAAGTGAGAAATTTTGGCTGTGAATCACTGGCATCTTAGACCAAACATTATTACTGCCAAAGCATTTTAGATATGAGTATAGGAAATAGAAAAATGAGTAGAAGAAATGATTTGAAGAAACACAGCCAGGAGAATAAGGCTGAGCATGTAGGAATGAGGAGGATAAATTGGGGATTTCAGAAGAATCTCAGCATAGGACTCTTTCTTCTACTTGACAGAAACAATATCAGAAAAATAATATTATGTTCTGGCCTTTTTTTTGCCATTGTTTTCCCCTAGAACAGCTGATCATCTTATACAATAGTGATTCCATTTGCCCACATCTCCTTTCCCAGAGGCGGCATTTCTATTTATTTACTTCAGACTATTCTTCCTGTTTCTTGCTTTCTAGTCTTGCTTGCTTACAATCTTGTTTTCCGTATAGCTCGTCTTTCCCCTTGAACACCAATGAATATAAAATTTGTCCTTACTCCTGCTCTTACGCCACAAACATTCACTGGTAGTAGATTGTTGCCCTCTCCTCCTTTTTCTGCAGCAGATGATATCAAAGTCCTCCTCTCTCATTCCTGTACCTTCCCTGCTCTACAAAAGTAATAACAACTGCATTGAATTTAAAATGTTGGAGCATGTCCCTCATGGCAAAATTGAGAAAGAAAAATTATATAAAGGAAAACTCTCACAACCCTCCTTGCATGCTTTTTTTGGGAGCAGTGGAATTCAGTTTTTCCCCTAACATGCATGAGCTGCTTCTCCAAGCAGTGGGAATCCCCTGAGAAAGAGGGAACGGAATCTGCAGGCATGTGGCCTCAGAGCCCCGTCCTCCCTCATCACAGAATAAAAGCAGCACATGGTAAGAATTAACTAACTGCTGAAACTCAGAAGGTTATTGTGCATTCACAATTATCATCCTTTGGGGATATTTCTAATATCCCATAGGCGTTTTTTCTTGGCTAATTAAACATTAGAAGATCTTCAAGCCTGAAGTTTTAAAATCAAGTTCTCTACCAAACATGCTTAATTTCAAGCAAAATACTGAGCTGGTGCAGAAACTCTGCCCTGTGTTATCATAAGCGTTTCCTTGGAACACAAATCTAAATGACTTTATTCTCTTTGTTTAAATCCTACTCACTTCCTTATTTTGGAACACGGTAGGAACCTGTGCTTCATGCCTAGGCATGGAAACCTTGTTTATGAGAGACAAAACATTTAAAAGAATTTATACATAAAATCAGTTGTCTTTGTAATGATAGAGACTCAGAAAGCAGCTTGGGAAGAAATATATCCATGTGGCAAACAAGGAATGCGTATACTATTGATAGCAGGGAAAACATACGACTGCAACAGAAATAGCTTAGCTGATTCAAAAATATGCACAAAAGGATGAGGGAGGAGTTTTGTGGGTGAAGTAAAGGCAGAAGAAGAGCCAGAGGAAGTCAGACAGACTGACGGGGCACAGCGCAGCTATAACCCAAGCTGCCCTTCAGCCCCGGCAGCCCGCTGCGTGCCTGCGCGATGGATGCCCTCTTGTCCTGCTGCCTGACAGCCAAAGCCGCAAGGTGTTCTTAAACACCGCCGAGCTGAAGGAAGGGCTTGGTGGACTCTGACCTTTTTAGCCTCATGTTAGACACAGGACTGATTAAACAATGTAGAGAGCTAAGCGTTGATCATAAACCAGGCGTTAATGTATCAAGCTTGCAGCAGCTAAGTGCTGAACGTGAACAGGAGGCAGATCCAGCAGGACATTCCGCGTCCTGCAAGTGGACAGTCTTGGAGAGCAAGTCTTTGCCACCAGACTGCAATCTGCTGCAATCTTCCAGCTCGCCGTACCCGTGACTCACTTCACTGCAGCCCTCGCGCAGGGCAGGAGAAACTCACCCCAATGTAAACGCACCACTCTATATAATGGGCACATTGTACGTGGCCGATAAGCTGCCAGGTCAGCTCACTGCCTGCATCTGTGAAAAGAAGAGACAGCGGCTGACATCAAAAGTAATTACCACAACCACCTAGCACCATCGCTTCCTGCACCAAGCGAGCCCATCTTTTAATACTACGTGCTATCAGTCTTGTGGCCGTGTCTAACATCTCCTTCATTCTCTCTGCCAGAAGGCACAGCCCCGTGCTGAGCAGCCTCCAGCAGGGCCCCTCGCTCGCCGTGCACCTCCACAACCGTGACGAGGTGGCTGCAGTTCCGCAGCAGGGGCCATGGATGCTGCTCCGCTCCCAGGCCAGGGCAGGGAAGGCTGGTGCTTGCAGAGGTGGCAGCATCCCAGGAGGTCTGCCTTCGGTTTATGGTATGGTGTGGTGGTGGCAGTGGTTTGTTTTTTTTTTTTTAATTTGAAAAGAAAAAAAAAAAAGTCCTAGGTAGGTTAGAAGCATTTTGAACAGGAAGGGGGAGAAAAGAAAAGAAGGGGGGAAAAGAGAAAGAAAGTAGTCCAGTCTCAGTAACACATGTTGGGGAAGAGAAGCAGTACAGATAACACTCAATGAGGCTGAGACAGGCTGAGTTATCTCATGTGGTATGAAGAAGCGAAGGGGAAAAGCCTTGTGTTACGAAGTGGTGAGATTATGAGCGAGGTGGGAAGCAGCAATGCTCCGGGGAGAGCCTGCCTAATTGTGGGCATGTAGGGACCAACATGCAAAACACAGCACTCCTCGCTGTGGCCCCAGTTGCAAAGCATCTCCCTTTAAACCCTTCGCTGAGCTTCAGGAACAGACGCAGGGAGGTGGAAAACGGCCGTGACAGCCCCCAGCTGTGCGGACTCGGGCACCCACCAGAGCTCAGTGGGTGGCAGCAACCTGCAGCCACCGGGAAACTGCAGCCAAGAACCCCACCCCAAAATGTATATATTTATACCTGTGGATAAAATGATGCGCTGACAATTGGCCAGAGATTCTCAGGCTGCAACCTGGTGCTCCACCAACCACTCGCTACTTTTCCGTGATATGTGGCTCTCTTTTGCCAATGGCTCAGATTAAAAGATAGCTAGACAGAATTAAAACATATTCTTTAATGGACTTTTATAGCAAAACTCTAGTAGGTATAAAACATAACTCCATGTAATTAAATCAGCTGTACTCACGAAGTAATATATTTTTCCAAATATACTGTAACCATTTTGAAAGCAATAACTAAAATGCTAAAATATTTTTCTGACTACTTATGACTTTTTCAATAATATGCTATGCAAACAATCATAAAAACAAGAGGTATTTACAAACTGCTTTGCTATTTCTGTTGGTATGTCTGCAGACATCACTTTGCCTGCTCTCCTGGGACAGTCTATTTTACAGCACAGAAATTTATTTCTTACATTGTTCACAGAAAATGCATGTAGATTACACAGAAAATTAAAGGCACCATTACCAAGTGACAGTGCTTATGGTTTCCTAAATATAATCCAAGTATTAAATACACATGAAGAAATAAGGGAAAAAAATAGTATTGTTTTAATATAATTAAGCCGAATAAATAAAACTAAGTTAAGCTAACTGAAGTAATATAATTCTGATATTTTCCAATTATTGTATTAGTTTGACACATGCACGTACATGGAGAAGGAAGAGCCAAAAACCTACATCCGAGTCCGGCAACAAAGAACCACAATCTCTCAAAATTACAGAATAAACAATAGCTAACAGAAAGCAAATCCAGCAATATCAAACTAATCGGTGTACATACTGAGAGAATACACACAATTTCATTCTCCCTTCCCCAGTGTCACATTTGCTCACCTGTTTTCTGTGAGATGCAAGGCTGTGGATTCCCAGAAATGGTACCCACGCCTAACAGCAACCTGAACACTTCCCTGCTGCCCGCTCAGACCATGAAAACCTGCCTTTGCTTGATCACCTTCATGCAAAAATGTTCCCTCACTCTCACAGATGTTGTGTATACCACAATATGGAGATGCTACATTAAACATTTTGACATCATCTGCAGTCGCGTCTGCTGGCTCAGATACCTCCAGCACTTTGTCTGACATCTTTAGTACTTCGGAAGCGTTGGAAAATAACAAATGGCATTCGTGCACATCTGCACTCTCCAAAAGGAGTCCAGAAAGCGGCCAAATAATTCAGCGATTCTTTTCAGCCATTTGGGAGGTTTTTCCTGCCAGCTTCCTATCGCACAGTCAGCCACTGGCAACTTGACGCACAGATGTCTGCGCTGGGAGTTGCGGTAGCGTTGGAAGCACCAGTTTGCTAACCGGTTTATTGACTCCTCAGCCCCAGCAAGCCACAGCCACGAGAATGGGGGCCACATTTGCCACTGCTTTTTTGCAGTACACCATACTGTAAGTCCACTCACTATTAACATATTCTGGCAAAGCGTGATTTTTTTTTTTTTTTACAGTAAGGATGGTATACCTTGCCTTAAGACATTTTTCTCCCCCAGTACTTAAACATCTTATGGCAGATTGCTATCCATCCTGCATTTGCTTTTATTTTGTGTGATATGCCATCTTGGAAGTTTGTTTTTACAGCAGCTTGTTTCCCTGTTCCTGGCAGCATTAATAATACATGCTAAGTTAACTGCTGCACCATATGGTTCCTGGCTTCTTTATCTCTGATTGTGCGAGTTATTTCTTTGCCACTTCGGTTGTTTGGTGTTTGCTTGTGATGAAGTTGCTTGGAAAGCAACCGACAATTTCATTTCCTAACACTACGTAAAGTTGTAGAATTGCAGTTGAACCAGCATTAAAAGCTTGTTGCTGCATTAAGAGACTCCATCCTAAACAACTGCACAAAGGGAAGACACATCCGAACCACACGTGCCCGAGTAAGGAAGGAAGAGTTTCTTATTTTAAACCGCTGTTAGTGAGAAACTGGAGGAAAAAAGGGTAAAAACGGTTATCAATCTGCAGTTATCCTCCCAAAATAAGCACCGGCACAAGCTCCAGCGGCAGCAGGTCGGTCCCAAAGCACAGCTGCTGACTGGGCGCCCTACGGCACTTTACCTCCCCGAAGAGCTCCAAGTGCTCCTTTTCCCTTGTTCATTAGCGGCTCCCCCCGTCGGGGGGCACTCGGAGAGGAGCAGCAGGCTCCTGCCCGGCGCTGGGGACCCTCCTGGGCTCTGTCCCGGGGCTCAGCACACGAACCCCGACCGCTCCCTGCCGCTCCCCCCCCCCCCAGCCCCTCACACCCGGGGCCGAGAAGTGCAGGAGCCCTGCGTGCTCCCAGCCCCGACGGCGGGCATGCAGCTAATGAAACCCCACCAAATAAGGCGATGGCGGCTGCCACCAGGGGAGGCGAGGGACAGCGGGGACACCGGCGATCCCTGAGAGCCCGTCCCGTGCCCGGCGGGGCTGCTGAGAGGGCGCAACCGGCGCCACCCGCGGAGGCCATGCCGTGCCGTTCGGCGTCCAGCAGCGAGCCCTCCTGCCCCCCTTCCTGCCTTCCTGCCCCCCTCCTCGCCCTCCGTCCCTCCTTCTCGCCCTCCGTCCCTCCCCAAGCCGCAGCCCGGAGCGCCTCCTCCGCGCCCCCGCCTGGGGCTTGACGGCAGCGGGGAGGAATGTGTTTCCGGGGCGGGGAGAGGGCGGCCGAGCGCGGACCTTCCCCTCCCTCCCCTTCCCTCCCTCCTCTCCCTTCCCCCGCCGCCCCGCGCGCCGGGCACCCCCCCCGCACACCCCGGAGCGAGCTCGGAGGAGCGGAGGGCAGCCGGACGGGCGGACAGGACAGGACAGGACGGGACGGAGGGACGCGGAGGCAGGCAGGGCGTCCCGCCGTGCACAGCCCAGCCCAGCCCGCTCCCGGGACGCCGGGGCGCGGGGGGAGCCGCAGGCGGGCGGGCCGGAGCGCGCCCCCTGGCAGGAGCCTGCAGCGCCGCGGCCATGGCCGAGGTAGCGGGGGGACGGGGGTGGGAGCCCCCCCGGCGGGGGGTGGGAGCCCCCCGGGAGGGGATCGGAGCCCCCCGGGCGGGGATCGGAGCCGGGGAGCCCCCGGGTGGGGGTCCGGGAGGGCTCTGGTGGCGGCGGGCGGGCAGCGCGGCTCCTCCCCGCCTGGGAGCCGCCTGGCCCCGGGAGCGGGGCGGGAAGGTGCCGGGCCCAGGCTGCGGCTCCTTCCTGTGGCGGCGGGACGGCGGCCTCGGGCCTCCCCGCCCGGTGGCCCTTTGTCCGCCCGGCCCCGGGAGGGATGCGGGGGGCTCGCTTCGTGGCCGCCCCCCCCCCCCCCCCCCGGTGTCCGCAGCGCCCCGTGAAGTTGGAGGCGCCCCCCCCCCCCCCCCCCCGAGGGGTGTCCGCCCTGCGGGACTGCCGGCATGGCGAAGGGGAAGGAGTGAGTGACAGGAGTGGGGCGATAAGGTGTGAGCCAGGGCAGGAATTTGGGTAGCTATCTCGAGGTTTTGGGCCTGTCTGAAAGCCTCGAGTTGGAGGCGTGCGGGGTTGTCTGAATGGCTGCGGGGGCACAATGCAGCGCTTGGGCTGCTCGCTGCCTTCGGCTCGGTGCCTTTTCTGCTGGCGCTGAGCCTTTACTGTATATAAGCGTGTTTCGGGGTGGAAGTGGGAATGGGAGGCCGCTGTGTGCGATCCCTTTCACGTGGTGATTTCTGAAATGCCCTAAAACAATGAGAGCGGCGCGTTTTGTCCAGTATTACTGCCTTCGTGTACCAGATGGTTGGGAGGAAGCGTGAAGGGATAGGAAATTCTTCCCTGACTCACTCTTAGGTCGCGTTTAGAGCCAATGTCAGATGTCTTCGTCTTATGGAATAAACGTCTGCCTGCCTGTTAGACTCATCAGGTAGTCTTCGTGACTGTATTTCTTTATCAAAAAAGTTGGACAGGAGTTCTTCATTTCTGCTGGATTTGTCCTTTGTATAATACAACGGGGCATTCATGCCAACACATGTGCGCATACTTGTCGGGTGAAAATGTTGATTTTTGTGGTGCATTTACCAGCTTGGTGCTGCAGTCCTGTTCATGCCAATGCACACAAACCTTTAGGAGGAGGGATCACCTCCATTCAGATCAGTGAAACCGCTCGTGGCGAACGCTGAGCGTGTGCTTAGGTGTTGAAATGGAGTGGGGCTTCACGTGTGTGGAAACGGCTTTAGATAATCTGCGCTCCTGGCACATTCACTAGGTGATGGTGGTGGGGTGAGAAGAACCAGTTTCCTACTGTGAAATGAGATGACTTGATAGTAACTTTTTTTTTCTTTTTAAAGAAGCATTGTGCTACTAGAAGGACTTAAACTTGACAAATTAAGCAAAACTCTAAAAGTAGTGAAGACGTTCATTGTCCGTGTCCATCCCTGTGATGAAACTGATGATTCGTTGCCCTGTCACAAAAAAAAAAATTATTTGCCTCTGGCAAATGATTAAGTAGCATTTTGCAAGCCTGCCTAAGGCTATATTTTTAAGGGTTGCAAAAACAGTGAGCCATTGGCAATCGGTAGGCAAGACGAGGCAAGTTCATGATGAGAACACCTTCAACTTTTGTCCTTTTCAAAGATGTTCCGTGAAGTGGAAGGTGCAAACTCAACAGGCCTGGAGGACGGTATCTTACTGTAGTCAAAGTTGGAGCTGGTAAGCGCTGTGCCTGTTTGCCAGCCGTGTGATAAATAACCAGTCTTACTTCAAAAATGAAGCGTCAGCAGTTACAAATCTGGTGTCCTTTCTGTGCAGCCAGGGAGACCATTTGGTTCTGGACACGCGTTTGTCCCCTCTGCATAATGGTCCTAGTTGTGTCCGCCCTCGCGAGGGACAGATTCAGAGGGCTGCAAGTTTCTCTGGAATATTCATGAGCTGCCGATGTGAGTGCAGAATTGCAGTGTTTTGTCTGGTTGAGTTTAAGTGACTCGAGTGGTTAATCTTCTGCCACTTCCTTTGGGAAGTGATTCCCACAGCTGAATGCAAACTGTCCGGAAACTTTTCCTGCTGTTCTTTCTTCCTGATTCATGTTCTCATCCCCCTGCTCTTAGCCATGCTCCCCGTACTTCTCTCAGGGTAGATCTGCTGTCATGCAGTTTTAAAAAGAGCACGTTTGCTGCAGCTCAGGAAGTAGTAACTTGGGCAGCAGCGGGGCCAGCTCAGAGAGTGACACAGCCACGGGGCTGACGCATGCTGTTACCCCAAATATAGTTCCCTCTCTGCCTTTAGTATGAGTGCTTCAACTTGCCCAGAAGCAGTTGTCATGCCCACCTTCCACTGATCTTGATTTAGACGAGGGGTGTGGTGCACATGTGCCCCTTGGTGAAGCCCGAGGACCAGCCTGTTACAGACCGCATGGCTCTCCGTGGCAGCGCGGCCTTCAGAAACCGTACTGATGGTGGCTGCAGCACGACTGCTGTTAAGGACAGCTGATGTACCTGGTCCGTGATGGGACCTTTTTTGTAAGCCATCAAAGGCTGTGCTTTTGGAACAGGCTCCCCCAGATGTTGCTCTTTCTCCTCTAGTAGCGGACACGGAGGTGAGCTCCTGCAGGAGAAGTAAATGCAGACCCGCACATGATGCCTGGCACAGCCTCAGGGCATGTCACCGCTGCAGGTAGGGTGCAGATGCCTTCCGTTCACTGCTAGTTGAGAGAAAATGTTGCCCCCAGTATGTGGTCTCAGGAGTGTTTTTTTGGGGGGAAAGAGCAGAGGCAGAATGGACGTTTTCTGGCAGTTGATGGGCCCTACCTCCCCATCCCAGCCTCCCCTTTCCTAATACTTTTTGTACCTCTTCCATGTGAGAGCTGCTGTTGCATGCAGTCAGACCTTGCAAAACTGCAATTAAAACAGGCATTTTTAAATTTTATTATTTTTTTTTAAATCAGTGTTAATTAAGTATGGCAAGTTAACTGGCGTTAAGATTCATCGTGCCTTCTCAGATGGCACTTGGAAGGGCATTAGTTAGACCTGGAAGAGGAATCCAGGCTTGGCAGTAGTGGAGCCTGTTCTGCTGTCATTTTCTTTTCTGGAATTTCAAGTGATGTATGTATTTGTATATTTTATAGGTTGACTGTTCTCCTTGGCAAACTTATTTTTAGAAACTGCAGTGAGCCCTCTGAGAGGGAATCCTTGTTGGAATGCCTTTTTTTCTTTTTTAAGCTTCTCAGGATCTACTGGTAGAGGTCATAAAGCAATTACATAAATTAAATAATTCTTTAAAATGCAATTAGGGCAACTTGTAGTTAGATTTTTTTTATTGTCATTTTAAAAGTACTTACCAGTTTGTGTGCTATTTCCCTTTGACTAAGTTCTTATGCCATCTACCACATTATGTGGCCCCGTAGAAATTTGCCTGTCTCTCAATAGCAGAAAGCTCAGAATTAGCTCTGTACTTTCCTGCCTTTCATATCCCGTCTCGTATATTGCTAATTATGCACTTGCATCTACTCTGCCTTGCTTTGAAGACACTTCATAACAGTAGTGTTCTTGTTAGGAGCTTTAACATTGCTGCTCTGGTGTATATGTGCATTGGGATTTTTTACACGAGGATGTGCATCTTAAGGCTTTACAGGAAAATGAGTCTTTAGCCTAGTGGAGGCTTAGCTGGTATTTCTGAAGAGGGTCTGGATTATTTTTTAAGAGGGGGGTGCCACAGAATCACAAAACTGCAGATGAACACGTTCTGCAGCGTGATCTCCTGGTCAGACGTTGGCAGTATCGTGCCCAGATTTAAGGCTCCTTTTGTGACAAAAAGTTGAAATTAGTTGGTTAATTAATTGATGTTGTCACTTACTGTGACAGTCACTTACTGTCACTTATGTTGTCAAATATAATCTATTTTTTTTCTGTGTAGTTCTTCCTGTGTTGCTCTGCTTTGTTACATACTGTGTTGTAAACCTTCTGAATAAAGGCTGATGTTACTTGCTGTGCAGTAACCACAGCTGACCACAGTATTGACCAGTGTCTGTGCGTTGTCATAGTTATGGACATACTGGGGTAGCCTACAGAGTCTTTTTCATGTTTACCCAGAAATGGAAAGACAAATTCTACTTTTTTTTTTTTTTTTTTTTTATTCCTTCCCCAGTTTGTCCTCCATGGGCATGGCCTGGTAACCTAAACTTGAAATTTTAAGTCAGGGTAGATTTCCAATAAGACCTTTCTCTAAATTTGCTTCTTTCCCCCCGTGTGGATGAGTAGTGTAAGTACCAGAAAAAAGTATATACAACTTAATTGTGAGAAAACAACATGTGCTTTGGCTGTATGAGCTTCTAGTCTGATGTAAAACATGTATCAGCTTGCTTAGTAGATTATTTTGGAAATGTCATGCAGAGAAAATGAAAATTCTGACTTCTGTGAATAGAAAATAAGACAACAGGCATCTCACTGGCATCACTTAATAGTACAGTTGTGTTTTTCAGTATTAAGGGTGTTCTCTGTAGAAGAATGTTGTCACTAAACATACTGTATTTTTGTAATAACCACCTTTTACTTTTCTATTCTTAAACCAATTAGAGTGATTCTGTGGACTTCCTAGGGTATTTTATTGTCCCATTAACAGTTTGAAGATGTTTTAAATCCGTAGAGATGGTGAAGTCAGTAATTTAGTACAAAATTTGCGCATAACTAAGCAAATGCACAAAAGCAGCTTGGCGAAACTATAATATCAACATTTACTTTGGGGAAAGGTGATGGGATTCCTACCTGACCTGTAATCCTCTTTGGGATGTCACTGAATAAAAGCTATTTTGTATATTAGAAGGATCTTTTTGTCTATATCTTTCTCAATTTCTCTTTACAGTCAGCTGCAAAAAGGGTTATGAAATATGTTTTCTGTCTTAAAAGCTCTTTCATGTGCTTTTTCTTTTCCAACAGCAGCAGTGAAATATCATTAGTATTCTTGTGGTTTTTATTAGAGGGGAGAGTTTTGAGTAACAAAATTGAGGCTGGAATCTTAACTTTGTTATTGCTAGGAAGAGCTAAGAAGAGTTTGGTGTTTTCTCACCATCGTTTTCATTCTTTTCTCTTTCTCAGAGAAAAACGTCACGTGTCTCTGATAAATTAATGTAGTTCTCAAGTTCTGCCAACAAACCATTAGTTTTCTATCTATAGATGTTTTCCCTAAACCTCTAATTTGTGAGACCACACTTAACTGCACATTCTTGTTAAAATGCTCAAATGCTTGTAAGCTGTAACAAGTTCGATATAGTATTTTCCCCTTAAAAAAAATCAACATAATATTTGCAGTTTATTTATGATATGTGTTTTGTACAAGATTGCTTGTGCTCAACTTAGTCCTAGCTTTGACTTCACTTAGTTTTAACTTCTGCTGTTGATAGTTTCTAGTGTATGAGCAGGAAGGAGAGCCATCATTTATATGGACTTGTATGAAAGTGTAGACTTCTGTGTAGTACCTATACTATGTACAAGTACTCACATGTAATTAATTTTCTGTTATGACTATAAACAAATAATTTTCTTTTTACGTGTCGAACTGTACAGGTAATGGCACTTTTGATGTGGAAGCTGAACTGAAAAAGTGAAAGTACCTTCTTTTCTCGTTCCTTGCGGTAAAATGAAAAACAGTAATTATATATATCGGGCTAAACTGAAACAATGAAATCACCCTCATGCGAAAATGACTGATTTGTGGTTATTTAAAAGAGAAGAAAAATAATTGGATTAGATCAATTTAGAAAGAGTCAGCATTTCATTTAGGAAATGGTGATTCTTGTAAGTCAAAGGCAGTATCTTGGGTATTACGTGTATTAATCCCCGAAATCATGTTTTTGAAAAAGAAACCTGCTGCTGAGCTCTCTGGTTTGGTACAACCTTGACCTTGAAGTAAGTGTTGAGATAAGGACGTGGGGCTGTTCGTTTTTGCAAAGGGAGAAAATAATAAATCAGGAGAATCAGTCATTGCACGGCTTGTTAATTTTCGTTGGGGGAGCTGTAGTTCGGTGTGTCTTACCGGGGTGCAGCAGGCTGGCTGCGGGGGAAGCCCTTCGGTTTAATGCCTTTGCATGGGGCAGCCTGCCATGGCCTTACCGTGTCCCAACGTGGGGTCCCGTGCCACTCTCTCCCGGTGAGCTGTGCAGTAATGTGGGTTATCGTGAACCAAGCAGAAGCTGCAGGACATCACTTGAAGGGCCTGGCGTTGGGGCATTTTGGCCAGCATCCTCTGCAGCTTCAGTTGCCCAAGTATTAAATCGGGCAACACCCACGCTCTGCCGAGCCCCTCAGCTATCTGCTTTTACTGATCTTAGATTCAGGCTTTTGTGTGAAGATGAGAACAGGTGAAAGGAAGGACTGTTTTTGAAGTGAAGATAAATACAAACGACTGCAGTTTTTTTGATGTTAAATATAAAGCACTCTCCAAAGGATCAAGAGGTGACGCATCTCAGTAGTTGGTTGTGATTAAAATTGCATCAAATTCTCCATCAGGATGAGTTGCTGTGTTATTACAGCATCTTTAATAGTGGAATGGCTGAAAACTTTGCACTTGTCCTTTCAAGAAGTGAAACGCGCCTTCTTCTGATGATAAAAAGAAGAAATGAGGTAGTTTTTATTAGCACGATACACAAGATCAACCAGTGTAAGTAAGGTTGATTATTTGCTGCCTTTGAAACAGTGTGTTCGGGCTGTTTTTTTCTCTTTTTGAACTGAAATTTTGTTTTAGTGATGGGCATGAGAGAAAGTCAGGAATTACAGTCTATGAAGTTTCTTTTGTGTTTTTGCAAGCTTGTATTTAGTATATGTTAATGTGCCCGATTTCTGGTGTTAGTTGAAGATTGTCCAGATACTGAGAGTAGTACTGTAGCTGATTTCTGTAAACTACACGTCTTGACCATTTTTGAAATGTAGGCTTGATGGTTTTGCCTCAGAATAGATATCTATCCTTAATTGTGCATGAACGTAGCCTATGTGAATTTGCAAAATATCTCTAAGTGTAACGTTTTAGGAGATAACATTTTTTCTTTACTTTTACTGTACAGTTCGAAAATGGGGCATTCCTTATCTGTTTTGTTTTTCTCATTTCTATGCAAATAAAAATCCGTGTGAGAAACAAATGTTCAAGAATTTCAGTGTTTAGATTTTCTTGGGCGTGGACTTGGGTGTTTTAAAAAAAAGGAAACAGCAAATTTCCTTTTTCGGAAGAACATACTATACATACCAGCTATAGGTTGTTTAAACTGCATCATAAAATTTTAAAAAACAGTGATAAACATTATTTTTTCCTGTGTGCTACCTCCCTCCACTGCAGATGTTGCTTGAATTTTCAAAGGCCAGACAAAAATGTTACATAGCCATGTTGCTGATATCAGCAGTTTCAGCGAAGAACTCAGTTTTAGCATTAAAAAGTAACTATAGCATGTAAAATTGCTGCCAGCACTTCTTTCACTGCCAGCTGACCAATTTGGAGGGCGTTTAGATAGTAATAAAAAAGCTTGCATAGATACTGGCTTTTTTTGGTGCATAATTTTCAATGCAGTTTCACTTTCTGAATGAATTAATGTCTGTATTTAATATTATTAATGTTTACTTGTAGCTGGCAGCAGTTTTAAGATTGTGTTTCTGCAGAGTTTAAAGAAAAAAAGGAACTCGCTCATTAAGGAGAACACAAAACCATGAAAACCACTTGTCTTCTGCAAATTTACCTGAATTTTGTGTTTCATAAAGTGTCCCAGTAGCCCTGGGACTGTAAGTTCAAGTGAAAATACATTTCATTTTCATAGGAACACGGTCTTGCAGCAATTTATACCAAAGTAGGTCATAGCTGTTGCAGTCTGATTCTCCCTGCTCCCTGTAGCTTGCAGCCTTCGTCCTCGTTGCATCAGCAGTGGAAGGCACAAGGCAGTCCAGTAAGTCACTGAAGTAGCTCATCTGGTCGAAAAATATCGTGACAAAAAATAACTTTCCTTTAAATCAGCTGCTTCAAGTGGGTGGCTGTGTGCACTACTAGTAACACTCGTTAGGTCAAGGGGAGGAATGGGAGATGCGTGGCTTGTGATCAGAGGAGTGTGGAACTGCAATAATCCAGAATTAAATTGGCGTAAACTGTTGTGGAGCCTTACGGCATCTGCTCGTGCATGCGTCAGTGCTCTTCTGACTTGAATAATCCGTGTTACCTTGCTAGATCAGGTGAGAAATAACTCAGCATTTCAGTTAGGTGGAAGCATTGTCCGCAGTGGATATGAGTTACAGACGAAAGGTGCAAAGTCAGAATTAGGGTCTGAAGAAGTGGAAGTGTTGCCGTTCAGTAGCAACAAACTGGCAGATCTGCTCATATGCTTTGAGAAACCTCATCTTTTATCATCTTTTGCAGGACCCTTAGAAGTACCTTGTGATCTCCAAGCCTAAAATCCTGCTCTGAAAAGCAGCAGAAGTGTGTTAATAGGCAAGTTGTTCAGGCAAGGACGGCTTTGTGATGGATCTCACGTAAAACTTACTCATTTTGAGATTGCTGTTTTTTTTTTTGTTGTTTTTTTTTGTTTGTTTTGTTTTGTTTTGGTCAGATGGGTGAATTTTTGCCAAGTATTCAAACTCCCAGATTAAAATTTGGGAGAAGTCCACCGTTTCCAGTGCATGCTTATACCTAGCCAGTTGTCACTGCCATTGTATTAATCATCATCATTAGTCATTTTGTTTATAGGGCTGTGTGTGTGTGTATATTTTGTATGTGTGTGTATGTATATGTATATAAAAATAGATAGATAGAGCTCTGTGAAGCTGTATGTAGTGGGATGGCAGGGTTTTTTTATTATTAATTCTGTATATTCATTTTCCTGGCCATTTACCCAATGTTCAAAGTATGTTGGGGCTGAGAGTTGTTTCAGTGCAAGTCTCACTCTAAACTGTGTTAGATAATGCATGTGTTTAAAACTCATAATTAAATATTTAGATACTATATATATAAATGTTACGCCACATACTTGTCATTAGAAACCTGAAATAAAAAAATTGAGTGGTTTGCTCTGCAGTAGTCTTAATTTTTTTTTTTTAATTTTTTGCCAGTTAATTTATTCTAACAAACAATTGAAAAATATATATATATATATATATATATATATATATAAAACTCACAACAGCTCCCCAGACTGTCTCGCTGTTACGGAGCAGTACCGGAGGAGAGCAGGGCAGGAAGGTAGGTGGGCCCGCCTTGGTTTAGCAGCACCCGAGGAGCGCAGCGCAGTTACCAAGGTCAGTCATTCCGGCAGCCGGCTGTGACCTCGCAGAAGTTGCTTTTTCAGTACTCATCTGTCCATTTGGAGGCCTGGTTCAGTTTTCTGAAGCTTCCAGAAAATTGGCCTGGATGTGGAAGAGGAAGGGGATGACCGAGGTGTCCTCCCGCAGCCCTGCAGGCCGAGGTGGCAGCTGAGGGCACGGGGTCGGTTGCAAGATGGGGAGCACAGAACTGGATTTTTTGGAGGTGGGGGTGCTGTAGCACTACAGTTTCTTTCAGCAGCAGTTGGCTTTCGTCTTGGTTTTAGTCGCCGAAACTGTACCAGAGTGTTCACGATGGTTACTGGTGGGTAACTCTGCCATGTAAAAACGGAGTTTCCGTTAAGTTTGCACTTTGTGGTATGCCAGCTTGTGATTTCCTGTAGTACCTGCCGTGACAGCGAGTGGGACGTTTTCAAGCATTTTTCTCTTAAAGAAATAGACGTGAAACACTGTATTAACTGACATTCCTTTTGCTTAAGAACGTAAATACCTCTCTTCTGCTTCCCCTTTAAAACAAAGCCTTGGATTAAAGTAAGTTTAGCCAGACGTTACGACAGTCGTGGAATATTACTAAGGCAATACGGCCTCAGAAGCATCAATTACGGCCAGCTGTGTTAAGAGCTATATTTATATGTTTAACTAAACTTTTCTTTTCCCTGTGTGTGGATAAATGTGAGGTTTGAGTTGCACAAAATTAAATAGCCTCTTTATGGGAGTAGTAAGTGGTGCAGAGTGTATGGGAATTTAATACTACCACAAGGAACAGACGCCCATGTTTTCAACTAGAATGCCTTAAATCATTAGGTAGCATTCCTAATTGTAATCTGAGATGGAAATGCTAAACTTAGCCAAGTAGTGTTGTGTACTAGAAAGACCTTTGTGAACAAGCTGGATGCTAAATTCATCTCCCCCCATGCAAAAGTGCCACATTTAAGCAAGAGGGGAAATTAAATTATCATGGCAGAAATCACTGGTGGGTTACAAAGCATTTGAAAAGTGACGCAACAACAGATATTTTGCTTTGTTTTAATCGCAATTGTGTAAAGAGATGCTTGTAATAATGAAAAACTTAAGTATTTACTATGAAAAACTGGCTACTGATAACAGAATTGGTACAGTGTGGTCTTGGAGATAGTATGCTTGGAATCATTAAGGCTGCGGTTGACTTGGAACTATTGGAAACCTCTGGGGAACAGATCAGGAAACATTTTTGGCAGTGAAGATTTTGAGGTGAAGAAAATCAACGTTTGAAGAAAGTGAGATGTTTCAGTTCTTAACGCTTAACCCATCCCCATATATTTATCCTTAAAGAGGAAGCTTTCAAGATATACTTGTGTAGAAGCTGTTGATAGAGAAACTATTACTTTCAACCACAGTATCTGTACACAGGGTCTTGCTGTTAGCACCTCTGGAAGGCTAACCAGCTGTCTTTGTGATACGCTTGCACGCTACCATAAGCAGCGGCATGAATAGGTTTTAGTATTTTCTTCTTGATTGAAGTTAAGTAATTTCATAATGTCATTGTAGGAATTGCAGCTTTCTGCAGACAGGATGCACCAACATGTGATTTGTTAGAGAAATGTGTGTGGAGGGGGTATTCTGCTTTTTTATTTGGTATTTTATCAAACACAGTAGTTTGAGAGGTGTGCAACAGCAAGATAAAATTACAAACTGGCTTTTTGGAAAAAAAGGTGCACGTCGTAGTTGAAGCTAGGAGTAAGTTACAGGTATTAAACAGTAAAAGCATATTGCTGGTGTTTTAATTAGATGTAGCTGCAGGCCTCTGCCTTCTCTGCTTGAGAATATGAGGAGCTGTGTTTCTCTCCTAATTTAATGTTGAACATTAAGCACAATGTACCTGCTAGTTCATGTCATTTCTGAAATACGGTTGAGAGTTTATTCCATAAACTATAGTCTGTGGATAAATTCCTTTTATATTTTTGAAGTAAATCTATATGGAAAAAATAATATTCTCCTGAGACAGAGCATCACAGTTGGCTCTCAAGCCGTTTCCTATACGTGGTGATCCTGGACGGCTTGTTTTTGTGAGCTGTCCATGTACTACTTGCCTTACAAGCATCGATATGCTTTCCAAAGCAAATCCTGAACTGAGGAACCTTGCCTTACGAGTATGTTTCAACAGTTTAAGAAAACGTTATACAAATAAGCTCTTTGTCCACGTTAGGACCAAGCTGAGGACAAGGATGTCCAATACAGCCGATGAATACTCTTGTTAAATGAATAATTATTAGTAGTGTGGTAGTGCAGAGGAGATCTAGTCATGAATCAATGCCATGCACAGGAGGCTTCTGCACACCCATACTATTTGAGAAGCCATCCCTGCTTTGGAAGCGGTGCTGACTACCCGACGTCGGCCTGCCCGTACCGCAGTGCTCTCCAGAAGGCATTACATCGAAGGCAAGAGACTGAGGTTACTCGCGGGGCTTGCTGATTCAACAGGTGAAAACGCTTTTGTCAGCAGCAGCATCTTCGTGGTGTCCCTGAGCTCCCTTTTTTCCTCACTCTGTTACTTTCAGTCACTGTCACCGGCATGAAATCTGGATTTGTGTGACTATTTACTTTGTCTTTTTGGAACATCTTTCTGTCTGAATAGGCTTTAGCCAAGCTAGGAGTAATCTTTACAATTTACTAGAGCGCTACATAACTTGTTTTTGTTTGTGATCAATGTTATTTAGGTTTGCAGCTGGTTGCAGGAGTTTGTTAGTCATTAAGTGAAATTATCACGGGACTTTGCTACTGAAAACTTGTATCGAAATGCAGTCCAATGAAGCAAAACATGGTATGTAATTGAGCCTGCCTAAATAGGATTGCTGTGCTTCATAGGAGTCTAAATTTAATAGGTCTCTCCTTGCCTTAAGTTGCCTGTTGGAGGATGAGTGTTCACCTTACCTTCCTTTACTCCATAGTTCCTCCATAGACCATATGGTTCGGAGCTGTCAGGTCCACAATTAGAGAATGATTTTTGCTTGGTGTCCACTAAGAGTGGTCGTGCGTGATAACGGGAGATGTGCAGTTCAGGCTCTCTTCTGCATCTGGTTGTAAACATACGTTCGTTTCCCTCCACTTCTCTACAGGTTATGTTATTCAGGGAGAAAGAAGGAAAGCTAATACTCCAAACGATGATCTCCAAGACTCTTTGCTTTTATCCATTGGCAATATGATTACAGCAAATAGGATCTGGAACCCCGCTTACATCTTTCTTCTACCTCCCGTCATCCAAGTGCTTCAGCCCTTAAACAGCAGTCAAAACCTTGTCAGCTTGTTTTCTGTCTTGGTGCCTTTTGTTCTTGGCTGCATAGCAGCATAGTTATTATAAGAATAATGATGAATGCTCTTACCGGAATATCCACAGCATTCCCTGGAAATGTGAATTCAAACCCTTTGAGGCTGAGGAGGCTCTGGAGCCCAGTTATCTCACGTCTTGGGTATGTGCTATAAAATATCTGGGAACCATTAGCTTCCTTTTGTCATACCGTACCACCAGAAGATGTGCCGTGTCCTCTTAGTTTTATGTTTCTTGAGGTGGAAAGGTGTCACACAGAAGGAAACTTTGACATCTGCAGTTGTTCTGAAACAGGTACCTCCTTTTTCTGCTAACAGAGGAAACTTACGTGTTCTATCAAGAAAAATCTCCATCCCCACCCGCCTCCGTGCAGCCGGGCACCTAACTTGGGCAGATTTGTTTCCACTCTGATTCAAATCAAGACCAAAATGTACTCTTCAGAAAAATACTTAATTGCTGTTCCTTCCATTATTTAAAACTCTCACTAGGTTGAGGGCTCCCTTGAAATCCAGGAATAAATATCAATAAATACCATATATAAAAGAAATACTATGATCAAACTCTGTGACTGCTTCTTAAGTTAGCTATTCTGTTTTAAAACAGCTGTGTCTTCTATAAACTAACAAAGAGAAATCCCGTCCTCTAGGGACACAAGCAGACATGAGAACACATTTGGACCTCTGTTCATAAGCTGTGTTTGCAGCCTGCTGGTACATGCGTGTGAACAGTTGCATGAATTCAGCTGAAGAGCAGCGTGGCACAGGTGCCGCGTGCTGGGTTTTCAGTTGTGATTTCAGACCCACAAATATATTTTAGAACCTAACACCTGTGGATTTCCCACCGACTCCCATGCTTTTCAGTGAATCTTAAGCCACTTTTCTACAGCTGTAAGTGTAAACTAACTGTGGGCAGTTATGTGATACAAGACATTACTGAGCCTCTCAGCAAGCCAGTTGAGTCACCAGATACGTTTGTCTGCCTTCCTAAGTACAGGAGGTGGTTACAGGTTCCCTTGCAGAAGCTGCAGAACTATGATATCTTTCCCTGTGGTTCTCAATTCAGAAATGTGCGTTTTCACCTTTTTTTGGACTCCCAGCTCTGCAGAGGTTTTCTGAACTAAACAGTGACATACACTAATTATGTCATAACTTCAGATAACCACACTGGAGGACTTGGTCTCCCTAACCTGAGCAGAAAACTAGTTTCCTGGAGATTCTAACTCTGTAATTAAAATGTAAGTCCTAGCTGGTGTATCATATTTTACTTTAACATATGATGCCCCAGTAGAACAAAGTGGTTGTGGAAATGCTTATCAGGAGTATTTGTTGAACATGGTTGTTTTATTCCATCAACTTAGAGATAATAACAAAGAGAAACGAAGTCCAGTGTGAAATGCTGCTGCTTGGTTTATCCTATAGCTTACAGTAGCTGAAGACATTACGCCTTAACAAAGCTTTTTCAGGACACAGTTTGAGTAAGCAGTCTTGATGGGATGAATTTTTGCGCAAAAGCTGTTTCAGTACTAAAGAATTTCTTATTTTGCACATTAATCTGGGTTAATGTCCCATTCTTTCCATATTACTGCAGTGATCTGTTAAGGTCTGTTAAGCTCCCCGGGAGAGAAGGAACATCTTGGTCTTGCTGAACCATGCAGTAAGCTGGTGCAAACAGGCTTAGGTCTTGCATTTCTGTGCGAATCGTAATGCTGCAAAGTCCCACTCTTGAGCCCGCATTTCCAGTGTCATTCTCGACCATTTCCACGAAGTTCCCAGCCTAGGAACCCCCCACTTGCTGATCTCTGTTGGTGCAGGGTCAGCAGCTGGGCCGGCCTGTGAAAGCGTGTCCTCAGGGCACTGAGCAAAAAGCCAGGTCTGCAGCTGGGAAGCAAGTAGTTTTGCATGGTGAGTGAAGGTTTGGGTTCTTTAACATGTCTTGCTTTTTTTTCAGCTGTCAGTGCGTACCCCAAATCTCCACTGCCATGTAGAACGATGCTCCAGGTATATTCTTGATGTGGTGTTCTCAGGTTTTGCAGTGCAAGCAGTGTATTCCAGCTAGAATTCAGTGTCACAGCAACATTCTTGTTGATTAAATAAGATAGCTGCTACGGTATCAAGTAAGGAATTACCTATTTTAGTTTTGTTGGAAAATCTACCCCACACCTTTGATTCAAAATACCAAGATTAACTCTATGGCGTGAAACATTTTAATTTTTGTACCTGTGCTTTTCTAACCAATATACCTCTCTAAAGAGAGAGAGCAGGAAGACACTGATTTACCGCCATCTTTTTATAGCGAATTGCTGCTTAGCAGTGAACTGTTACACAAGCAGAAGGGATAGTGCGTACAGTTGTTGCATATCGGGGCAAGTTAGGGTTTGCAGTGAACATCGGTTGCAGTTGTGGCCATCGGGAGTGCTGGCAGTGGTGTGGGTTGCTGTTGTTAGTATCTGTCCCATGTCACCAGGTTTGTTTTTTTTCCAGTTAAGGAAAATTGCCATGTCCTTTTTTTCTTCCATCTTTTTCAGAAATGTGAATGGGATACATCTTGCCAGTCTCTAAAATTCACACTGAAAACTTTGGCCTTTAGCTAAAGAGGGTAAACCTTCCGGACTGAATGAAGAAAACTTTTTTAGCACGGTATCCATCGAGTCCTGAGTCAGATGTCTCCAGAGAGTATTTAATTCTGCTTATTTTAGAAACATGTCTCTTCCTGCTCCTTTTATAAACAGAGCCTTGGCGACTGGGGGTCGGGGCTGACCGTGTGACCACTCCAGTCCAGCATACAGCCACAGGCTGTGCGGGGCAGAGGCATCCTTTGTTCTTCTCCCAGTTCTCTTTTCCTCCATCCCCATCTGATTTTTCTCACCACCTCTGCCATGCCAGGATGAGCATTTTTGCACGCAGTGGCTGAAGACAGGTACTTTCTTTGCTGGCTTAGTGCATCCGCCAGATCATTTCACTGCTCTGGCTCTTCTTGGTGGTTTTATTAATGGTGACAGGTCAGAAAGGAAAGTAGTAAGAATTACCAGCAAGGAGGAGTAGGATGGGGCAGTTCTTTTCAGTGACTTTCCGTTCTAGGGCTAGGTCAAAGGGGCTGTTGTAAACACCATCTCAGTTTTAGAAGGGATTAATTCTGTACAGCATTTCTCAATCAAGCTTTAAACCCGTGAAAACACGGCTGATGTATAGAGGTGTCAGTCTGCAGGAAGTGCAAATGGTAGTCCAAAAGTGTGAGCTGCTTATTCATTTCTAGTTTTATAAGTTTAGTTAGAGTGGTCTGTGGGGATGTGGGTAAGCAGGCTCTGTGGTTATTGCCTCAAAAAGGTGGCTTCTGCACAACAACTCAGTTCTTGCTGGGTGTCTGACCTGTGCATACTTCCCCTGCATTCCGAAGTGTGGGTATTTGTGAGTATAAAGCTTTGCAGCAAGGCCCAACTCAATACACCATGCAGGCACATGCCTCGTAGTTTTTTTTCCTTTGCTTGGCATTGGCCTGATGGATGCTGGAGCCCAGGGTGAGGTGAGGAGCTGCTTGACAGACTGGGACAATGCTGCAATGGTTGAGCATCTTAACCACTGACACTTAATTTCAAAGGAATTAATGCTTCCACAATGCTTATCTTTTTTTCTTGATCCCATTTGCCTGGTTAATTTTCTACACAGATGCTGTTGCTGTTCTAATTTAAAGAAAAAAACCTGCAAAAGGCTTTAGTAATATGGAGGAGTAAATTTTATTTCTAAATATGTGGTGATGAGCAGAATACAAAGGTATTGATACTTGATTTGCAAATTTAAAATTAGTCTTGCTGCAGAGAAGTAATCCGTTTCTACTGTTGTCACTTGATGATTCTCTTATTTCAAATTAGAAGCTTCAGAGACGTACATAAAAGCTGGATTGTTTTTTTTCATACTGAAAAAAAGTCTATTTAGACATTACTATTTGATGAGGCACTTAGTGAAAAATCTTGGAAAGCAACTAGTTCAAGCATTCAAGGTTATGCCCATGTTTGTCTTCCTAAAATATTTAACAAAAATAGATTAGGGTTAGCAAACATACAGAAATAATTTTAAAATCAGCTTTTCAGCAGCACGCCATTTGCAGCCTTTTAAAAAGGATCCAGGTTGTGATTTAGTTGTTAAATACAGACAGATTTCAGTTCTTGGCAAGCTTACCTTTTGAATTTTTTGAGCTGCTTTTTTCAGGGGGAAAATAACTTTTTCAAGGATTCTGGGATATTTTTCAAGGATTTAATTAAAAGGGGAACAACAAGTGTAATAGGAAAATATGTAAATGTTGCGCAAAAAGCTTCTTTTTTTTCCCTTGTAACAATGGGTTATTTTCTGTTCCCATATTCTGTGGTTGAATACCGACACAGGATTTAGTTCCTGTTCCGCCAGGGGTTTACATGGGCTCCTTTTTGACGGTCTGGTGTAGCTGGGCGTTACTGGTTTTGCTTATTCCCTTAACATACAAGTCGGCAGCACGGCAATCCGGAGCGCTGAGCGGTGACCCACAGGGCAAGCGGGTTTGACACCGCCACGAGCAGGTTGCGGCAGGGGCTGGGAGGAGGTTCGCAGTCCAAGCAAGCATCCACACCAGCAAATCTTTCCTGAAGTCGTTCCAGTACTCACAGATGGAAAAGCCATTCAGCGGTGGAGGTGAAGGAAGTGAGCCGGAGCACGTGGGAGGGCAGGCGAGCGGCTGAGGAGAGGCACCGCCGCGGCCTTATATGGGAAAGGGAAAGGACATTTTCCTCGTTAACTTCACGGGGAATCGGTGCCCAGAGCTGCATTCATCATGTGGATGCATTTCCACAGGAACGTTTCTTTTCCAAATCGTCTTAGTCATAGTTTTAGCACTGTGTCACATCTTTGCTGGCTTATTTATATAGTCTGCATGGGCTCGCTGTGCATCCACTGCTAGTCTGCCCTAAAAAGGTGAACTGTTTATAATCTTGGCCAACAGAAAAGACAGTACTAAACTGATGCCAGCAGCTTGGTTTGCTCTTACTGAAAAGACCACCCCGTTTCTGGGCTGTACTTAAAGCAAAACTTAAAGCAGAGGAGCAGTATATCCCTTCATCCGGAGGGGGCAAGGTTTGCTAAACACAACATGGCTTCCGTGAAGCCAGGCCAGAAGGAAGCTCAGCGGCCCAGTGAGGCCTTCCCCTCCAGGCTGCTCGTGTCCCTCTGACTGCTGTCTCTCGCCAACCTCACACCCTTTCTCTCTCCTCGGCTCTTTTTTGAATCACACTTACCCTCTCAGCAAGGCTTGCGGTCACACACGTTTGATTTAGAAGGGGCTTGCTTAGACAGCCCGTTAAACACTGGGTGTTCATGAAGTAGTTCTGAGAATGAAGGAGCAACACCTCTGCAGGGATGGCCAGAGGGAGAAACCGGAGTTAGCTGTGCAATGAATAATGTTCAAAAGTTGGGTTGGGTATAGTTCACAGTTCAGTTTTTCTATTTTTTGTTTTGTTGTGTTTCCTTTTTTTTTTTTACCAAAAGTTTCTTATGTGCCTATACACACCATCTAGCAGAGTTATCCCACACCAAATTCTCTCAATTCTCCTACGTCTAAACTTCCCCCGCCCTCTGGCTGCAGGATCCACTGAAGGCAAAAGTGGGCCAAAATGATTTGTCATAAAAATATGAGACATCTAATATTATTGTTGGATAAAATATATTAACATAGGGTTGGCTCCTGTTTGAAACCTTCTCCACCAGATTTTAGAGCAGCTGTCCCGTCTAAGTTAGGCCTGGATATGCAAAGTTACAATTATGAATGGCCCTAAGTCAGTGTGGGAAAACCAAAACTCAACTGCTGTGCTAATTTAAGCACTGCTCTCTTTGCTGCTAATTTATATGAATAAGGGTACATCTTCCAGAAAATGGCAGGTTCATTTTAAAAGATTCTCTTGGCTAAATTGCAAGATAGCTTTTAGAACAAAAGCTTGTTATGAATCCTGATATTTTTAGGATGCCTGGAAAGGCCGTAGTTAGCAGTAACATTTTAGGGCTACAAAGGAAATTGGTGGCCAGGGTCCAGGTTCTCATTCTATAATGAATAATAGAGAAATGGAATTTAAAATAACACCAAAATTCCGAAGTTGTATAAGGTCTGTGAAAACTGATTTCAGATGACTGTCTACTATTAGAGGAGAAGAAAATTTGGCAAAAAAAAATGGTCTGGTTGAAACCTGTTTTTAGTCAATGGTCCTAACTCTGGAGTAATAAGTGAAGTCTCTACTGATTATGGAAAGTTACAGTTCAGAGACCAGTTTGGTCAGTGATCAGTTGTGGTTTACAAGCATTCAAATCTCATCTCATAAAACTTACAAAGTTTGTGTGTGTTTATTTTGGGGAGGGCAGGTTTTCATTAAGATTCGTAGCTTTGGAAAAAGGGTAAAGAGTTTTTTCATTAATAAGAATGGTACTCCTTAATTATCCTTATCCCTGAAGAAGAAGAAGAAAAAAAGGCTGAATTTATATCAAGGATGCTTTAGGTTACATATTTTGAGAGGAAATTTCTAGTTTGGAGTATAAGGTGCCAAGTTAGGCTGTAAAATACCCTTTGAAGATTTCTAGGAAAAGATTCTGGAAAGGGCCTTGAAGTTTTTCGTACCTTAAAGCAGAGGCTTGAATAGAGAAGCTCCATTTCTCTCATATCTCTCGGGTATCTTTATTTTGAAGTCTTTCTCTGATAACATTCAGAGCATAAATATTTTTGGATGGGATGTTAATAGGCTGGGGTTTTTTGGTTTTGTTTTTTGCCCTGACTGAACAGCATTTCCAAATTTCTTGTATCTTGAGAGTTTATCTAACAAGAGTGTTTCAAAAGAATTTAAGTAGCAGCTGCCCTGTTTGATGTCTTATAAATGCAGAGTTTGGTTCATAAATAACGGTTGTATTAGATGAAAATTCATCTGTCTGTCCAATTGGTGTGGATAGGAACATCTGGTTTGAGTCTACTCTGTTCCTGTCCCCTCTGAAACAGTTACATGTGTGTACTTTTCATGCAACTTTATTTTTGTTTACTAGTCACAATAAATCATACAATCTGGTTGTCTTGTTTTGTATTTCAGATTAATTTAAAATTTCTCACGTGGGCTGGCATCCTCTGTTGCTTGATATGGAGCGGGTTTGCTCAGCAAGGTAAATCATTTGATTTCACTGCACTACTTTAATATTGCTTTAAAACTGTATATATTTAGCAGTTGTTTGTGCCAATAAATGGATTGGTTAGATGAGTGCTCATAGCAAGATGTTGCTCATATCTCTTAGTCATAACATGTAGAACTTGGTTTACAGGGCCAGTATGAAACAAATTAAAATTGCGTTATTGTCAGCACGTCTTTATAAATGAAGTGACCTATCTGTGTTCTTTCATAGGTGGAAGTGACTGCATAAAAGCTAATGCAAAATCATGTGGTGAATGTATACAAGCAGGACCAAACTGTGGTTGGTGTAAAAAAACAGTAAGTATTGCACAGTTCCTTTTATTTTTTTCCCTTGGTTTCAAATTTAAATAAATATTTAAATGTATAGAAATGTCCGTTTTCATTAACAATAATATCCTGTAGCTCTTCAATTGGATACCTATTAGTACATAAAAATTTAGTACCATGATTTTCCTGACGTCCTGATTTGAGTAGATCTTTTCACAACGTGTTTACTTTTCCTTTTCTAAAAGTTAAATGTATATAGGACCCTACAAGCTGTATCATAGCTATTTTAAATCCTTCCAGCATGGAGGCTGTCTAGGTATGTTTAATTATATTCTTTTAGTGACATTGGAGTAAGAGGTATATTTAGACGTAGGTGGAGCAGAGGAAGAGAGTGAAGGTCTGCTTTTAAAGGAAATTATGTTCAAATTTTAGTATTCTGTTGTTGGTAGACTTGGGGGTGGGAGACTGGTTTGTAGGGGTGGGTTTTTTGTTTTAGTATGAACCTTCAAAAGAAAGCTTGCTTGTGTAATTAAAAATTAAATCTTAAATTATGTGCTGCATGTGCTAAAGTTGAGTTGAAGTGTCTTCAGGTTAGAAACAGAAGGAAAGGTTCTTTAGAGCTCTTTTTTGGTTTGTTAATGAAAACTGGGAAACTTTCCTGTTTCCTGCTGTAAGATGATACTGTGTACTTAATTCCGTGCAGTACCAACTTACTGTCCCTTGGATCAGCTTGTAAGCTTTAAACTTTTCTAGTAAACTGACTTGACTTTAAAATTTGGCTATCAGATTCATTTGGCCAAATTTTATTTATTTGGTCTTAGTCAGCTTCCTGTCAAGAACTGACAAACTGTAAGATATACTTACTTACATGTATATCCTGGGGGGAGGGAAAAATCAGAATTGCCAAGCTCCTCAATTAGAAACCTTGTTTACTTATATTTGAGCTTAGAGCTGTTTTGAAGATTTGAGGTAATAGTAAGTTGTGTTCAGAGCAAAGTAACTTTTTTTTTGCTGCTAATGGATCTTACTTTTGGATTGTTGTCCATCTTCCCCTGCTCTGTCAGCATATTGCCATTGTTTTGTTGTGGAGTACCAAGGTACTCTTACATAATCTCTAATTAAAGCCTTTCAAAAAGAAAAAAAGGAGGGTAATTGGAAAGTAGACTGTACAAATAAGTTCACATAATTGACAACTGCATGAAGATGTGAGCCTTTCCCATCTGCTGTCACTTGTAGAGTAGCTGATTTAAAAGGATGCCCTGCTTCTGTTAGAGGTGACATTGGATATATATTTTTTACTTTCATCTTGCTTATACACAGATTATATACATAAATGCAAACTCTTGGATTAAATTATAGCCACTGTTTCATTGAGTAAAATTTAACATATTTCAGAACTGTGTTTTATTACTGGAATTTTTTTATAAGGATGGAGTCATTGTAAAAAAGTGTTATTGTGTGTAGAGTATAGCACATTGCAGATAGCTGTAAATTTGATATTTGTTCACCCCTGTTTTCCAGGACTTCTTGCAAGAAGGAGAACCAACGTCTGCCCGATGTGATGACTTGGCAGCACTGAGAAGTAAAGGCTGTCCTATGGAAGATATAGAAAATCCTAGAGGTAGCAAACAGGTGCTTGAAGATAGAGAAGTAACAAACCGTAAAATAGGTGCTGCAGAGAAGCTGAAACCAGAGGCCATTACACAGATCCAGCCACAAAAATTAGTACTGAAACTAAGAGTCGGTAAGGACAGTTTCATTCTAGTCTTCATATGATTTTTCCGTCACCACCACAAGTGCATTTTATGTTTTGAAAGTATAATCATTTTGTTTCTGAAACTGCTATTGTTCCGATAATCTGAATAATAGCAGAACTATTCAGGTTAACCCCAGGTGTTTAGGTAATTCAAATACTGTCAGATTTTTAGAAAAGATTAGATACAGGTTTTTATCACTTGTTCCAGATATAATTTCTGAGAAAATAGATAAAGCTCATAAAAATGTCAGAATGATTCAGATATGTCACAAAAATTAAATTGTTCTGTTTTCAGTATTTTACAGTTGATTTTCTGCAGTGTGACTTCTTGTAACAAAAGTAGAGGAGCATGCAAAAACCTAGAGAAGTTATGAGAACACTTGCTATTCCTTGAAGTACTCCTGTTACGCAAAGTCTGCGCCAAATGGTTTCGTAATACGTGGCAAGATTTTCAGTTTGCTATATAAAAGTTTCCAGAGGGTAAAGAAGTGGATATGAGACTGCATTAATGAAAACAAAGCAGTTGTGTACCATTTCAAACCCATAAAGAGATATTTGATTAAAATGGGGGTGGGGGAAAAATTCTGGTAGTTCACACAATACTTGAACATAATGGAAACAGACCTTAAGGAGAGTTCCTAGGTGCTGCAACCAGGTCCGAAAATATATTGTATTTACCTGGAATAAGAGCCTGTACTTGGAGGCAGCTGCTTGTTGGGGACTGCATCAATAAATGCAACGTGTTCCGAGGCTGCTTAGCACAGGGAGGAAAGGGAAGAGAAGGAAAGGAATTAAAATTATTTTACAATTTTGGTATTAGCCCTGTTTAGTTCTAGTGACCCTTTCAACTTCAAGAGACGAAATAATAGTCTGCTGACACAAGTTTGATCAGCAGAGCATACAAGGGACCTGGGCAACCAAAACCTATTAACCCAAAAGATCATTGTTCAGTTTATGAGCACTTCTTTTGGTCACAAGGTCTCTGATTAGGGTTTGTGTGCATACAGAGGGGAATGTTTGCTTTCTGTGCAGGCTCTTTTAAACAGTAGCTAAGGAAAATCTAAAGCTTTTATTTGTTTTAAATAAAACATGCTGCATAGCTGCCTGATCCATACACTCATTCCCTTTGCCCATCTTATGCTTTCCCCAGCTTGTTAATTTTCCTCATATTAAGCAAATATTTGCTAATTATTAAACAGACTTAATCAGCAGCAATATCACCATTTCACTTTAGTGACTAAAAGCTGGGATGGAGGAAAAAACTTTCAATTCCATTCCTTATTTCATAAACAATAGGCAAAAGAATTATTTTCCATTTAACTTGGGGGTAGTTCTTGTGCACTGTCTTTCAACATCAGAGTGAAACTACATGCTTTTGTTGGCTAAGCACAGGGTCTTGGCTTACATTTGCAACAGACAGTAACCAATTATCTCAACTACTGTTTCTGTGCTCGGCCTAAATTTGATGCAAAGTAACTTGAAATAATCTATCCAGAACTGATTTTTCTTTTATAAACCTATTTAAAGAGTGTTTTTCCGAAACTAGACCCTTAGGATTTCTTCAGTCATCTTGGATGCAAATAGATATTGAAAATTTATGCTATTAGATCTTTCAGGAACTTTGTTAAAATTATTGCAAGCATCAAGATTTAAAATTGCACCAACTAAGAGAGGCTTGGTTTTAGCAGGACACTATTTTCCATGGGGAAATGAAATGCATTAGACGTGTAAAGTTGGGCATCTGAAATAAATACTCCTTCAAAATTCTTTCATCATAATTTAATGTTAACCATTTCAATTAGCAGGAGAAAAAAACCTCACCACTAGCTCAAAACCTTCATCGTCAATATCTCAAAGACTTTACTTAAAAAGACATTTTTCTTGCCAGTGTAGTTATTGTGGAATTTTTAATGGTTTCTGTTTGTTGTTTAATCTCTGAAACAGGGGAACCGCAAACATTTTCATTAAAATTTAAGAGAGCTGAAGATTACCCCATTGACCTTTACTATCTTATGGACCTCTCCTATTCTATGAAAGATGACTTAGAGAATGTGAAAAGTCTGGGAACAGCTCTGATGCAAGAAATGCAAAAAATAACTTCAGACTTTCGAATTGGTAAGAAAGATTTACTTATTCAAAAAAAGTTTCCTTCCTGATGTTTTTCACATCATTAAAGTGAAAATCACATCATATGAAGAATAATTTTTTTTTTAAAACTAGCAGTATTATGGCAAACATGCTAGCACATAAAACCTACTGAGGAATATGAGAATAGTTGTAATGGAGAAGGTAGAATGTAAACAAATATGAGAGCTATTTTTTAACATCAGATCAACTATAATGAATTTGTATTCTATTGCATCGCGATATAAATAATAGAATTCCATTCTTCGACTTACAGGGTTTTTCTCATTCTCTCCTAGGGTTTGGCTCTTTTGTGGAGAAAACTGTGATGCCATATATAAGTACAACACCAGCCAAACTCAGAAATCCTTGTACAGGTGACCAGAACTGTACAAGTCCATTTAGCTATAAAAATGTGCTCAGTCTTACCAGTGAAGGAAATAGATTTAATGAACTTGTAGGTAAACAGCACATTTCTGGGAATTTGGATTCTCCTGAAGGTGGATTTGATGCAATAATGCAGGTTGCAGTTTGTGGGGTAAGTGTGTGTTGGTTTTCTGAGATAAAATTGTTCTAACTAATACTTTATTAGATGAAATTGTTTTAATACAGCCTTAATGTTTTATGGTGCCTGATGTTTCAACTTGTTATGCTTGTGCTAGCAAGATAAGGTAAACTAGGCTGCATGAATACATTGATTTGTTTTGTGGAGACCTCTAGTGAGTGAATGAAGCCAGCAAATGTGAAGGTGCTGATCACAGGCTGTGTTCACGTCAGATAGATGAGTTCTAAAGATGATGTTTTTAGAGGTTGCTGCAAAAGAAGAGTCAAATTCTGCTCAGAGGTGCAGGGAATTCTAAACAGGCAATTGTTATCCAGTGATTTCAAAGAGTCATTATGGTTTTTCTAGCTCATGTTTCAGAATAGCTTGGTGAATGTTGATTTCTACTAGCTTCTCAGACAGAAGTAGATCAAAAACAGATTTTTGTTTATTTTTGGAGAGCTGATGTATATCGCTTCATTATTCTTTGATGTTTCTGGTCTGACACAGTTCTATGCACCTGTGCAATATAGACTCCAAAAATGATATCCTACTTTACTGCTTTGTTACTCTATTAATATATTGTTAATCAATGAAGTAAGGACTTTCTGTAACTATATGGAGTCTTATTTTAAAAGTGCAGAAGGAAAGTTTATTGCCTTTGGTGAAAATCTTACAGATAATATTTTAGAGGCGACATTTAATTAAATATAAGTGCTTTTAAGATTTGAGTGAATTACAATTTCCAGGACGATGCTTTTGTTATATGGCTTCTCCTACATCTGTCTGCCTTATCATGTATTTACCTCTTCATTGTTGGTCCACATTAATATAAAATAAAGTGGTGCAGAATACTGAAATATTTTTTTTTTTATTTCCTAAGGATCAAATTGGATGGAGAAATGTTACAAGACTATTAGTGTTTTCCACGGATGCTGGATTTCACTTTGCAGGAGACGGTAAACTTGGTGGAATTGTTTTACCAAATGATGGGAAATGTCATCTGGAAAATAATATGTACACAATGAGCCACTATTACGTAAGTCTTTGCATTTTCTTCTAGGGAAATTTATATTTTCTGGTGTTTAAGTTCAAAAAAGTCAATTGAGTAAACTGGCACAGTTTCAGAATTCTACATCTTCTAAACTTTACCCGTTTGCCTATGTATTAAATCAAGTGACTTTTGCTTAAGTAAAGCAAAACTGCAAGAATTAATCCAGTCTTAATTGGAAAACTTCAAGAAGTGGTAACTTTGACACTATGATTTGTGGTAGTTAATAACTGCTTGTTCACTGGCAAACTGTGGTGCTCTGTCCTATTATTTTATTATTTCTTTAGTCTGCTTGTTTAGAAGTAGTTCTACTACCGTCCAGTTATTTCTAACGTCATACCTAGTTGTGTTTTCTTTGGGACCCAGATGATAGAACTGCCTGTAATTAGTCTCCGTTCATGAGTATTTTACTTTTTATATTTTATTTTTTATTTTATTTTATGTCTGTTAGCCATTGTGAATCATTTTATCATGAACTCTCACTGTATACTTGTAATTTTTAAATCAATTTTGCACTGATTTGTAACTGAAATGGGATAGAACTCTGACTGCTTAAAATCTTATGATGCAAAATTTATGATAAAAATATGTTTAACAACATTGTCACCGTGTCTTATTTAAGCAGATGAAAAGTGAAATGAAAAACACTTACTTAATAGGGTGAACACAATAAGCTTTACAAAGTTTGCATGTTTGTATTCCTAATTGAGAGTGCTTGTTCAATGACAACCTACAATTAATTCAATTTTATTTAATCTTTTCTTTATGAAACTGGGCAAAAGCTAGTGGTTTTCACAGAGATGTCATATGGAAAACTATCAAAGATAATTTTCTGAGAACATTGAGATTAGGAATTTAACTTGGAGGATTTAAATGTCGGGGAATAGGATAACATTCTTGTTGTCCCTTCAAAGATCACCTATCTTCATGGGGCATATATGGAATCTTTTCAAGGATTGTTTGTTTGAGGGATTGTTTTTTCTTTAGAGTTGTAACATAAGCTGGCTAGTTAGAAGTCTTATGAATGTTTCTAGAAGTAATTTGTATTTCTACTGTCAAAATGTTTCTGATTTTCTACTTTGTGTATTAACTTTGAACTGCATTTTATGCTTGATGTTTTTTAATAGGATTACCCCTCTATTGCTCATCTGGTACAGAAGCTTAGTGAGAACAATATTCAGACAATTTTTGCTGTTACTGAAGAGTTTCAGGCAGTTTATAAGGTAAAGATAAGTAACATATTTCTGGTCTCTACTTTTTTCTCTTTAACCCATTAGAGACTTCAGGTTTGGACTGAATTAATTAAAGTTGCTTAATTTGAAATTAAAACAAGTATGGATGGAAGTGATCACAGTAGTATTTTGCTATTTATGTTTTTGTTAATAAACCTTTTTTTTAAGTCATTCAAAGCGATACTGAACATGTTAGTAATTTCCAAGGAGAAAACAGTTCTCATACTTCCTTAGTAAATAATCCTCCTTGTGTCTTTTTATACCTTTATAGATGTAAGGCAGTGGAGAACATACTTACAATGCTACTTTTTATGAACGTTTTTACAACAAAATAGCTTAGGAGAGTGTAGACACCTATGAAAGAACATATTTTGTCCTTTTTGCTCTATTTATATTCATGATGGTTAAAATTGAATGTTGGATGTGATTATGAAATAAGAAATTACTATGTAAAAGAGATGCTTATTTTTCCTCATTTTAATGCAACAAGGTATAATTTGTTCTTTTATCTGTATTCAAATTGTAAGGTTTTTTTCCACTAGAAATCATCTTTTTTACATTTATCCCTAGAAGTCTTGTGCTTCTTTTTTAAGATCTTGAAGATGTGTGTGGTAAATTTGTGCAAGAGAACATCTTTTATTCTATTCTGTTTTATTGTTACCATAAAATCAATGTCTTAATTGACAAATTTAAAGTGAAAATGCAGAAGAGAAAGATGGATATTTCTTTTTTATTCCAGTATTCCTTTGTATAACCTCAAAAATCATGAAGAATGCTGGCAACACTTCAACTTTATTTTTTGAAGTACTTGATCTTGACTGGTTAATCCAGTAAAGCATTATAACACCATACAGGTATTTACACTACAATGTATACTTGATTTGTTAGTCAGGCTGTAACTTCCCTTTTACTTTTGTAAATATTGACAGGAACTGAAAAATCTGATACCAAAATCAGCAGTGGGAACGTTGTCTTCAAACTCCAGCAATGTGATTCAGCTGATCATTGATGCATACAATGTGAGTTCAGATTTTGTTTGTATAGTATTTGTTTTTCTTGCTTCTAATTTACTATGATTTTTTCCAAGGTAGATTTTAAATTTTTCTACAAAATAGGAAGTTTGTATTCTAAACTGTAACTGTACAGCCAGTGCACTAAAACCACATCAGACTTTCAGGCACTGTGATCGGAGCTTAGATGACTAGAAAGATACACGCTTACGGTCTCTTAACCTCTTTACTTCTTCCTTCTAATTTTATCATCTATGTTTTCCCTTTAAACAAACAAACATAACCCTTCCTTTAGGACCTTTGGCTCTTTGCCTTATTTCAACATGGAAAAGGAGCGGGCCATTTTTCAACCTGGAAAATGTCTCTGTCAACCTCAGTGGTTTTTTCATTTGGCTCCAAAATATTTTCTTCATAGCTGTTGTGTAAATGAGAACCATTCCCCCTTTGGAGTACATAGAACAAGTGTCTGCCAACGTCCATGCGTAGCAGGGCTCAGGTGTGAGAAGGGGTCACCATGCGTGAGGATGGGCAGCCCTGAGGCTGTCTGTCTCAGCACACTGGAACTGCCCAGCCCAGAAACCTGGAAGGCTGGGGCAAAGTGTCCCAGTCTGCTGGGCACGGGCAGACGCTGCAGCATTTCCCTCTGCTTAAAACATACCTGAGGGAGAAGAGCGTACTTGGACCTTGTTGTGTTAAGAGCCAGAGGCCACTTGTGCTTCCCCTTGAGAGCCACTGGGCACAACACGAGGTCGGACTGGGAGCAGGTCCCAAAGCCTCTTTTGCTTGTTCTTCTGCATGTCTTGCATTTCCTGGCATATCTCTGCATCAGTAGGAGTGAGGGAGAGTTCATCAAAATGCTTTTGCAACTCCATTCTGAGTTAGCTAATAGCAATTGTTTTAGTCCCTTTCTTCAGAGGTTATCCTGGAAAACAGTAAGCTACCAAAAGGAGTGGCAATCAGTTACAAGTCTTACTGCAAGAATGGAGTGAATGACACACAAGAAGATGGAAGGAAATGTTCTAACATTTCAATAGGAGATGAGGTAACTTCCAATACGCGTGCTACTCTGAAATTTCATTGAAAGTGTCCAATATTTATTGTTTTTTATAAATATTACTAAGTTTCTTTTAATAATATAGCACTCCATTTATTTTTGTTTTCAGGTTAGATTTGAGATTAATGTAACAGCTAACGAATGTCCAAAGAAAGGACAAAATGAAACAATTAAAATTAAACCACTGGGATTCACTGAAGAAGTGGAAATTAATCTCCAGTTCATCTGTGAATGTCAGTGTCAAAGCGAAGGAGAACCTAATAGTCCAGCCTGCCACGAAGGGAATGGAACATTTGAATGTGGCGCATGCAGGTAAATATATAGACCTTATTTATTTTTGCAAATGGGAAATATGAGCTATATTTGGTTTACTTAATTAAGGTTTATTTGATTTTAATAATTTTTGAATGAAGGAACAAGAATTATTGTTATAACCCTATTTCTTTTAGGACATCTTGACATACTGTCATATATCTGCAAATAATCCTTGTGCTGGAATTCATAATATCGATCATTATATTGGAGCTATTGCACACATCGGAATTAGAATGTGGCCTTGGGTTAGTCCTTTAAAAGATGTAGGCTTTAATGCTTTTTTTGTTCCCATATTTAATTTTAAGGGCTATCTATTGTAGCGGAATTATAGGAGAAAATGGGATTAACTTGTGATATTTTTGCAAATATTAGTACTTATCTAATTTTGTCTTTCTAATGTGAATTCTGCTGATTTCAAGAAATTCAAAGTCCTCCTAGGTTTTGATAGGAGCTCCTACCTAGGTTGGCACCAATTATTTCATAGAAGGGAAGAGTAAAGTAGTTGTTCTTTTGCGACTTTTATTTTGGATGACTTTTTCTCCCTCAGTCTCTTCCCCATATGTTATTTTTAACCTTTTAGGGTCTTATTAAAATATTTCTTCTAATTACATGCATCTATAAATCTTTATGTGTAATCTTTTATATACTTATGCCTTTGAAATTTCCATTATTGCCAATCATAGTTATTAGATCAGATGTAGATCTCTCATAACACATTTGAAAATCAAGTAAAATGATACTGGATTTTCTGGATTTACACACCACTAGGAGAGTAGTTGAAGATTGGCCTCTAGTACGTCAAGGTTTAAGGCTTTTTTTCCCAAGAAACCTACAGCAAAAATGAAAACAGTCTCTTCTTGGAAACCCTTGAGACAAGAATGCAAAGACCAGAACAAAATTAAGTAGTTCCCAAGGAAAACAAGATCCAGGACTTCAGAAAACAGTACTAGTTCCTGCTCAGTGAACTGTAGCTGAAATAAGAGTTATAAGTCTTTTTCCTCATACTTCAATATGCAATTATTTATGTGACTGAAAATAAAGGAGAAGTTACTGACTTCAAGTTCATAGGACTTCTGGTGTAGGACTGACTAACATCGTTGTGGTGAAGCTGATGACTGTAGAGAACTGAGTGTTTGAAAGAATGACATATGGCTCTTAACTCCTTAATACTCAGTAAATTGAAGAATAACTGCTTCAGACAATAAACACTGAATAAATTGCTTCATTTTGAAGACATTTTTTGGTGTTTCCTTTAAATAATGAACCATTAAACTTGGTATCCCTGTTATTAGTGTCCCCATAATTTCACACAGGATAACAGACCTGTGGATAAGAACAGCCTTTTGCTTTTGGAGCAAGAGCAGTTTCATGATGGAAGCATCATCTCTGAATGACAGGTGACAACAGCTTGCCAATTGCTGAACAAGAACAAACTCCATTTCTTCATCATTGCTTTATTCTTCATAAGTGCTGAGCCCCAAAGATCTCAGCTGAATTTGCTGGTGCTCAGCAACTCTGAAGATCAGCTACTCCCCTGACTAGTTGCTGCTGTTTGTGGGAAATTCTTTCATTGAAAGTTAACAGCAGCTACAGTGAACAGTCACTGTCACTTAAAAGTAATTACGGTTCTGTCACATTGGAGAGGAATTAATAGTGGTTATGTGGCAATCTAGTTAGAGGTGGTGACAACAGTTTCTCACCTGGAAAAAGTAATCAGGATAGGAGCATCTTAGTTGAGTTACCTCCAGCAGCTTCGAGAGCTGTTAAGTAGCTAGAAATCCTATTTTAAATTGAACCTGGAACATTCATTGAGATAAGTCACTATTACTCCTGTTCTCTGTGCTATTTTTGCAGTCTTTTTATTGTATATGTTTTAATTAATTAGGTTTAAATTTTCAGTCGTGTTCTTACCTTGCAGATGTAATGAAGGACGAATTGGAAGACTTTGTGAATGTAGTACAGATGAAGTAAATAGTGAGGATATGGACGCTTACTGCAGGAGGGAGAACAGTACAGAAATATGTAGTAACAATGGAGAATGCATTTGTGGACAATGTGTATGCAAGAAAAGAGAAAACACCAACGAAGTGTATTCTGGCAAATATTGTGAATGTGATAACTTCAACTGTGATCGATCAAATGGTTTGATTTGTGGAGGTGAGAAGTGACTTCAGACTTCTTTATAGACAAAACTGGTGAATAGTTTACAAGTCTATCAACTGTACCCATTAAAGCAGTGATACTTAGCTTAAAAATACATATCTACTTGATGAGATGAGAAAATACACAGAGTAACAGTGACTGAAAACACTTTTTATTAATAAAACAGCTCTTCGTGATCCTGAACATAGGGTGTGTTAATACATGTTCCAGCCTTCCTTGATTCAGAGCTAAAAGAAGGATATAAACTGAACTTGACTTCTGCTGTTTATTACAGAATTGCCCTCAGGTATTATAGTAAAGAATGCTGAGACAACTGTCATGAGATTATAAAGTTATTCTGGCTCAGTGTAACCACTGCGTCAATAAAAAAAGATAATGACCTCAGTTTACTTGTAATAGTGTTTGAGCTTGTGCTTGACAACATACCAGTGAGATGCTATCTTGAGACTATTTTGAAAGGTGAGTGAAGCTTAGAATGTGCTACACCCAGAAAGATGCTTTAAGTACGTGAAACAAGACTCTAAATGGCACTTTATTCTGAAATTAAAAGCAATTTAGAAAATCGTCTAGCAGCGAGTGTCTAACTTAATTTTGCTGCATATATTTTTGTCCTGTAACTTCCTTAGGCTTCTTCATACATGGAAGTAGCTGGTAGGAGTGTAACTACTACCTCAGTTTTGACTGCGATCCAAAAAATGAAACAGAGAAGGCGCTAAGCTTTAACTGAATTAAGAGAATACCTAATCTGTCTGATTTAGATGGAATACACCTGTTGCTCATCAGCTGTCCAAAGGTTAGGAGCAGTGGTGGTGGTGTCCCAAAATAGATGGTGACAGAGGAGTGTTGACCTGAACACTTTATTTTCAATGGAGAAGAAGAAGTGTAGCCAGAGATCTTTCCATTCCATCCAAATTGCCCTTTTTGAGATACGGATATCTGTTTCCTCTGTAGGGAATGTAAAGAGCGTAAAGCTCAGGTGAGACGGAGTTACAGTAGCTGAAAGGTTTTATAAGGAGCCTAAGGGAGCACTGCACTGGTGTGGCCTCACCTCAAGTATTGTGTGCATTTTGGGGCACTACAGTATAAAAAGGACTTAAAACTATTAGAGACCCCCTCCAAAAGAAGGCAACAAAGATGGTGAAGGGACTAGAGGGGAACGTATGTTAGAAGCAGATGAGGTCCCTGGGTTTGTTCAGCCCAGAGCAGAGCAGGCTGAGGGGAGGCCTCATGGCGGCCTGCAGCTCCCTCACGAGGGGAGCGGAGGGGCAGGCGCTGAGCTCTGCTCTCTGGGGACAGCGACAGGACCCGAGGGAACAGCATGGAGCTGGGACAGGGGAGGGTCAGGCTGGGTGTCAGGAAAAGGTTCTGCACCAAGAGGGTTGGTTGGGCACTGGGACAGGCCAGGGACAGGCACTGGGACAGGTCATGGCACTGGGCCTGCCAGAGTTCAAGAAGCATTTGGACAATGCTCTCAGACATAGGGTCTGATGTTTGGGTGGTCCTGTGTGGAACCAGGAGTTGGACTCGATGATCCTTGTGGGTCCCGTCCAACTCAGAATATTCTATATTTCTAGGTGTTTCATTTTTCTATGTTATAAAGTCTAAGTTAGTGCATTCCTCATCTTTTTAGATCTTGCATTATAAATTTACATAGAGATAGGTACAGTAGTGATCAATAAATATTGATCTGTAGAGTATTTATATACATACAAAATTGCCAGCTGAAGCAGTCCTGTGATGCTATCCACCCATGAGGTATGGCCATCACATTACACTGTTTTGATCAGCTTTCCGTAGTCTCATCGTTTTGTTTATGAAAGGAAATCCAAATGTAGGAAAATGGGAGAAGGAAAGAAACTTCTGTAAGTAGTTTTTTAAGGACATAAATTTATTTTTTAGCTCTTTTGATTCATTAGTATATTCATTTTTTGTCCACCAGAGTTTTCTTTTCCCTATATATTTGAAGATGGTAAACATTTTGTTTCTTAATGTCATAAACTTGTTTAATATAAGACTTCATTTAACTGAAATATCTTTTCAATGCTCAGGAAATGGTATCTGCAAATGCAGAGTGTGTGAGTGTTTCCCCAACTTCACTGGCAGTGCTTGTGATTGCTCCCTGGATACTACTCCATGTATGGCATCTAACGGGCAGATTTGCAATGGAAGAGGAACCTGTGAATGTGGAACTTGTAATTGTACAGATCCCAAATTCCAAGGCCCCACATGTGAAATGTGTCAGACTTGCCTTGGTGTCTGTGCAGAGCACAAGTAAGTATCTAGAAAACCAAATCCTAGCTTCCATTCATTTGGCTTCATGGTGAATTTATGCGTAATTTGAAAAATATGGTGTGCCCTGAAATGCAGGAATATAATGCTATCTGTTTAGGTAATAAAAGTCTTAAGGTGAGAATCAAGAATTACAAACTAAACAGTGTTAAATTCTTTCTAAAAATTCTTTCTTAAATTCTTTCACTGCTGTTTTTTGTTACGCACAGAAATGGGTATATTACGTTAAATCAGTTTTATCCGTTCACGTTGACTTGGGCAGGTTACAGCTTTCCCCTATTTCATGTATGCCTGCTAACAGCCAACTTTCTGCAGAGTTGCAGGAAGCTTAGGTCTGATGTGACAGGCTGTAAAGTCAAGTCCCACCGTCTTGAACTTTTGGAATTAATGCAGCAAAAGTAAGCATAGATAAACTGCACAGTTTCCAGAATAGTTAAAATTTCAGCTAAGCTTTTTGCTTAGAACTTCTGTTTTGTTTTTAACCTTTTTTTTTTTTTTTTTCTAAAATCCTATTGAAGAATTCAGATTATCCTGACAGGCAAAAACTAAACTTAGATGTGTGGGGGCCAATGAAATCTGCATCCCTGTCTTAGGAAATCCAGATTTTTTCAAGGAAACTGTTTTCTACATTCAGAATTTTGAAATAAATTTGAGTAGTGGCTCTGCTGATTCCTAGCTTTGTGCAACTGACTTTAAGATTTCTCTTAGCTCAGTCTTTTTACTATAAAAATCCTGCTCAGTCTGCTATTTTTCAATGATTTATTCAAGTGATATCTTACTGTAAAACTAATTACACAGTTCGTTCTTTTTAACCCATCAGTCTCTCAGATACTGTTTCATTGTAAATCTTCTGCTCCTACATTAACTTCTTTGAGAGAATATTCATTTTCCAGGTGTAATTGTTGAAAATGTTTTAGAATTATTTCCTTTTAGAAGTTTAGGTCTTTTTTTTTTTTTAACCCTCTGTCCTTGAAGCTTGCCAGTCATTCAGTAAAACAGAAATTTGGCAAAGCAGGTTTTTGTTAATCAAAAGATACATTAATGTTACGACTGGTTAAAAAAAAAGTCTTGCTTCTTTTTTTTTTGCTTTTATGGCAATGTTTTTGTTTTTTGTTTTTTTCCCCTCATTTACATTTCTTTAGATTAAATGCTGAAAATCTTTTGTGAATATACTAGAAAGCATTGCTTCTGATTTGCATTTCCACAGGGACTGTGTTCAATGCAGAGCTTTCAATAAGGGTGAAAAGAAGGAAACATGTTCTCAGGAATGTATGCATTTTAACATGACACGGGTAGAAAGTCGAGACAAATTACCGCAACCAGGCCAGCCCGATCCACTGTCTCATTGCAAAGAGAAGGACGTCGATGACTGCTGGTTCTACTTCACATACTCCGTCAACTCAAATGGTGAAGCCAATGTCCATGTGGTAGAGACCCCAGGTATAAACATGATGTTGTCATTTCTCTGTCACCTTAATTTCCGCACTTACATAGTACAAAGTCGCTCTGGTTGTTTTGCCTGAGTTAGATGCATTCAGCAATAGGAACTATTTCCTGTGTGAGAGTTGCTTATCTCTGGAAACACAGTGGCTTTTTTAAAAACATAAGTCTCTCTAGATCTGTTTTTTCTTTAGGCTGATGGGAAAGGGTTTTGTTTTTTAAAAACAAAAAAATCAGGTATATAGATTTGTTTTCCGTTTGTATTTTTTTTCTTTCAGTAGAGATCGATTCCTAAGATAAGGAAATATTTAAAAGAAAAAAAAGTTGCGTAGAAGCAAAGTGTTAGTTGCTAACTAGCACATATCTAAGTAACATCTATATATATTACTTACAGTCTGAGATAAAATGAGGAACACCTTTTTTAACTTAAAGCTCTTGCATGTTTGAAATACAATTGCTAGCTATTTTATTCTTATACTCTGGATGAATTGCTTAAAGGGTTAGCAGTGTGTAGACTTCATCAGAATATTAAATATTCTATTGCTAAGATTAAACAAAAATTAGAAGGATAAAAATAAGATGGAATGTTACAAGATGTTCTGTACTAAAACTTTAGTAATTTGAAGTGAAAGTAGTATTATCTTTGGTACTCTAAATACTGGCTTCAGCGCAAAATAAAATTTTAAAGGCATCTTCATACACCTTACCTTCACCATTCTGTAAAATCATTTTTTCCTTGTTTTGTTCCCTAGAATGCCCTAGTGGCCCTGACATCATTCCTATTGTAGCTGGTGTGGTTGCTGGAATTGTTCTTATTGGACTTGCGTTGTTATTGATTTGGAAACTACTAATGATCATTCATGACAGAAGAGAATTTGCTAAATTTGAAAAGGAGAAGATGAATGCCAAGTGGGATACGGTAAGTGAGGAGGCTTTTATTTGTATAAAAGCTGCAGTAGTTGGTGAGGATTAGGAGATTGTTGTTCACATGCCCTACATGTTTCAGATTTGTTTCTCCATAGGACAGGAATACAGAAATATCCTTTTTTTAAGCTGATTTAAAATGTGTCATTTGTTACCAATAGCAAAACAAAAACAAACAAAAAAAATCACAGTCCTCTTCAAGAAGAAGATCTTGGTTTAGAAAAGTGAGTAATAACTTCAGTTGGAATAAAATTTCAGAGAGAAAATGTGATGGTGAGAGAATAGTTCAGCTTTGCAGTTGTACCACATTCTATAAAGATACTATTAAAATGTCTGTTAGAAGGTGAAAATCACACTTGTATAAAATAAAGAAGGAAATTTTATGCTTATGAAAGAGATCTTGTAAATATTCACATGGGATTAGTTGGGAGATTTCAATAACTGGTTGCAAGGTCATGATTGGTGCTGGCTTGTTGAAATCTTCCCAACCTCTTGACAACAGAAAAAGTACGTAAGAAAAGCAAGCCTTATGGTCTGTAGGCTTACATGTGATATGGGGTCTCTGCCTCTGGGAAATGCTAGGAATCTGCTAATCAAAAACCCTGTGCTACTGTTCTATAGGTCAATACCCATATACGGTTGGTGAGGGAATAATTTGAAAAAATCTCCTAGGATGTCTTCTGTTAAGAAAATTAAGTCTAAATTGGAAAAATAATACTAACAATTTTCTTTATATATGGCATGATTTTTTCAGTAACAGTTGAGAATGTTGCTTTTTTTTCCCTGTTGAATTATTCGACATTGACCATTTCTTTTACTTCAGCAAGAAAACCCAATATACAAGAGTCCTATTAACAATTTCAAGAATCCAAACTATGGACGTAAAGCTGGTCTCTAAGTCTCAGTTTGTATCTTCTTTCATTTTCTTCCTTTTTTTTCCTTTGCATGTCACTTCGAACTCACTGTGTGTCACAGTCAGTTAATCACAATTTGAGTCTTGTGCAGTTTATCTACTGCTGCTTTGATTCTGGGGTTTTAAAGAATGCAGCTTGAAAGTCTAACTTGTTTTGACAGAAAGATTGCTTACTTACTAATATCACCAGTACTGGCTTAAACTATTCTACAAGTGATATATTTTTTTAAATGAACTATTTGTGAATAACTATGTGGGTATATAATAGAACAGTTCTTTGGATTAAAGAAGCTCTTTGGATTGTGAAGAAATGCAGTGTTCAGGGAAGGATTTATCTTCTACACCCTCAAATCAGCAATCAGTTTGCTTAAAACTGATGTGTTTGCAAAGCTGGTTTAGATATTCCTGAGATATCCAGCCTATAAATATAATATTTTTTTAAGTGCTTTGGCTTATTAACCTAGCATAGAATGAGCCTGAATTTAAAGTGTGAAATGCATATGCTCTACTCATTTGGTAATTAAATATGCATCTTATTTTTTCCATCCCTATTTCTGTTGTAACTGGCAATATCGATCCTTGTAGCTCAGTCAGCTTGGGGCCTTCCTTAGAAAAGAGCATTCATGTGAGAGGAGGAAGTGTTCTTGTCCCCTCCAGATGTACATTTTGCCCTAGTTTCTTAGTCCTTCCTAAACTTTGTCTGAACTCCTAATTTGTTTGGAAATGCTGACTTCAGTTCTCTTCATACCCAGAGACAAACAGTAGTATCCAGAAGAGCAAGACAGTAAACCAGAAGTGATGGATATCCTGTGTAGACTTTAAGATTGCACTGTCTTGAATGCTTTAGGATTCTCCTCCTTCCCTGGGATTCCCAGTTGCTGGGGAAGGAGTGGGAAAGGGGGGATGAGTAGGGGAGCAGATGTCAGAGTGCTGAGAGGTAAGAAATGCAGAAAATCTGATTAAAGGGAGGGAGTGGGACCTGAAAACGTTGGGAAGACAGCACATCCCTTTAAATATCAAAGGGCTTTTTTCAGGAGCTAGTGGAAGGGAAGGATCTCTATCTCAAATTTTATTCTGTCTGCTGTTTCAATTTTCCAGTGTTGCACTTGAAAGATTTTGTAAAGAGAAAATGGGAATTAAGAGTATTTGAGCTCTTACCTGTCCTCACTATGACATTTTCAAATACTTTGTCTAGCATTCTGAGCTCCAGCTTGATGAAAAGTACTTTCCTTTTCTCTTTACAATCTTTTTATTTTCCAGTGTGTCCAAAACGGATTGTAAAAAAAAAAAAAAAAAATTTAAAAAAAATGTTTTGCTTGCCACAGTGACCACATTCACCTTCTTTCCATTTTTTTTTCTTCTCAGAGTTGATTATTTTGGGGAGGAGATTGAGTTCTTACTCCTCTTGAATATTTCACGTATTCCATCTGTTAAGTCTCTGTTACCTTCTTTTCCTGCTGTTCACTGACTTGTGTATTTTCTGTTCCGTGCAGAACAAGCATGTAACAAACCACATGGTGTGTAACTTCCATTCTTTCTTCTCACTCTCTACCCCATGACTCCTCCCAGGATATAATGTCTTCAGTGTTGCCATTTCTTCTCAAAATTCACTTCTTGCAGAAAGCTTTCTTTCCATGGAGAGTGAATCCTGCCTTCTTGTTTCACTTACTGTGAAAATCAAAAAATATGAAGGAGTGTAGGTTCTCAAGTATGATTTTAATCCTTTCTAGTATCCATGGAAATATCCGATCCTTGGAGAGAGAGGGCAGGCTGTTTTAGCTTTATTGGCCACCAGAAAGTATTGGCAGAACAGGTCACCCATAAAAAGAAAAAGGAGAAAGTCTTCCTTTTCCCTATATCTCAGATTTTCTGGGCTTCCATTCAATACGAGAGGAAGAAAGAACTGTCTCACGTTGACAAGGAAGTTTTCTGGAATCCCATTACAAGAAAAATCCACCGGAATAAGTTCCCTCCAGATGTGTACATACACAATAAAAGAAATTGTGTGCACTTTGTGTATCCCTTCCATAGCAGTCATACTGATACGTGGCCTGGTTACTGCCGCGAGCAGAGCTGCAGCAGCACACAGCTCGCCATGGACCAGGTGCCCGGGTACTTCACCAGCCCTGGGCTGTGGCACAGCGAAGGGGTTGTCCCCGCAGCTCCCTTGCATCTGGTGCTCAGGGAGGCTAGGCTGAACCGAGTTCAGTTTGTCCTTGGCCTGCAGCACCGACTGCATGGTTTAGATTTGTGCCGTTAAAAAGGTATTTGCTTAGTTGTAGGCTAGTTGTTTTCTTCTGGTCTTCCAGTCGTGGTAGGTGATGCCCTCTGTCACCTGTACTGCCCTCAACCTGGGCCTTTAGGTGATGCCCTCTGTCACCTGTACTGCCCTCAACTGGGGCCCCTCCTGGGCCTTTGCTTTATCCTCTGATTCAGTTGCTGTATTTACAGATTGACAGATGACTTGTCTTTTTACTGTAAAATAATGAGTAATGATAATGGTAATATAATGAATAAAACGAAAGTATGAGAGCTGAAAATCGTAAGAGCCAGCTCTTGAACAATTTGGGCGAGTTTAAATATTCTGGAGTGCAGTTTCCTACAGACCTAGGGTTTAAACCCACTATATAGGTATTTCAGGTGACTGTTGAAGCAGTAAGTCCATGGAAAAAAAAAAAAAGGAATAAAAAGGTTGATCAAACATCCTGTATAATAAGTTTATCCTTATAAAGCACCAGACTAAACTGTTTACTTCTGAACAGCCCAGTCTGATTAAAAATAAGTACTGTTGCAAGAACATGATGCTTTATTCTCTCTTGAAGGTATTTTTTTAAATGCCTCTATCTTTTGTCCAATGTATTTCATTCTATCTTGCATATAATTATTGTTTGTTGATTTGTTTTATTGTTGTTTTTGTTTAAGTGTGTGTGATGTTTTAATTTATAAGAACTTGTGGCAGAAGTTTTTCCTAACTTTGCATGCTTAAACCAGTGTGTTTTCTGCACTGGCATAAAGGAAATGGGTTTACTTACAAAGCCGTAGCTCTTGTCTAAGCAAGTTTGGACTACCACGTTTTAGTGGCCAGTTAAAAATAGGGAATGCTGCTAACCTCTGGAAGTTCGTACCGTGTGCCAGCTGTCAGGGGACTAAGTGAGGTGAGAGTTGGGTTAGACTAGTGGACGTATTATTTACTACTTCCATGTTAGTTTTAATAATAAACTGTCCAGAAGACTTTGCTGAGACAGAGACTGAGCGTGGCTGGCAAGGCCAGTGCTGCCAGTGCCTGGCTAACAGAAGCCATTCGGGCGCCTCTCTTCTGGTTACAGGCAGTAAAGCCACACAGGCTGCTAAGGTGATTAAGCGCCAGGTTGGGTTAAGCTGAGCAGTTCTGACTGTGGCGACTGAATCTCCATTATTCGTAGCGGGAACTGAGACGCTCAGCTGATGTGGGGAGGCACCTGGTTGAGTGCTGCTCTGTGACCTAAATCCCAGTGTGACTTCTTGTAAATGTAAGCCCAGGGGAGGACAGTACAGCATCTCACTTTCTTTGTAAATAGGCGTTATGCTAGCTAAATAAAGAGCTTGTACATCTCAAATCATGATTTCTCTTGAAGAAGCATTATAATAAATATTTACAGTCATATTTTGCAAATTGCATTTTGGACCTGATTCCAAATAGAAATTAATTGCGTGAGTTGTACCCTGCAGATTTCCAGGTTTTACTCCTAACCTTTGGACTGATTCCTGCAATACCTGATGGATGGAAGTTACTGCTCTTTTACAAATAAGAAAATGTAAACATATACCTCCATGCTTGTGCAGGGGGTAGTCTGTTTTGTAAAATGTTGAAGGTTAAAAGCACAGAGTAACAAGTGTTATATAATGCCTTGCTGTTGAAAAGCTATGTGCATTATTTTCTAATCTGTATTCAATATAGCCTACTAAGCTTATAGACTTTCTCTGAACTACAAATTTTACTGTTTTTTTTTTCTGTGTGTGTGGATTTTTCCTGTTTTGTTTGTTTCCGAAGTTTTTGTTAAAACTTGTCTAGGAAACAATCAACATACGTTGCCAAGCCCTTTGAGGCATAATGAGGTATTTCAGTTACTGATGAAATCCCTTATCCCTGGATGTTTTTTTCAGTTTAATCTGTATCTTACTGTTTCAAAACCTTTTAATAAAAAAATATTCTGGGAAGAAGGTACAAATAATTTTTGCCTTGATAATTTTTCTGGCTGAGAACTAGCCACAACACTGTGTTTCTGTCAGAAATAAATTCTTTCCCTCAGCTACCCATCCCTTTCCAAACCAGTAGATGACAGATTTTTAATCAAGAGAGAGTTGTCCTGGCATCTGATAGAAGAGCCTTTTACTGTTACCGTGTATTTGTGAAGTTTAGCCAACACTGGACACCTAGTTCCACGTTTACCTCAAACCAGATGATGCTGACTCAGGTCTTGAGGAGATGAAGTAGAGAATCTTGATTTCCAGGGAAGAGACACTGTCCAGCAGTGCAGTTTCTGGACTTGAGAGATTAGGCTGGGGTGGCAGATCTAGCAAGATTGCATGCGCTTCTTTGGTTCTGGCATGTAGAAAAGCCTACTTTAAGGAGAAATACCCTTTTTGTCTGAGAGAAACTGTGACAGAAAGGCAGAATACCAGCTAATTGGGCTTGCCCTAGCAGCAGGAGCTGCCTCTGTTGGGGTACAGTCACTTGTCCCTTGCCAGATCTCACAAATAGAAGGCAACAAACTTCCTAGGAATTGATATGAAGGTTTCAGACCAAGTTGTTTCTTGCTTGTCTTGTCACCTTTTGGCACATCCTGTGGTATTTGTAGTTGATGTTCAATGTTTACGACCCTGGAAAAAACAGGCATGCTTAATCTCTATAAATCACATATATTTACAGGGGCTTTGAGTTTCTTAGAAATAAAATGAATATTTGGAACAGCATCTCATGGCAAGATGCAACCCGTTTAATGGGTAATACTAGTCACTTAGGTTTAGACACTTTACAGAACACCTGCTATGTGCCATCTGAGCTGAAGTGCTGTGTGAAGTACGATAAAAGACTACTTGAAAATCTACTTTATTAAAGCAATAAGTCTCTACCAGACACAGTTTGCTCTACACCCAAAGCCAGACTATCAAAGATTAAAGGAAAAAAAATGTCATCCAGGGTTGGGGTGTAGGGCTAGGATTTCCTTTGACTGTAGGAACAATAATTTTAACCTGAAATGTTTTAAATGGTTTGTAATTTAATAGGGCAGAATTGAATAATGGTGTTATAAGTTATCTCAGCTGGGAGGAACCTCAAAGATACTCCCTTCCTAACCTTCAGATATTCCCCTGCTGCTAATGAAGGCCAGATACAGTTCTAGCCAGAGCAGTGCTCAGGCTGAGATCTGCTCTGTACTGAATTTCCTCAGAAATTATTCATACATGCACAGAAGAGCTTTACATTGATAAACAATGTTTATTTAGCTTGAAGTGTAGTTGTGGTAAGAGTACAGTACTGGAGATGCAGGCTGTATCAGTGGAGTTCTAGCAGGTGGAGTTTTTTCTAATAAGATTTATCTATTCATTTAGAGTTCAACGAGTTCATCGTAGGTGTGCAAAGATGTGCCATAAATGGAGTAAGATTTACTGAGATAAAAGGAAACTTGGGGACAAGGGAAGTTTAAACTTAAAGTAAGCTTATTTTAGAGGTTTTCAAATCTCAGTAAGAGAGAGATAAGCAGTTATGTGGGCATTCCTCTTATCAGTAGAAATAATGTTTTTATTACAGCATTCTCACCAGGACACTAATCTCTTAGTTTTAACTATGCATTTTCTGTATATTGGGATGGGGGGAAACCTGCAGGAATAAAATGAGAATGACAAGTGCTAATGTTCAACATTAAATATTGTATGTGTATTGTTAAAATAGTACAAGCCTTTCCAATCTGTTACTAGAATTAAATTATAATATGAAATAAGCTATTCAGATATTAATTATAGCAGAATGTGGTCTGTGATCTGTCATAGTTTCAAAAGATATCGTTTGCAGTTCTTTAAAAAAGCATAATGGGCTACAGACCTGAGTTGACTGCTCAGCCCTGAGATACGAGCATATGAGGTGCAGCAGTATTGAAGGAAACCTGTGGCATAAACTGAATAGGATCATGCCCTAACCCTTTGCTTTATTAGCTAAGCATGCCTTTGTTAAAGTTGCAAGAGGGAAAAATAGTTTGACTTAAGCTGTTTGTATACAAACAAAACATTTGTGGATAATTTCTTAAGCTAATTTTCATACTTCTTGCAAACACAGTGCTTTTTTCATCTCTTTGAATGTTAATATAAATGTTTTTCTTTTTCTAGGGTGAAAATCCTATTTACAAGAGTGCAGTGACAACTGTGGTCAATCCTAAATATGAGGGAAAATGAACACTGCTTGTATAACTTCACAACACTGTATGCAGCATAGCAATTTTTGTAGTCACAGTAAGATAGATTTAGGGCAAACTGCAGTGATTTTACTAATTCATTACATATAGGTTTGTTTTCCTGTTCAGGTTTTGAGAATGTACCATATGTAATTTTTTTATTTTTATTTTTTTTGCAAATAAAAATAATCAGTGCCGGGGTCTGACAAAAAAACTTGAGACTGTATAGCCTAGTCAGCTAAGGTCACATGGTGCCTTTTTGACCTTTTTCCACTCCCTTGCTGTGAATCTAGATCTTCTACAGGGTGTGATACTGCTATGACATGATGGGAGGGAAATGGTTAAAGCAATCAGCATGAGGGCTCTGCCTAGCCATTTAGTATTAAAATTTTTTAGCTTTACAGGGAAATCAGGGCTTGAGTTTGCAGGTATAATTAAACTCATGTAGCATGGAGCTGGTGAATAACTGGTGTTCTACTTACTAGATATATGATTAAGTATATGGTAAGTTGAGTAAGTTGGAAACGAGGAGAGTAAAGGACTGAAAAAGTGTGTGCATACTTATTTTTAATTGCTTATTGCCAGGTTATGGTTAAGATGAAAGGGTTTGGAAAGAATTTTAAGAAGGAATAAATAGCTTTAAAACACGTGCCATTACTGAAAAAGTTGCTGACTGGTAACTTGCCTAGTTTTTCTTTGTAAATTCAAGCCCTGGGTGGCAGTATCATGAAGTACTTTACCAAGACATCCTCAAAACTCATAAGGGCCTTATGTCATACTGTGTCTTTCTTCTGTAGTTTCCTTAGTTTAAAGCCTGGTGCTTTGTCACCCTTCTAATCTTTTTAATGTATTTGTTTGCAATTCTTTTTGTAATATTTTTGTATCAACACAAGCTTTTTTTTTTTTTCTTTTTGGGCAGTCTTAGCTGTAAATTTGCCTTTGCCCTGTAGCTAAGATTGCATAGTTTGTCATGTGACGAGTCACACATTTTTGACATGTGCCATGTATATTTGCCTTTGACCATTCAAACTGCATCCTAGTCATCTTCTTGTTTTAAGTGCCTTTTTATTTTAACAGATGTTCACTTTTTACAGTGCTATTACTGAAGTTATTTATTAAATAAAAGTACCTTAAAATACTTGAATCTTGTCTCTGTCTTTTAAAGATGATACTATTGGGGAAAAAAATAAAGAACTGTGTCTGGGAAAGAGGTAATAGATATCTTAATAATACAAAGTACATCTTTTACATCAAATTTGAGAAAATTTAGGTTAAAAAGGTAGGTTAGGTAAAAGCAATCTTGGGTAACAGAAGTCATTTGTTGTATAAAAATGCATAAAGGTCAGGGTGCAGCACATACAGCATCAACGTATCACGTACAGTGACAACTGATGTTAAGCCACTGCCTTTTATTTGTATGTGTGCTAAAGAAGTGCTGTAGTTCAATACTCTTCTATCAAATGGACTACGTGGTTAATGCTGTTTCACAACACATGAGAAAAATAATGCATTTTTAGGAAAAGAAAATGTTAATGAATTTTTAAGGGTGCAATGTTCTAGATGTATTATCAAAACCACTTTGTAATTAAAAACATGGTATAGTATGTTCATGGAATCGACTCTGTACGATTTTTGGGTTTTGTGGTTTTTTTTAAACTTCTCAGGATAAACTGAAGTAGCAGTAGATATGGTGTGCCTGTGTGTGTTGGTGTCTCCAAGGGCGGGAGATCTGCATCACTGCTGGAGCAGCGCCTTCACAGCTAGCAGCAACAGGGGAATGGAGATACAGGGACCAGCTCCTGGTTAGACCAAGCCCAGTCACTGCAGGGACAGACACTGTCTGTCTGTCTCCCAATACTGGGCCTTCATTGTGATCAGCCAGAAAGGGGAAATCAGATGAGGGCATTCATCCCGAGTGCTGTTTTCTATCTATCTATGTACTATGTGCATATTTTGTGTGTACACACTTGCTGTGTGCTTCACCTCACTATCAATTGGCCCTGGCGACATGGTGCTGCAGCAGCCTTGCTTCTCTTGGGCTACTGGATTTGGCAACAGGTACGGTTTTTGCTGGTTGGTGCAAGTGAGAGCAAATTCACAGATTGGAAGAAGCCATGCAATAGTGTAGAATAGTGTAGCCTGCTGTCCTTCATAACAAAGTCCACAGCACTGCTCTGGATTGCTTCTTAGTTTGAGAAGGCGCTTGTGTTCCCTTTCCAAATACAGAAGACAAAAGCATTGTAAATAATAATTTAATCAGATTTACTTTGGACAAAATTATCTATAGTCAAAAAGTTGGTATTTCTCTATTTTTTTTTTTATCAATTTTCCCTGAATGGAAATGTCAATGTGTGACAGCCTAACTCAATCAACTGGTGTTTACATATTATTCTTAGTCAAGTAACACTCTCTTCCCTCTCTGTCCAAAAGGATTACATGATCAAGTCTTGTCCAGAAGATCTCATTATCTTTGTTTACTATAAATGTGACTTAAATATATCAAAACAACACCTTTTTCTGAAGTAAAACTATTTACTGAGGCTTTGGTTTTGATCAAGGAGAAGAGGTGATAAAGAATACTCTAGCTACAAAGCTGTACTGTTTACAGGCTGTTTTCTAAGCAATTCTTTTTCTTGAAAAAGAAATCAAAAGTATTTGGCAGAAAGAAAATACTTATAAGCAACTGTGAATACAAGTATCATGACATAGTGCTGCAAAGTAATTCAAGTGAATGCCTATTAATGATAATCACATGGGGTTAATATATTTCTCATTAAAATGGATAAATTACAGCTAGGAAAAAACAACCTCTACGGCATCATATCAAATAACTTAAGAATGTTGGGGTTAAATACTAATTTTTGAAGGCAGGACTTTTTTTAAGATTAATGATGAACTGAAGAGAATGATACATATCAATCTAAGAAATATCTTCTAAAACAAAATGAGTAAAATATTGTCAATGGAAAGTTATCAGATACAGTGTATGTTCATTCTTCATCGGATGGTTGTATGATCTGTCTTGACATACTTCAATACTGTGTTACACAGTACATAAACCAAGTATTTTGATCCAGAAAAGATCTAAGAGTACTGCATTGTTGATTCTCTGCTATGTGAAATTTTAAACTCGTTTTCATATCTCATTTTACATATATTAGGATTGTCAAAGCAAACATTAACGCACACTTTATATTTAATGTCACTGTTAAATGATTTAAAGAATAAGACTTCCATTATCAGTCTGCAAACTATATTCAATAGTCTTTTACATGTCAGTTTTCTTGCTATTTGAAATTTTCAAGTTGTATTTCTTATCAAGATATTCATTATCAGCTAAAACTACCTCAGTGTGAAGAATGAGTTAACGCTGTAGATGTAAGTGTAGAGTGTTCTTCATATATTAGGTACTGTGGATTTGCCTCTAATACACCTACTCATCATGACCTGTTTTTTCCTTTCCTCTGCTAACTGTGAGGCCGTATACCAAAGACAAGGATGGAGCCAGTACATGGCACTTATGCAAGGTGTGATTGGTATTAAAGAGTGTCTCTGTAAAATGAAAACTGAAATGCTGAACATGGAAAAAATGCTTGCATTTTTTCAACAATACTATCATGGCAATACAAAACAGTCCATATAGTTTAATAAAACCACTGCATTCCATTAGATCGAGTACTTAAGTGATGTAAAACAAATACTGAAAATGAACAAACTATTGCTTTATTCTCATCTAATTTAATTTTTATGTTAGTACAGGGTGAAGACAGGTGAAAAATAAATGCATATCTAAAGTGTCAGACATTTTACTCTAGAAGTATTTCCTAACCAAAGCACAGGCTCTAAGAATAATCAGTAATACACTTGTGGAAGAGTACGGAATCAGGATCAAGGCCTACTTCAAAGCCCCATAAAAATAAAAAGGCACAGGAAAACAGATCAAATATATCTGTTCTACAAAAGCAGTAATAGTCTAAGTATTTCTGCTTTCTGAAATAAGAATGCTGATACAATAGGTGTATCAGAAAGTCTAAGGGTGATAACTGATTGGATATTATTATTGGAAGACTGGAAAACATCAAACCATCTACAGCAATGCTTGATTTCAAAATGGCAGAGTATAAAAAATACAGACCTTTCCAGTTTGATTCCAGGTTAGTATGCAAATCTATCCTCTTTGTTACCTCCTGAATTTTCTTTCTGAAAGAATTCCTCCTGAAATAATATTTATAATATATGCGATATTCAAAACCACCTAAGACTTGGAAGCATATCCATCTACATTTCTATGAGAATTGGTGTTTTAGCAAAACAAACCACATACCAACCAATTTAGTCCCCAAAACTAAAATATGATGGTTCTGTGTTCCCGCTTGAAGCATTATCCATAGTCAACAAATAAGAAATTAAATAAGAATTATGAAAAATAAAATTGTGGATCACTTACTGAATTGCACTGGCACTTTTGTGTTATCTTCATTGAGGATCCAGAGCACCAAGCCTCCCCTGGGTGTGGACAGGTATAATACAGTTCAGAGGCTGATTAAACTTGCCTTTGCATTCCCATAGTAAAAACAATACACTAAATATCAGGTACAACATTTACTTCAAGTTGTTTCAAAAATATGTACACAGAAGAACGAAACTATTCTATAAACTTTATGGACAGTTTCACAAAAGAGACCATGCAGGTATGTAAAACCCTGTCTCTGTGCAGCTTAAAGGGAAAAATAAATAAATAGTTAAATAATTTAAGTCTGCTGAAACATGTACCTTATTATATAATACATTTGCAAACATTTTCCAATTATAGTGACAATCTAGTACTTGAGACAAGGATCAGGAGGATATTTTTATGTATATTCAAGTACTATGCTCCTAAGTTATCAGCCATTAAAAATGTATTTTCTTTAAAAAAAATACCAAAGTAGCACTTAGGCAACCTATCACTCTCCAGTGCCAGAACTGCTCATTCCTTTTGTCAATGATTAATTTGACATGCGAAAATAGACAATGCCTTCTAACCGTTTTCACATCAGTCTCAAACAAAAGAATTCTAAACATTAACATTTTTCTAAAATCATTTCCATGTTCATAAAAATCCCGTACTGTTACTCCATGAAGATAAGACTGCCTCAATAACTCCAGTGTGTTCACTAACAATTTTGTGTGTCCGTAAGCAATACGGTATCAGACTTCAGCTGCGTGCTTTCCACGCATGCTGCCTGTTCGGCTAGCTGCCGGAGACAGTTTCCTGAAGGCAATGTTTCCTTTCAGATTTGATACCAAAAATCACAAGAACTCTTCTGTTTTGGTAGCTCATTTAGTCTATCCTCTGCAATAACTGTAAAATATAGGTGGTTAATTAGAAAACTACCTTTATGTACTTTGTTTAAAAATTGAATCCTATCAGATTGACCTTAAACATAAAACTTTATATTGGAAATGACATCCATAATATAGTAAGTTATCAGCCTGTAGTGTAATGTTTAAAAAATCTTTGCCTTGAAAGTTATCTCCTCATACTTAAATAACGTGAAAAATTGCAGAAGCACCATTGCTTTTGTGCCTTATATTATCTTTGTCAGCCCTGCCCTTCTATATGTTATATATTTAAGCCCTGCAAAACAAAGATTATCTTTTTATTTGTATCACAATGCACTTGTGATTCGTATTCCGATCTCTGGATCGTATCTTCCCATCTTACATGTTACAATAACAAGAGGGAATCATGGTCAGATGTATAGATGGGGAATGCATGAGGTCTTCTCCCATCTTTTCTCTCTCTGTCTTCTTCCTATTTTGGATGCCATTGACCCACCTTGCCTTCCCAGCACTTCACACCCACTAGGCTTGAAGATTGCTTTTCTTGTTACAGTCCATTTCAAGACTGTTCTTTTAGTCTTGATGTGCCTTTTTGCTGTTTTCCCACTCTCGGTATTCCCCAGGACAGCATCCATTGCCTTTTTCTCATCTCACGTTAGGTTCTCTCTAAGCAATTTCATCAGCTGACACATCTTCAGTTATCATTTCTATGCTGATGACTAATAAATCAAGCTCAGCATCATTAATTGCTCTTCTTGTAATATCCTCCCTCTGTCCTTCTCTCAGATTATGTCATTTCAAGGTTTTATCATCTTTGAGTAATCTTCTGGAAAAGATCTATTTTTCTTTCCAAAAAAAAAAAGTATCTTTACTTTCCAAAAATAACTTTCTGGATACTCAGGTACATAATCTCAGGATACTTTTACAGTTTTCACTCACAAAATTAAAAAAAAGCAGAGGGAGGATTGAGGATCTTATTTCCTCTCTCTTTCCTCACCAATGCCTGAGCTCTACTTAACATCCTCTCTCTTTCCCTGTTTGGACAAAGATAAGTGGCCTCCCTCCAGTATTTATATAAGGTTAGGAAACCCTTATAAAAACCCTTTCAATTTGTTAATGTGCCCTTGCTTCAATACTGTCCTACCTGAATTCTTCCATCAGCTCCCAGTTCTCTTTGACATAATGTTTTTCAGCAAGCATCCAGGTGACACGAACCTACATCTTACTTCAAATAATATATAAAATCAAACCTCGTATTAGGTAGACTATAGCTACTTACCAAGTTAAAGAAATATCTGAGCTAGTTTTAAATTAGCCAAGTATTGACAGAAGTCAATTAGCACCTGTCAAATGCCATGAGCAACAGACCTGTTCCAGTCTGTGGTGAAGACATGAAGCCAGAGAGCAAGCTAAAGACAAAGCGTGCTAGTATAAGCGTACAAAATTGACTCCTGTTATTGTTTGTTATGTTTAGGGAGACAGAATTACATGCTTCTGTAAACATGATTACAAGGAAATTAAAACTTAATATTGATTTGTGAGAAGACAGGAAGATCTGAGGAAAGCTTAAGGACACAGTCAGGACAATCATTTTCTTAATATTTTTAATGCATAAGCAGCTTCTATTAGAGTACCAGAAGCCAAAAGTGCTGTGGTAAAGCAGACTCATACAGATTGGAACATTTTCATTTTGTGCTATCAGGAGCTGTGCAAAGCAGATGTTTAAAACCAAAGTAAACACACAGCAATTAATGAATAACGTGTAGAAAAGGAAGGACACCCAAGGAAGGAAAGCCATGATCGCAATCACATTTCCTGCAGGAATGGCAGCTGTTTCCTGTCATCATCAAGGTGTGCCATGGGTGTATGAGGGTAAGTCTGGGACTGGCTAAATGCTTACCGCAGTGTAAAACCCTCGTCAGCTGTTAATACAAAACTATGTTTAATCAATACCGTCAGAGTGACAAAAACTGCAATTTCACTTGTTCACGGCCAAACCTATCAGGTTTTATTTTGCTTTCATTCAACCCCGTCTGAGGAGGTACATCTTTTCAGACAGGCTGAAGGCTGTAGAAAGCTATGAAACATCCATTTCCACAGGCATTGTTAAGGCTGGGAGAGAGAGCTAATTATGGAAACTCTCTCATTCCTCACACGTGTCCATGTGATACTGCCCATTTCTGGTAACAACAAGCAGTAACAGCATTAGGCTGGACTAGCAGGACCAGTTAATATCAGACCAATATAAAAGTAGTGCTTAGACACTGCAAATGGGTTTCATGTAAGTGGGTGTATTGCCTGCAAATGAACAAACCCAAATTCGTTCAAGCTCATTTTCTTAGTAACTCTGAGCACATCTTCCTCTTGTTTCAAGCCTCCCTCCCTAAACAATGCAGAAGAAGCTGGTATTTCCCTTTCCCTTCCAGGTCACTCCTGGTATAAGGAAGACAGGCAAAATAAGTTACTGTGTTTTCCAAACCTTTTCCTGGCTGGCTAAGACACAAAATAACATTACCCCTGCTGCACAGTTTCTCCCTAGAATAATAGCCTATAGCTTCCCAGGGTTGCTTTACCATTAATAGTGCTTCTTGTATACAATTTGTGTGTAAATACGCGGCCAATAAAAGTAAATATCAAGAAAATGGGATAGGAATTTAGGTTAGAATTCAAACTGAAGAGGTTAGAACCAACCTAAAGAGTGAGATCTACATAGAAGAGTTGTATGAGCTGGTCAAAATGGCAATACGTAATCACATGCTATACTGTGATCACTATGTCCAGTCACACCAAGACATCCTCTGCTATGCCTTCAGCAACAGCTAATAGCAGACAGCTGAGGTTTTACAAAACTGGTACACAGAACATGAATTCTCTCCACCTCCTTGCAAACTTAAACCTAAAATTGTACCAAAACCACTGTGTTCAACAACTCAACTGTCCCCCAGCACATGCAATCCCATCCTCTACTTATACCCGATATAAACAACTAATTAAATGGGGGAGATTAAATGGGGAAAATCTAATTAAGAGGTAGGTCACTGTGTACACAAATCAAACTGATGTTTTGTTTTGATCTTTCCCACTGCTGCCTAGTCATACTGCTGAAAAGTTAAATCCAGCTCCCTGATCGCTATCAAGGAAATCAAATCGCTGGGAAGAATATGGCATTATTGTATTGTTTTTAAAAAACAAAAATATAAAGAAAACAGGTAAGCAAGAAATTGTACTGTTTACTTTTAAGAGGATGTATTATTGCTTTTTGTAGTAACCATTTATCTGCAGCAATTGTATAAAAAAAGTGTTTTTTCAGAACAAAGCACAGAATATTACATACTTTCACTTAGGTTCAAAGTAATGTTTGGCACATTTAAAAGCAAATGTGTTCCATAGCACTACATAAAAATATATATATTTTTTAAAGTGCTTGGTACATTTCAGGTTACCTACAAAAATCCTCATAGCCAAGTCAAAAATTAAAAGCCATTGCACAGTTCCAGAGTAATCAGAGACAAAATGTTGCAAGATGATCACATTTCCAGAAGTAGTAAAAATGAAAGAGCTCTCAGGCTTTTCTGATTTGGTTGGATAACCCTGACTTCAAGCTGACTCTGAGCACCATAAAAAACACAGCAGAAAACACCTTTGGACTTTTGGCTCTTGTGTTCAGCATGCAAATGAAAGGGCATTAATGTTTTCTCTATATATTCTTTTCCTTCTTAAGTACATCAGATTTTGTTTTATACTTCAATTTTGTCCGTGTTTTACATACATACATATAGATTTTTAAGCTAAAGTCACAATTTAGCTTACAGAAACTAGAGGAATATGATAGGAAAGAAGGGCTTATTTATAATCCATTTTATAACATCATGAAAGAAAGTCTTTAGTGTGAATATAATTGCCACTATTGCATTCACCATTTCTGCATTTGTGGAAAAGCTCCCTGTAGTTACAAGCATTCATGACCTTTAAAGTAATGGAAAGTTAACGACACCTTGACATTAGGATACAAGCAAAACTAAGAGAAACAAATACTTACTAGAAGAAGTATTCTAAGAATTCAATTTTATATTACTGTTTCTCAGCAGATGGAAACTCTTTCCCACCTTTAAAAAGACATCCAAGTAAAAAGTAATCTAAGCTTTAAGTAAATCAAGACAGTAGTTGAATTAAGTAAATCAATATCTAACTTTGTACAGCCTACTGAAAGTTTTTTAAATCTAATCCAAATGTTGTATTTTTAATTGTGACAACCACACCAGTATAAGAATTAATCCACTTCAATTGTTTTAATAGATATTAGTGCTTCAACCACAACTCAGTAAAAACAATGTTGCCAGTCCCCTCATTTGCAAAGCCTCTTTTGTTATTTCTAAGTGCAGGCAGGACAGAAAGCCTGTTTTCTGGTTTTCACAGAACAAGTTCCACACAGGAGACGCAACATGTATTCTGACATATTCCCCATGTGATTAACAACATGCCTTTTAACTGCGCTAGCATACACACTTCAAGGAGCACATCAGGCCCCAGGGAGGCTCCTGTTCCCTCACACAGTAGTACCAGCATTGGGAAAGTTTCTTGTTTCTTTGGCTTCTCAGGTGATATCTGACTCCATACGGTAAAGCCCAGAGGAGCAGATCACTTTTCATAAAACACAGGACAGAGCACAGGTGATATGACTACTGCAGGAGCAGCTACCAAGCTTTCCGTCAGGTAATTTCCTCTCTGTATCTCCTGGTCAGAACATCCCACAACACCTGATTTTGGAATTTGTTGGCAGGGATCATATGCCAACAAAACAGCCTCCCTGATGCACCTACAGCGCCAGGAGCCCCAAAGCCTCCACTAAGGGAGGGAGTCTAACAATGATATTAGCAGCATAATAGACAATTATTAGCACTGAGAAAGCTCTCAAAGGTCTGAAGGTACACTTGGGTGAGCCAGCAACAGCACAACACGGTTCAACAGCCCTTTAAAGCGGGGACCAGATCACATACCTGTGCCTGTAGTGTCAACGTAGATTTTCCATCCTTTTTTCTCATGTCCTCTGCATGGTCACGTTGTTACAACCACAGGGTGGCATGGGCTGTGTACCCACTCTGTCATGTTGCTTGCACAGAAGGACGCTTACCCCTGATGCCTCAGACACTCGTTTGTACAGGTGGGGAGGGAGGTAGATTCTCTCAGTCAGCGGACCTCTTCCTAAAGTTTATCCACAGCCGAGACGCAGGCCTGTAGGGAAGAGGAGAGACTTTCTTCATCCTGCCAGGGTTGTTTAGCCAATTCACCCACTGTGGGTTCCTCGTGGCCTTTCCAGTGGAGGTGCCCCCTGCTCTAGATGCCTGCCTGTATCCTCCCACTCTCTCTCTCCTAACTATCCTGCCTCAGGACAGATCTCTGGATGACACTCTTAAGTATTTGTTTAACCTTTGACAAATCCTGAAGTCTATTCAGGAGACATAACGATAAGAACATGCTGGTCTGAACATCCCAAGGATAGTCGAAGTTTTGGAAAGCTACCATAACACTCCTGGAGGAGAAGAAAGGGAGAGTGAACAAGTGGGAAAAAACACCTTCCCCTGACCCTACCTCAGAAACTATTAACAATTACACCTTTCACGCTTTTTCTTCAGGGAGCCAATCTACAGAGGGGTCAAGGGGAAACATCCAACAATACTTTCTTTCTTTAAAGTTATCGCCTTGAAGGTATAACTTCTGGTAATCTAAAGGCTATTGACTTGCATATTGGGAAAACAGCATTTCTTTTATGAACGGCACATTCTCACAATTTCCACTTAGTGAAAGTAACGATAATGCCACCAGTATCTATCCAAATCTGTTTCTACTTACCACAAGGCATAATTTGAGTTCACATTAAGGCACCTTTTTCACACAGTCTGTTGTTCAATCTTAACAAATACTTAAGAACATTCTTCAAAGTCAGGCTTACCTGTAAGCACTTGAGCTTCTGAGGTTTTTTTGTTTGTTTGTTTTTTATTATTATTATTATATTTTTAAGGGCTGGAAAGGGAGTTAAGAATCCATGCAAGTAATTGTAATTTCACTGAAAACAAACAAGGTGAAGGAAGTACTCAAACTCCTCAACATTAAACAACTGTAGAACCCAGGAACACTTACCTGCCAGCTTCTGAGCTTGAGTCACTTCCAAACTAGTTCACAGTGAAGTCATACCCACCAGGGTTTTACTGTACTGAGAAGGCACCACCAATGTAGCTAGCTTATAGAGTCACTAAAACTATTTCACAGAGATGGTAGAAAACATGAAGAAAAAGCAGCCTACTAGGGAACACTGAGTCCATTTCACCATGGTAGGAAAGTAGGAAAGCACCCTAAGCAACCTAAGCCTCAAACTCCCCCAGGGAGCCAATTCCCCACAAGCTCTCATGCTTCCTATACAGCAAAGGTCAAATGATCCACACCTGGCAGATTTCGCTTAACAAGGGTGGAGCCAAGAGACCTTGTGGAATAGGCTCATCTACCTGGCTTCAGTCTTTTAAGGTCAGTTGCTCCTTATCACTAAGAGAAATAACCTGACAAGGGGCCTAGTGGTTAGAGTTGACCTAATGAATTAACTACAAAAGGTGCACAAGGATCATATTTCTGTTAGTCGTTCTGTGAGGAAAATTAGTACAGAGCCTCTTAAAATAAATAGATAGATAGATAGATAAAAGAAATAAAAGACATAAAAGAAATAAAAGAAAAAAAGAAAATGACCTTAAAGGCAAAATTGCTATCATAGATTATCATCTGTCTAGTCACGACAGATAAAGAATATAGCAATCACAATTACTTTTCTTCACATAAATGTTATTTAAATTTGCTTTTCTGAGATCTCTTCTTTATGTAGGACTTTTCAAAATCTAGCCCCGTGACCTCTGACTACACTATTTACTTCGGCTGCATATAAACTATCACATATAAATGCCAGGATCCGGATCCTCACTCACTATTCAGGTCAAGGACTGGGCTGAAGGTTTGGGCTTTAATTTGGTTACATGCCTACACTGAGAACTGGCGGAAAAGCTGGCCAAGCCGCCTTCCATCACTCATCAGCAGTCCTGGCTATCAGGGGAGGTCCCAGTCGACTGGCGGCTAGCAAATGTGACGCCCATCTACAAGAAGGGCCAGAAGCTTGACCCAGGAAACTACAGGCCTGTTAGTTTGACCTCAGTGCCAGGGAAGCTCATGGAGCAGATTATCTTGAGTGTCATCATGCGGCACTTGCAGGGCAACCAGGCGATCAGGCCCAGTCAGCATGGGTTTATGAAAGGCAGGTGCTGCTTGACGAACCTGATCTCCTTCTATGACCAAGTGACGCGCTTGGTGGATGAGGGAAAGGCTGTGGATGTGGTCTACCTTGACTTCAGTAAGGCTTCTGACACCGTTTCCCACAGCATTCTCCTCAAGAAACTGGCTGCTCTTGGCTTGGACTGGCATACGCTTCGTTGGGTTAGAAACTGGCTGGGTAGCTGTGCCCAAAGAGTTGTGGTGAATGGAGTTAAATCCCGTTGGAGGCTGGTCACTAGTGGTGTCCCCCAGGGCTCAGTACTGGGGCCAGTTCTCTTTAATATCTTTATTGATGATCTGGATGAGGGGATTGAGTGCACCCTCAGTAAGTTTGCAGATGACACCAAGTTAGGTGCGTGTGTCGATCTGCTCGAGGGTAGGAAGGCTCTGCAGGAGGATCTGGATAGGCTGGAGCGATGGGCTGAGGTCAACTGTATGAAGTTCAACACGGCCAAGTGCCGGGTCCTGCATCTGGGGCGCAACAACCCCAAGCAGAGCTACAGGCTGGGAGATGAGTGGCTGGAAAGCTGCCTGGCAGAGAAGGACCTGGGAGTATTGGTTGATAGTCGGCTGAATATGAGCCAGCAGTGTGCTCAGGTGGCCAAGAAGGCCAACAGCATCCTGGCTTGAATAAGAAACAGTGGGGCCAGCAGGGCTAGGGAAGTGATTGTGCCCCTGTACTCGGCTCTGGTGAGGCCGCACCTTGAGTACTGTTGAGTTTTGGGCCCCTCGCTACAAGAAGGACATGGAGGTGCTCGAGCGAGTCCAGAGAAGGGCAATGAAGCTGGTGTGGGGTCTGGAGAACAAGTCTTATGAGGAGCAGCTGAGGGAGGTGGGATTGTTCAGCCTGGAGAAGAGGAGGCTCAGGGGTGACCTTATTGCTCTCTACAGTTACCTTAAAGGAGGCTGTAGCAAGGTGGGGATTGGTCTGTTCTCCCACATGCCTGGTGACAGGACGAGGGGGGATGGGCTAAAGTTGCGCCAGGGGAGGTTTAGGTTGGATATTAGGAAGAACTTCTTTACGGAAAGGGTTGTTAGGCATTGGAATAGGCTGCCCAGGGAAGTGGTGGAGTCACCATCCCTGGAGGTCTTTAGAAGACGCTTAGATGTAGAGCTTAGTGATATGGTTTGGTGGAGGACTTGTTAGTGTTAGGTCAGAGGTTGGACTGGGTGATCTTGGAGGTCTCTTCCAACCTAGATGATTCTGTGATTCTGTGATTGTTGTTTCCTGGCAGGTCATGGGAAGAAGATTGGCTGGCTTGGGGGAGCTTATGTACACATGGCTTTTAGGCTGCAGCCAAAGTGTTCCTCTAAATCTGGAAGTTTGAATAGGGTTGCAGTCTCCAAGCTCAGATACAACCACATATTAGTCTGGCACAACTGATTTTTGTGTTCCTTGCACTAGCTGTTCCTTCACCTCCTCTTCAGAGACAAGGACACGCGTCTCTTTCATGCTCCTTTGTTAGTAAACAAACCAGGATAGATTAAAGCCTCTTTCTTCAAGTCAGTAAGATACTGGGCTACAAAGATGGTGAAGGGCCTAGAGGGGAGGACCTATGAGGAGCAGCTGAGATCACTTGGCCTGTTCAGCCTGGAATAGAGGAGGCTGAGGGGAGACCTCATTGTGGCCTACAGCTTCCTCACGAGGGGGAGTGGAGGGGCAGGCGCCGATCTGTTCTCTTTAGTCACCAGTGACAGGACCCGCGGGAACGGTGTCAAGCTGAGGCAGGGGAGGTTTAGGCTAGACATCAGGAAGAGGTTCTTCACTGAGAGGGTGGTCGCACGCTGGAACAGGCTCCCCAGGGAAGTAGTCACAGCACCAAGCCTGTCGGAGTTTAAGAGGCATTTGGACTGTGCACTTAGTCACATGGTCTGAATTTTTGGGTAGACCTGTGTGGTGCCAGGAGTTGGACTCAATGATCCTTATGGGACCATTCCAACTCAGACTACTCTACGATTCTATACCTGCCTTTGATTTCAGTGAGAATTCAGGCCCTAACGCCTGAAGTTTCTTCTGGATGGTGTTTCTTCTGAATAGGATAATTTCATTTCCCTTTTGAAGACGTACAAGGATGTAGTAACAAAAGCAAAGGCATAAAACAGTACCTGAGGCATAGGCTACTTTTCAGCCTGCAGCAGACTATAGGTACGATATTATCATTTCAGACAAATGTGATCTACATAATGTGAAGTGTTCCGGCATGCTTACAATCTGCCAAAGGCCAGAAAATGGGACCTTCATTTTAAGACTGTATGGCAAAGAAAACAAAAACAACAACAACAATTAAGAGAAGGAACTTTTCCTTCACCTAAATTTTATTATTTTGCAATTCCTTCAGGTGTCCACAAGGAATTAACACCCCCCCCCCCCCCCCCCAAAAAAAAAGACATTGTGGCAGAGAGGTATAATTTCAGTTCACACCAGAAGACATTCTTCTCACTGAAGTACAGTTAAGCCCCACAAAGTGCCAAAAAGCCTGCCAAAAAGCAATGTATTTACAAGTTAGTTTTACACGTTGGCATTATTTACGTGTCTGGTCTTGCATTCAGGGCTTGATCTATCTGGGGGGGAACATGTAATGCCATGCAATGTTGTCTGGTTGTATGACTGACAACATGACTTTAAAATTTTGAACTGTTTGTATGGAAACAAAATACAGAAAAGTACACTATCCCCAAGGGAAATGTAGAAACTACCTGTTGCTTCTCAGGTTTAAAGTTTTTCTTTAAAAGGTTAACATCAGCTGTTTGAGTACAATTCTTACATTTACATGAACATTTTCCTCTCCAATTTCCAACTTGGAGTGCAACATTTTTCATCATACTCTTAGATCAGGATTCTAATTCAGAGGAGTCAGAAGAGAGCTTTTGTAGCAAGAAAATTTATTTTAGGAGGTTCCTTAATTTTTCCTTTTTTTCTTTCAAATAATCAAATCATTCTTGGCTGCAAGAAGTTCACAGATATACAGAACAAACATCCACCTCAAATCCATCTAGCTACAGATCAGTTCTATCCATCTCTAAAAGAGTTTTCAGAAAACTTGACAGACATAGGAATAAAAGGGATTTTGTATTAATGAGAACATTACCTCTAGCTTTACTTGGTTATTTTTTGTTGCTTGTTGAAAGCAGTGATGTCTTTTTTTAAGACTAATTTGAATAGCACCTTCTGCATATGCTTTTCTCTGTGGGTAATGCAGGGTTTGGGAAGACACCAGTCATAATGTTTTGAATCCTCTAGTCCAGTTAAAGTAAAATATACATCGGGATAGGGGCTTTCACAGTCCAGTCCTACTGAGGACAGTAACTCCTTCAGTAGCTCTAATTTGATGTGTTCCATTGCAAACTATACAACAGCTATAACTATTGAGAATGCACCCGGATGTACCTTAACCTCAGCAGATTCCAGTATTGTAGCAAAAGATGTGGGCTAGCTCCTGGTTCTTCCTGCACCAAAATTCGCGGTTGTTAGTACACTCTAGTCCATACACCTATCTTGTTCTTTAAGAATATCTGTATCCCTGGTCATTTCTCCTTCTGTCTAGGCATGCAAAAGTTCCCTTGCCACTAACAAAAACAGCCCTGAAGTCACAGAGGAGCAAAGACATAGCTTACGCTCTTCCTGTAAATTCCCACTTCAGCTCCTCTTCTTCCTTGCCTTTTTTCTTCTTCATCAGTGAAGAATATGCTCCGTAAAGACAAAATTGGCCTAGATGATCTGAAGCCAATATGACAATTTAGTTCCATATCTGTGCCATTTGATGAAAGAATTATATCTTGTCCTTCTGGAAACTGTATAGAAAAAGCGCAAATCCTATCACCATCTTCAAGTTCAAGCTCTGGAACTTCGATCCGGGGACTGGATCTGGGGATCAAATGCGGGATGCAGCGAAGGCCTGCCAGAGCAAGGCTCAGGGGAGGAAGGTGGGAGCCAGAGGGGCACCCCCTCTCGGTATACACACGCACAGACACAGACACAGACACACACACACCGGCTGGAGGGGGCTTGGCCTGCCCAGTGCCAATCTGACTCTTGGCTGTGAGGAGAGCGCACGGTCTCCCGAGCTGAGGCCTTGTTTGCTGTGCGCAATTAGTACAACAAAACAACTTTAATGAAAACAAAGCTAAAATAATTGATCGTCCTTGTTGAGCTGTGTGTTTGCATGTAGTGTCACAAAATACGGGGAACCCAGGCACCACAGTGTTGTGCTCGTTGTTCACCGCATGTTCACACCTACAGTCACACGATAGCAGCGATCTGGGCCTGGAATTGGTCAACCCAGCCGGGGCTGTGCAATTCAGAAATGAATAATGTAGGATGACAAAGAGCAACCAAGTAATCTAAAGTCCTTATTGTTACTGGAGCTTCAGGCTTTAATTAAAATAATCTGACATTAAAGTGCAGCTAGATGTGGCCTCTAACGTCAATACTTTCTGTTTTACACACAGGCAACAGGTGGTGTATTCCCATCACATACAAACAAAAAACAGAAATGAGCCTTTTAGACAGGGGGAAAGAGAATCTCTTTCTCACCCTGTGGGAAAAAGAATAAATAAATCTTTCCAATACATCAGACTTAATGTATACATAAACCCCAAAGAGAATCCTGTTTTAGAGACTCCTGTTTTAAAATGTGGAGGGGGGGAGGTTGCTAAGCACAACAGGGACCTTCTGTAATGGAAAATTCTCCCATTACAAATAACCTGCTTAGATCAAATATAAATTCAAGGAGAAGCATGAGATGTGACAATAGACTGCAGTAAATTTATCAACTGAAAAATAATTTAAATAGCACTCCTTGATATATACATAATATTTTCATTAGGAGTGCTCAGCTCCAGTGAGAGAGAAATCATCCCTGAAGAAACAAACAGAAACCCCCTTCCTGCCATAAAGTCTAAATAAAACAGAGTAGCATTTACATGATAGATTGAGTAAAATCTAGAGCAAATAAGAGTGGCTAACATTTAAAAAATAAAGAAATAAACATCTGCAATTGTGTATGTTCATTTTATACACCAACTCATCGTTATACCATGTATTTTCTAAGAGAAAATGGGAAAAAAATGAATATGATCATTCACTTTTGAAAAGATACTGATGCTGAATAACTTATGTAAACACAGAGACTATTTATTCGTACTTCATAATTAATACAGTGAGGCTGTGTAATCATTAGCAGATTATTAGACTGGACTATATTGTAATTGTTGAACTTGCATATAGACTATATTTAAATATTTATTGTTGTATGGTCAAGTCTTTGCAGGTTAGGAAATGGCATAATAAAATTTGCACAAAAGATGTTAATTCCTGCCTCTCTGTGTTTTACACACCTTAAGGTCCCATGGAAAAACTAACATGTTATCATATACCTGAAACTTCTTCACTTTCCAAGATGGGAACCCCTAAACCAGCAGTTAGTGGTTGTTTCATTCTATTCTTACTGTTGATATACTTAAGGGATTATTAATTCTTTATGGCTTTTTCCTCTTTACAATGCAGGTCACCAATATGAGTACTTTACAAATGTGAATTCACGTGTTTTCAAAGACACTTTGGATGGTGGATGAGGTCATGGTGTTATTTTACACATGAGCATAAAGAGACCAAAGTCAGTAGTGTCAACCTGTTTTTGAAATCCAACATGAGATAGTAAAGCTTTAATTTTTCTGGCATTAGCACTTGGTGTGTTCCAAACAGAATTCCCACTCACTTGCCATGCATTAGGAATTTTAAGTCCCTCTGCACATTGTGACATTTCCAGATTGGTCATTTCCACCACTTTTCTAAATTCTCTTGGAGTAACTGGGCCAGAATCATACAGGAAGAGAGAAATTCAGTCCTGTTTGGGGATTATGAAGCTGCCTTAATCCTTTCTTTTTCTGAGGCATTTTTCTACCTCATTCACTGCACATTCAGTTTGCATATTCTGAAAACAAATGAATTTGGAATACCAGAGATAACCTTTAAAATTGGGCCTTGTATGTTGTTTTTCTTTTGCTTTAATATGCAAATAACTTATCAAACATTAAAAAAAAGGGGGCGGTGGGAGATACACATGCATGCTTTCTGCCTTTCTACTTCAGACATTTCATCACGTGGAAATGTATATACCCTACACAGATTCTGAACAATACTGCGGTGTTCAGACTGGCCACACAGACAACTGCCCAGTAACTTGTCACTGTCTTCTACACACAGAAATCAGAAGAGAGGTCACGTACCTTTTCATTGTTTCCACTGCTATTTGCGGATGGCAGAGGCACACGTTGACTCCAAGAATCATGGATTAATTCCAGGCACTCAGGGAAGTTTCTCCTTCCTCCTTAGCCATTCTATGTTGCTTTTCTCCTCCTAATCAAATTCTCTTTGTCTTCTTTAATAAGAGCAGCGCAGCAGAGTTGTATTCCAGTCAGACTGCATCTGCAAACTGCATCTGCACATTAGTTGCTGAACAAGGAAAACCCTCAGACATTATCCCCAGTCTTAGTTTTAGCACCACTGTAACTTTTAATGCCATAACAGAAGTGTAAGAAGTTCTGCTGAGCTCTGCAGTCCTCAGACTAACTACCACTTTGTTAGCCAGAAGGGAGGAGAAATCGGAACAGAACTATATAAAAAGTTGTTGTAAGGATCTGATGACATTCAAGATGCAGCAGAATAAGAGTCTAGTAAATATATAGGAGCTATGTGGCAATGAGGAGCTCTACGTATGCAGAGTAAATACAGATGCAATCTTTCTGAAATGTATAAGCCCTACAAGATTTGCATGTAGAAGTGCAGACAATAAAACTGGACAATTTATAGGTAGAAGTAAGAGAAACCTAGTAGCATTTACTGAACAGATGGAAATTGTTTTTCAGGGGCTTATTCTGCCAATATTTGATGGCTGTCATAAAAGTAGCAAATGCATATCATTAATATCAGAGAGGTTCTGCTGCCAAACTCCAAATCCCTGCTCCAAAATGTGGTGATATTAGACCTTATAGTTCTGAAATCTCAGTACCAGGGAAATTAAATGTGAAAAATATGGTATATGGTGGGGACTATAAACCACCAAGACTTACCTTCATATTGGGAAAACTCATAGAAACTATTATAGATATAGTACTGAAAGACAGGTGGATAAATATGGTATACCTGGGGAAGAGTCATCATCACTTCCCTAAGTATAAAATAATGCACATTGGGAAAAAAAATACAACTACATATATATAAATGGATCCTAAGTCGCTTTTAATTCTTCCTTCCTCTCCTGCAAAAGGAAGACATGGAAGTTATTGCAGTTATTTCTCCAAACTAACTCTTAGTACTAAGAAAATAATATTAAAAACTGTTGGAAAATGAAAACAAAAATAAGCAGAGGAGAATAAGAAAAAAGAAAACTAAAATACAGCAGAAGACTTCATTATTGCTGCATGCATGGATGGCATGGTCACACCTTGACTACTACATCTACTTCTGACATTCCTATCTCAGAATAAAAAAATAGAAAAGGTGCAAAGAAAAGACACAAAGATAAAAATAAGCTTTGAACTACTTCAGTTCAAGTCAAGAACTTGCTTTTATTTTCCCCCAAAATACAGCAGAATCCCTACTATCCATCAGAGAAATAATGGTGTAGAATTACGAGTGATTGTAGAACATGAGTTGAAAATTATTATTCACCATTTTAAAAATTAAATAAACAGGGAGTTGTATGTTAGAAGATCAATCAGCCATTTACAAATAAAGTCAAATTGGACATCACAGGATATTATAAAAATGAAAAATATTAATGGCTTTTTAAAATAATGCACAAATTCATGGAGTGTGTTCCCATTGGTGGCAAATAAGTGTTGTGAACTATATCAGCAGTGAAGCAAACACAAGCTTCAGAAATCCCTAACTCGCCACCTGTCAGAGCTGAGCATGTATGTATACCAGTGCAAGGATCACTCTATACTTGACCTGTTTCCTATATTCTTCCCTGCTGTCGTTAGCAGCAGCAGCAGCCTGACATTTCATTTCACTCTCCGGCTGTTCTTACATTCTTGCATTACTGAGCAATATAAGCATAGCAAGAGTATGCCAAATAAACAAGCAAAAGCATTCATTGATCTGCATGTGGCCTAGATTCTTGTGCTTTTTTTCAGTTTCCACTAATTGTATATTTGCTATGTTTTCACATCAAAGAAAATATTTCTCTGATATTGTGAAAACTCTCCCACTCCCCACCACCCAGAACTAACTATTTATGGAGACACCTTACTTTTCAACAGGGGCTCAAATTTGAGTTTCTTCTTCTACGTTTCTTAAAATTATAATCAGTAGAAATAGGGAAATTACCTCTGCCAGAAAATACATTTTACTTCGTAAAATAATGGAACCAGGCTTCTCAACAATTTCTAAAATTTTCAACAAATGGGGTGAAAGTATTCCTTGCATGCCAATGAATAGGATGAATAGGATGCAATCCTAAGCAGACAAATGAACTGTTAACATGGTAACGGAGCCCAAAAAAAAAAAAAAAAAAAAAAAAAAAAAACCTACCCCCAGAATGGAATGGATGGTACTTTGTTAAAAATAATTTCAGTAATAGAAACTAAAGAATTTTTAAAACAGTGGAAGGATACAAGCCTAGCCTCCACTGTAGGTCTTTTTTTGTGCAATTATTTTTCTTCAGTGTGGGTATTAATACGGTGTCTCTGTCTTAATGAAATTAATAAGAGTTGAATACATTTAAATACATACTTGTCAATCTAGGAGCTCACAAAACTCTGATTGTGGTTAGACATTAATCATGCATCCAAAAGCAGACTGATATAAACACTCCTTATTCCTCTGTCACGTGTGATTGAAACTGGCCAGCAGGTTCAGAAATAATTAAAGGAGGACTACAGTAGATGACTGTACAAGATTAATTTCCCTGTAAAACCTGCTACAAAGCCATGTGAGAACTTTAAGGGAAGAGCTGTACAGAAGGAAATGATCTTTGGACCTTACTGTCATGGAAATGAGCAAAGAAAGTAAAAGCACGGTGAAGAGTGAAGAAAGAGACATCGAAAACATTAAAGGAAACTGTTAACTGCAAGGGATAACTCAAAGTGGCATTACTCTGAATGGGAAGGACATTTTGCTGAAATAACACATTTCTGAAAGTCAGGAGAAGTACCAAACTCACTCTTCTAACTGTTGCTCATTTAGCAAGCAACATGAATGACAATGAATCAATGGTTTGACATGTCAGATGCTGTCCTAATCAGTCACCTTCAAGACAGAAGGCCTCTGTAAGCATAGACATGTAAGAAAGCTCAGAAAAGAAATGTCTTGCATTTGCCTGTAGACATTTAGTAACAATACTTGAACACATTTGTACACTGAATTAGAACTCTTTGATTTTCTAGATCAAGTTTATCTGAAAATAACATGGTCCTTCGTGCCTGTGACTTGCAGAAAATGGACTCCACAATCAGTAAGATTGTAAAGTAGGTATGTTTATTCAGTGCTGGGCAGCACGGGGGGTAGTCCCACCGAAGTCGTGTGCATGCGACGCAGCAACTTGCCATGGTTATATGCAGTAAAGAGTTACATATGCATGAAGTTTCACAATGTGCCTATACATATGCATAACCTGTCCCCGCTTCACATTAAAATTAGTTCCAGAAGTCATTTCCATGAGCTCCTCCCATCTGCGCTTGCGCAGTGTCTCCTGGTGGTGGTCGCCGGGGGTCGTGGGGATGAAGGTTGGTGACTCTTCCTCGTCACCGCTAGTTGACCTCTTGTCTTTGCAGCAGACTCAGTTGCTCCTTGGCTCTTGTCCATCCGCAGGACCAGTTTCTGCCAGTTTCTTAGGACAGGCTCACATTCTTATCTCACCTTGGTAAGGGGCCCAAGGCTTCTTGCTTTAGTTAATTTGCACAATGCACAATAGTTAGCAAAGACATTAAGCAGCATCCACTAGTTTGATACTGTCAGCACTCTACCTCTACTTGCTAAGATTCTCCTAACTCCCTCTCTCATCTGTAGTGGTCTGGATGACTGACTGCAAAGAGACTGACAAACCGCTCTTGGTTTTTGAATTTTATTAAAGAATTTTTCTTTTAAATAATATCACTGGAGCCAAAAAAGTACATTCTTAGCAATTTTACATCTGAGTACATCAATAAAGTAAGTATATCAATGAGAAAATAGGCATAGATGGTACATTTGAATGTGGGATTATGCCAGTTTGATCTGCTGTCCCTTGATTTTCTGTTCACTGAACTTGCTGCTGCAAAGAACCTGAGCTGAAAAAAAAGCGTTGACTTAACGTACTGAAATTATAAATAAGTAGAATGATATATAAAATTCATGAAATACTTTTATTTTAAATATAGTTAACATTTCATGAATTACATTAATGTAAAATTTAGGCACTACAAAGTTCTAATATTATGCTTACACTAAGGACTCTCTACTTAAAATCTTCTAAGGCAATTATACAGAATAAAAGTGTTAGTGAACTTCTGAGCATTACTATGAAAAGTGAAGAAGGGGAAACAAATCAGTTTATAAGCAATTTCACAAGTCTACAGAGTTCCAATACTAAAACTACACCAAAGATAATAATGTTTTTTATCATATTAAATCTTTTCTAATATGTTCCAAGAAACACTAACAGTTTTAGGATGGGTTTTAAAATTGATAAAATAGAATATTCTTAGTTTTAAAGCTGATAAAATAGAATATTCTTAAGATTTCCGGTCCTTCAGCAAGTAATACTTCATTTGGGAAGCTTTACTCACAGGCTTTCTAAACAATCTCATCTTCTTTTTCCATTTTTTTTTAAGTCTAAGAATTACAAAACTTAAATGTGTTCAGTACTTTTTTCCTTTCTTTGAAAGATGTTAACTAGTAATTCTGTAGCGATAAAGTCCATTTGATTTTATGTTGGCTCCCAAGTCTATTTGCTGTGTTGTTTGATAAATGAGGAAATTCAATGTAGTGTCAACAGGTTAACTAGTGATCCATCAAATGATATCCAGTAAGTAATGAGAAAAATGTGTTAACAGTGGGGAGGATGACTTTTGTCTCAGAAAACTAAATTAGACTAAAATGAAGTAAAACCAGGTAAGCTGTTTTTTGCATTGTGACAGAAATGTTTATAACTATCCTCTCTGACAAGCTTCTTAGGTCTACCTGAAATAAAGGTCTATGCTAAAGCTTGATAAAAAGCAACCAAACAGAGCTGTCTTATGTAAAAATAATTGAGCTCAATTCCATTGTGAGTTCATAGCTCTTGGGAAGTGCTTTGCATAAAAGTATTGCCAGTCTTACAAAGTACTTCCAAGCAATATGGATTATCTTAGTTCATGGTTCACTTTAGTACTTAACAACAATTATGAAGAAATATAAATGATGGTGAAGCTACCTAATATTTGTCCAAAACTTCATCATCACTGTTTCTTCACATATAAACAAAAAATGCTGCATCTGTACTTGCATCAGTTCATTCAACGTGTTAGCTGACAGTAGACACTAAAGCTTCACTGCTGGTTCTCCAGTACCTCTCCTAACCACATACAAATTATCACACGTAAGTGTTCTGGCACTAGTTAGTCCGAGATATCCCACGTGGCAAACATACAGAAGGCACTTCACTGTTTCTTAACATTCTGTTTTCATATCAAGTAACTATAGTACGCACCTGGGTACCATCAGCCACTTCCACACAGCTGCAAGGCTCTCATATGAACGTTTTCTGTATTATCTGAAATAATGCTACTATGTGCTGCTCGGTACAGGAGAAGGGACTTCAGGCCTCACATTAGAATCAGGATGAGGGGATGAGAAATCTCCCGTCCAGTTACAACTCGACACTCAATGCTGTGGTGCAAGGATTAGGGCAACCGCTGTGCAAACACAGATGGGGAATAAAAGTTTCAAGGCTGTTACCTGTCATAAGTGTGTGTAGTTCACACCTATTGCACCAGGCAACAAGAGCACAGCACAGGGACTGGTGAGCTCTTAGCTCTTAGTAAATCCGCAGTTGCTGTCACGTATGTCAGCAGGGTACAGAAATTAACTCAGAAGAGATTATTTCGCCAATCAAGGCTGGAATCAAAAGGTCCGGTGTATCATTTCTTTACAATCTGAGTCAGAAGTCCGTCCTTTGGGACTAGAAGGCATACCAGCTCCTTATAAAATAAGACCATGTTCTAAATGCTCCATCCACCTAGGGACTCTAGGACAGTTGTTTGCTGTCCTAGACACCAAACTGTTCTTCATCAGCTGCAGTTAGCATTGGTGTCAAGCCAGTACTGAATGAATTGACAAAAAGCCTGAGTGATGATTCTTGAGCCACGTGGTCTTTTTGTTATGGCTAGCTGCCAAAAAAGACTGGAAAGTTAGGGTATATTTAATAACCATCAGGGCTGTGTGAAACCTATTAACTTCTGCAAGCATTCATTGGGGGCAAAAAAAATACAATATTATAGGTTAGAGTACATATTCAGCAGTAACAGTTTTCATTGTTATTTTGGATTAATAAGACATAATTACAGTAATGTATATGTTTTCATGACTTTTTTTACAGGTCAGCTATTAAAAAGGTACTACTCTAATATCTAAAGCCAGCCCTTGCATTGTGAAACCACATGTAGAACTGAATAATTACTTTAAAGCTATTAGGCAACAAAATAGTCTAAAGCATATGTAAGGCCTTACCTATTGTTCACAAAGAATCATCATGAACCTTTGGGTTAAATTCAAAGGTTCGTGAGATACACTTAGACAAAAATTTTCCAGAAAGTTCTTGAGATTGTTCCATATATTTTTGTCTGCTTACAGACACTGGAGAATTTTTAGCCTATTTTTCCCAGAGTCTGTAGCAGAATGAACACCTAAGGCAAACAGCATGGTATCCATTTTCAGGGCTACTTTTTAATCTCCTATGGTCAGATGACCATGTGGTGGTTTTACTCCGGTGGGCGGCCGAGCTCCACCACAACCGCTCTCTCACTCCCCCTCCTCAAAGAGGAAGGGGGAGAAAATACGATGAAAAGGGCTCAAGGGTTGAGATAAGGACAGGGAGATCACGCAGTAATTATTGTGACGGGCAAAACAGACTCAGCATAGGGAGATAGTAAGATTTATTGCCTATTACTAACAAGCTAGAGAAGCGAGAAACAAAGGAAAGAAACCAAAAGCACCTTCCCCCCCATCCACCCTCTTCCACCTCCTCCCGCCAAGCGGCGCAGGGGAACGGGGGAATGGGGGTAATGGTCAGTCTATAGCGCTTCTTCACCACTCCTTCTTGGTCACTCTCGTCTCCTGTGCTGTGGGGTCCCTCCCACGGGATGCAGTCCTTGCCGAACTGATCCGGCATGGGCTGCACACAGGCAGCAGCTCTTCAAGAACTGCTCCCACACGGCTCCGTACCACGGGGTCCATCCCTCAGGAGCGAACTGCTCCAACCTGGATCCCCCACGGGCAGCAGCTCCTGCCAGGTCACCTGCTGCTGCATGGTCTCCTCTCCACAGGCTACAGGTCCGGCCCGGAATCTGCTCCGGCAGGGGTCTTCCACAGGCCTCAGTCTCCGTCGGTGCAGGTCCACCTGCTCCACTGTGGTCTCCTCCACGGGCTGCAGGGTGGAACCCTGCTCCGCCGTGGTACTCCATGGGCTGCAGGGGGACAGCCTGCTTCACCACGGTCCTCACCACAGGCCGCAGGGGACTTCTGCTCCGGCGCCTGGAGCACCTCTCCCCCTCCTTCTTCACTGACCTTGGCGCCTGCAAGGCTGTTCCTCACTCCTCTCACTCTCCCAGCTGCTGTGTGGCGCAGCGTTTTTTTTTCCCTGTCTTAAATATGCTCTCACAGAGGCGCAAAACAACAACACTTATTGGCTCGGCTCTGGTCAGCAGTGGGGCCCTTACCAAACATGTGGCAGCTTCTAGATCCTTCTCACGGAAGCCACCCCTATGGCCACCTGCTACCAAAACCTTGCCACGTAAACCCACTACAGACCAAAAGTTAGACAAAGAGTGTTTTAAACAAAATAAACCACGAAAACTAGTGCGGCAAAAGACATTTTATTTTGATCTGTGTCTTGATATTTTAGAAGCTGCTGTTCTTGGGTCCTTCCTTATGTTGCCAGCACTATTCCTCACCTCTTTGTGTTGAGTTGCTCAAAAAGCTCTATAAGGCATATTCTGGTGTTTTGCTGTTGTTTGTTTGTTTCCTTTAAACAAAGGGAGTCACAAAGGCAAATTTTGTTCCTTAGATAAACTCATTTTCCTTCGAGGTTTGGTGCAGCTGTGGAAAACTAGTAAGCACGTGAAGGAGTGAAGGAGTTATCCTTTTAAGCACCGAACCCCGAGGAAAGCTACAACACGTGAAGTAACACGGAAGTTCCAAACTAAAGACAGAAAAATTCTGTTCTTTGAGCTGCTCTCCGAGCAAGATTCAAGGTGAAGAGGGGATATGGCTGCTAAGGCCCAGTTCTGACCCATTAAATCAAAGCACTTCAGGGCTGCTCCGGCTGTGTGGTGGCGGTTGCTATTACGCTGTTGTGCCACCTAGGGATCGTGGCCGTGCAACACCGAGGGGCACGCTTCAACAAAGTCAGGGCCTGGAAAATCACGGCTGTCTTTCGTGTGAGCCTCAGCCACCTTTATTTCAAGGATAACTAACCAGCAGCCACATTTACCTTTCTTACTCCTATTCATGCATAACAGTAAGAAGGAGAAAAGACTAAGACTGGCCCAAAAATATGTCGTTCATTTAGGAGACATCAATAGCTCCTGTTGGGAGCCGCAATCTTAGCGCTCAGGAACAGATGAGAATTCTTCAGAGTTAGACTGAAAAAGCACACGATTACTTCTCCTTTTCCCTATAACTTGAAGCTTTGAACATAACATTATTCTGATCTGCCAAATACAGTTTTAAAATTCTAGGAGCTTCTCTGTCTTATCTTTTAGACAGAAGAAAAGGAAATAATAGTGCCAAGGGCATAGAAGTTACAGGCATAGTGTTGCAAATGGAAAGAAAGAGAAAACTCATATGGGGAAAGAGAAGAAGACACACAGTGACTGTGGAATGGGGTGAAAATGAGGACTGAAGGTCACAACAGGAAAATTAAAATAAAGAGTCATGCAAAGGATTAAAAGAATGGCAAAGCTACATAGAAGAGCATGCAGGGCACACAGACCTCAGAAGAACCGAGAGCATTAAGAGAATCTGGCTGACGACAGAAGAATGTTAGGCACTGCTGGAGAAACAAGGGGAACCTGTATCATCCGATGGGTAAGTGGAGGAGTAAGTACTAAAGAGCCTGAATACCTGTTGGCATGGTAAAAGGTCTGGAAGATTCCTCAGATGTGGAAGTCTGGATCTCACCTGAGAGAGGACTGGAGAGATGCAGTCAGCCCTCTACATGTGCACTGAGCACACTGGTCAGCTTAAAGTAACTTAGCCAGGCTAAAGACAGGAACAGATCCAACGTAACCCAGGATTAAAAACCAGTGGACGACTCAGTCTGAAGAGCAAGATATGAGTGTATTCTATGGCACAACCGAAAGTCAGGAAGGAGAGGAGTCATTGTCACTATCTATGTACATCAGAGGAGCAGGTCAGGACAGACAGGTCTGTCAAGCAGCAGGAATGAAGCTTTGGGAGAATCTGATAGCACAGCAGTACATTGATAGTGAAGGACAGCTTCTGTCCTAACAATAATACAGCCTAAATTGGGGAAATGCTAAATCAGTGGCCAGTTCCTAATTAATGGGGCTTGCTAAGCCCTTGGTCACTGAAGAGACAGGCTGCAGGGAGACTTGTCCAGGTTTTGCCCAGCCAAAACAAAAGTAGCCAGCCATACGACCTTCTGGTGGTCTGTATTTCAGTGAACGCTCAGGTCTCATACATAAAGGATTCAGCTGCACGGGAGAACTATTTAAAATTTATATTCCAACATTTAATTTAATAGTTGAATGACACAAATAGGAATGTTTTTAAAACAAGGAATTTCTGTTCCTAAGGAACACATAGACACCTTTGCTGGACAGTTAATATCTTGTTATTTGCTCCCCTTAAAAACTCTAGTCGTAAAGCAGTAAATACGTCTGCAAATAACTTTTAAACTATAAATGATTTAAATGATTTAATTATCAAAAATCAATCAATTCAAAGCTAAATAATTTTAGGGAAAGCTACACCAGGAGAAAATTTAGTGGCTATAAGGTAAAAGCTAAGTTCTATGATCACACACGGAAAAATCCATGCTAGTTTTAAAAACGAAGAGGAACCTGAGAGATAAAAGAAATAATCAGGTGTTATTTTGAAGGTAAAGCATATATTTATAAACTAAGTTCCCCTTTCTTCCATTTATGGACTGACAACATACTACATTAGGTTGACATAGGTATGTAAGGCAAAACTAAACACATTTTTCTGCTTTATACCAGAGCGTGAATCAGGCTTCTATAATATTTAATGTTCAATGTTAGAAGTGTAGCTCATCACTTGCAGGTGTGTTGATTACAAACCAATAAGAAGCATTTGCATTAAGATTTTTGTGTGGCTAAGCGTGCAAGGCTTAGCATCTTTGCTAAGACCATATGAGCTCTGGCAATATTTCTTGGAAATTTACTTTGTAAGTAGGTATTGTGATCCAGCTGGCAACACATGTACTAGATTTACTCTCTAGAATACTTCCTTTTGGTCTGGATATTTGTTTCTTTGTGGAAACTATGGAGAAGTTTTTTTGGCACAACAGAAAAATTCTTCATGCCCCTTGCTAAGAGATGCTGCTACCGTGAAGGTCAATATGAGTGGAACAAGCAGGGCAAGAACTGCATTGCTGATTGTACATGAGTAGCATGGGAATGAATGTTACTATCATATCTGTAGCACATGCAGGAGGGTGGGGAGACTGGGGAAGGCAAAACTGGGACCAGTGGGACATAAGATATACAGGACATTAAATGAAAATGCCACATCACTGCAACATGGTATGTCTACTGATATATACCTTCTTTGGATTATTGATTACACTTATAATCAACAAGGTAGCTAAGTTTGGGCATAGTCTTCAGAGCTTTTTCTAACATTAATAAAGAAGCTAATAGTAAGCACATTGTTTAAACACAAAAATAAGGAAACTGACAATAAATATGTATTATAAGTTAGAATCTCTAGGAAATCTACAAGAATGTGAAAAATCAAAGAATATTCATTCAGAAAAATTAGGGTTATGAGAAAGAATTTATGGAAATTAACCCCCCCACCCAAAAAAAAAAAAAAGCTTGCAGGTATTTTATTTGCCCCTGAGTGGCTTGAAATGTTACAGCTAATAAAAATAATGCAGAGGAGCAGATATGTCAAATAGGTAATTTCATATTTGAGAATATGATGGATGACATAATAATACCAGAGGATATATATGAACTACTTTATTTTCCAACAGCCACTGTATTCTGATATCTTAAAAGAATTAATCCTTTATCATTTGCATCCTGGAATTCCAGATGAGCTGCCCAATGAATCCATTGAGCTTGATGACCAGGTTATGCTATCTGATTCTAGTTCCTCAGTAAAAGGTACCCAAGATGAAATAGAAATCACTAAACAAAGAGAAGAAGCTAAAGCTTTTATGACTGCGGTTCACTGCAGTCTGGCTGAATCTGGAACTGTAAGGGACATTGGTTCAGTCATCTCAGACCTGAATATCCTCAAAGTTGTATACAACCACAGGCTTTTCTTAAATTTCCCTTGATATACTCTTCCTATGCTCATCAAGTTTTTGCTGACTAAACTGGCTTCTGTTCATTATATCACATCGTCAGAACATTTCAAAAAAAGAAAACTGAATTGTGACAGCATTGCCTTTGCCATACAGATGATGCATTTGTTTGCAGCAGAAATAAAAATGAGTGCTATGAGTGACTGAACCTTTCTTAGATGCTTTCAGTAGTGGCCCTTTATTCTGAATGACAAACATGAATTCAGAAAAGAACAAATAAAATGTGCTGAACACATAAACCAGTCAACAGGGAAGTTGGCTGAACACAGATGGACTGAAGCCATTATTCACCTTAACTAAATCCATCACATTTCTACTGAAATTTCCTAGGTAGAGAAAATCATATGGGGAAATTGTCTCCAATAGTAGGTCATCTAATGAAATCCACAAGGGATCCCCTTAATCATCAGAAAATGAAAACCTGAGAGAGGAGACGACAGAATATATTTAATAAAGCAGAAGCATCACTTGCATGTTCCCTTGGCCTGGCACAACACACTGTAAGCAACCCAACAGCAGTGGCAACTGCTGCATCTTAGCGTCTGTGAACAATGCTCATACAAGAACCACTGCAAACATAAAAAAGGAATGCATACAAGTGAAAAAGATGCTTTATCTGTTACTTCTGCTTGTAAACATCTCAGTGAATATTTCTTCAGCTTCAGCTTCTACACAAGGATGAGGAACAAATATTCTGTGCCTTATCGGATTCAAAAGCACTGAATAACCTTACACCTGAAATTCCAAGACCTGGACAAGGGCTGATGAGACCTTTTTTCAAACATGATCACATAACAAGGAAAGTGTGCAGAACAATGCTAGTCAAGCAGTTGCCAAAGTTAAGAGAAAGATTTTACAGTGAACTTTATTTTTTTTTCTGACTTTGCTCTGAACTCATGTCTAGTATTTCTCCACCAGCTCCAACAAACTAAAATACAACTGAAAGACCAGAATTTTTTGAAATACATCTGTGCTAATATCCTACGGCAACAGCAAACTTTTAATAAGAATACTACTACATAGGACCTTTCATATGAACATAGATTTAATTCTATGGCACATTTTGATTCCTGCAGCAATACTTTCCAAAACTCATGAAAATTGTTAATGCATAAAAAGATGTAGATTATGAGCTGACCAATCTGTACAGTGGATCTGTGTAGATACTTTCAGACCACTATACAAGGATGTAGCACAAATAACAGGGATAAAAAAAAAAAAAAAAAAAAAAAAAAAAACCCCTATCATCACAAATGTGTGGCACAACTTGGCAACTACCAGCAACAGATGTTTTGGAGGTTTACTTCTATGTTGACGGGTTTTGTTGTCTTTTTTTTTTCAGAAGACTCCCATGCATTTTTGTAACCAACCGCTTTTCCAACTTTATTGACTTGGCTCTTTTTCCACAGCTTTTGTCACTGAACATTATCCTAAAACCATCTGAACTATCACTGGCAGGACTTCTGATCTGAAAAGGATGAATGACACATCCACCTGTGACAATGCTGTAATTTAAATCTACTTGGTCTAAACATAAAATATTTGACAATGAGGACCCAGCACAAAGAAAGAAAATCAGCAATGTTACTGTTTGAAACAAAGAAAAAACATTTCTTGAAGTGAGATTATGAAGCAAAAAAATCCTTCCTGATGCTCCATATTACTGAAGAGTTTGTATGAAAGGAAAATAGTGGTTGACGGGTTATTTGTAAAAAGCAACCTGGATTAGTTTATTAAGGTGGGCACAAGTGAGCAACATGTATATCTGCACAGAGGGGAAACAATATTCTAAGAACAATCCTATTGACAAAAGAAATAAGAAGGTATGAACAAAAAGGGCTGACTGTAAAGGATATGGAAATTAATTGGACAGCTTACTGAAGGCAGGCACTCATAATGATAATGCAGCAAGAAAGCAAAGGAAATTTGGGGAGATCAGGTATTGCCTTACTTCAGTATGTGGCAAACAGCATGACTGTTGTTGGCATATTACACCTGTTTCTGATGTCCATGACTTGTGAAGCATGAAGATTGCTGATAAACTGGAGACAACTCAGAGAAGCACTACCGTCGTGTAGCGTCTATAACAGAAAAACATCTTATTCCGTGAGTCTCATATACTCAAAAAAAAAAAGAAAAAAAAAAGAAGTTGGACAGAGAGAGATGGAAAGAAGAGGTTTAATACATTACAAGGTGTGTGACTTAAATTTTGAGTCAATAACAATTTAGAAAAGACTGTGGTGGATTTTTAATCACTATATATTTTCGGTTAAGATGCATTTTAAAAATATCTGACTTGGGTCAAACAAGAATTAAGCTAGGGAAGTCTTATGTCCTCTCTTATACAGTCAGGCATCAATGATCCATTCTTATGCTATAATTTATGAATTTTCCAAATTACAGCAAATGGGTTTCTTAAATTCTTCAAGAGCAATTATGCAGCTATGTGAACCTTATCTACTGAATTAAAATGCAAAATATTTATGCATTTAGTGATCTTTCAACTGCGAAACGTTCAATGCCAGTTTTATGAAAAGAAAACAAATGATAATTTACATACCAGTGGTAAAAGCACTTTGAAATCCCCCAGCTATTGCTGTCTACCAAATGATTTACTGACTGAACAGGATTGATAATTTACTTCATAAAGACGTCAAGAAAAGATTGTCAAAAGAAGGTCAGTGTAATTTGTTTATTACAAGAGTAGAGACAGAGACCTACTTGGAAAATATGGCAGTAGAGTTAAATCTTTATGGGTAAGATAAAGATTAATGGAAATGAAAGATGAAGCGTAATAAAAGCAATTACATGGCAGACAGACAAAGAAGTAGTTTTACTCATTTGAGTAAGAAAATGTTATTTGAATGCTATCAGTTTTAGCCACTTTTTGTGTTAGTTTACATCTTAAAATATAGCCAGTTTGTTTCTCTGCTCCCACACAGGTTCTCTATTTCCCTGGTTTTGAGTAAAATCTCAAGATGAACACTTACACAAGCATTGGGCAATCCTTCAAAAAAGTGCAGACTGGATTCGCCGTGGTGGTGCTCTTTGGAATTAGTCTCAACAACAAGAAATTTAGGAAAATTTGACATCAGGTCAAATGAGGGCCATTCTTAAGGCATGGGAATGTATCGTTCGGCTTTTCTTGGAACAGTTACTCAGATAAAAAAGCTGCAATGGGCATTTCGATCACTATCTCAATTCTCAGCACTTAGCACTTGATATCCACTGTTTTCAGTTAAAATTGATGATGAATTCAAACATACGAAAAAACAACCCCGGCTGGCTTAACAGTTACCATACGCCAGCCCATCTACAGAACTGGTGAGCTTTAAATCAGCAGGAAACTTGGGATGGTTCAGTTTAGCTGAGCCTGCAACAAAAGAATCCAGTCAAAGTCTTTCACCTGTGCCACACCACGATATCCACAGACATCCACCAAGGCCTAACTCTATTAAGGTAATTTACTAAAAAGCATTATATCATGACTAGCTAACATGCACTTATTGGTATAGTAAATATAATTGTACTAAAGGCATTCCCTGCAAAAGAATTACACAGACTTTGCAAATATGCAACTGCTACTATTGCAGAGCTGCTATTAAATGTGGATAAGAATGAAGAAAGAAAAAAAAAAGGTTTAAAAATGCAAAACACCGTTGCATAAAACAGAGCAGGATATGAGCCCACATACCATCCTCCTCCTCCAGACCACGGTTAGCTCTCTGGAGGTAGCTCCGCCATCCAGCAGAGCTGCGTGGCCCTTTCTGCCTTCCCCACTGTTCCAATCAGGGCTGGTGTTTTTGGATGGACATTTAAGTTACGGGACATTGGAAGGAGGCTAGGACTTCACAAAAAGCAGGTAACAGGAGAAGGAACCTTCCCAGCTTGCATGGTCCTGGTGCCGGCTGACCTGTGTACTAACACCTGCACTAACAGGCCTGAGGTGACGCTTACTCACTAAGTAGTGGTTCATATAACGAACGCTGCCACAAGAAATAGCACTTATGAATTCACTAAGCACATGCTAGGCGGGAGTTTCAGATGAGCAACATGTAGTGGTAATGGTTAAGAACAACACTTTTATTCCTACAAAAACATGGTGAATTTCAAAACAAAACAGAATCTCAACAGCTTCACCTCATCAAACCCATAAAATTTAAGCTACTGTATATATATATATATAAATTTTTTTCCTAGGACTTGTTGACTGCCAACAGGCCTGGTTTATGCTTTTTTCATTCAACCTGCCTTTTGGATCCTTTCACTGCCTAACCTTTCCTATATCAAAGATAAGCTTTACATTTGTATATTCAATGCTATCATGGCCTACATCCCCCCTCATCATTTTTCTGTCATTATAAAGAAATTAATGACAATTTTATTAGACTTATGTAGTTCATCTGCTTCTTTTTCATACAAGCTTCTTTGTGCTTTCTTCCATGCTGTCCTTCCTGTCGGAGAAGTCCTCTTTAAACAACCATAAAAACAATTAATTTTCTTCATCAAATCCCACCTTATGTCTTCTTTCCCATGGTGTATACACAGAAACAAGGTTGGGCTGATGGTGTGTTGCAAACTGTGCCTTCCTGGCTGATCAATACAGGCTCATTGTTTCCCTCATCTGTCCGTAGCCATCTGCTGTCTTTTGTCTTACACTTTTGAGCTCTTCAGGGTAGGAATTATCTGTTTGCCCTATATTTCTGTGTGGTATATTATTATAATCATAGTCCAGGATTAAGGCTGCTAGATATCAGGACAGTACAAACAAATCACAATTATGACAAAATTTGCTTTATGTTCTTTTACAGATAATTTTTTGAAATGTAAGGCCTAGAAATAGGAGGTGGTTAAGGAACAAAACCCCTCAATTTCACTGGTGGTTTTTTTTTTTGTCTTCTGAAAAAGGTTTAGAATAGCAGTGGAGGGGAATATTAATTCAAGCCTTTTAAATTAGCGCTGGATCAGGCTCAGCAGGTCTGACAGCCTGTCTCCACCGTGACTCCTACTAAAGGCAGTGAAAAGACTCTCCTGGGAAATGAATCAGGCCCTATGGGGCCCAAGAAGCAGCGTGCAGGAGGAGCTCTGCTACTGCCTAGCGAGGCTGCTGGCCGGGATGGAGGACCACATATTGACATTTTTATGATCATCTCTAATTTGAATACGCCGTACCTCCGTGTTTATTTAGTTAAGGTGAACATCAAGAAAAGTTTAAGGTGGTAACACTATACAGCGGTGTAACAAGGGAAAATGCAACATTATTTCCGCAGAAACCATAACCCGGGGAGGTTACCGTGAGCCACAAACGCGAAAAGGTAAACATTACAAAACGGATATCTACGTGCAAGAGCCCCAAATTCCCGATCCCGACGAGAATGCCCATTCCGGCGTCCTGTCTGCGGCTGCACGCTCGCTTCCAGGCTACGGGGGCGATTTAATCCCGCGCCGAGCCCTGGAAGTGTGAGAATTTGCCAGCCTTTCGCCAGCCGCCTTCCAGCAGCCGAGTACCTGACTCAGCTCCCGAACTGGAGCCACAGCATCGAATTTCCCAACCCACTTCAGCTGAACGCCTGCCAAGATAGGTGAAAGACCTTATAAATATGTAAAGCAGGAAGTTCGAATTACACAGGGATGTAAATTTCCAGTGATTGATGCCCTTTAAAAAATAAATAAATAAATTAATAATAATAATAATAAAATCCTCGAGAAAGTACGGCGCCGGGGAAGGTGCTCCCCCGGCCCCGGTGCCTGGCGGTGCCGCCCGGAGTTTTGGGGCCGCATTGTACTTTTTTTCGTGCCGATTTTTATTTTGGATTTTCTACCACTTCCTGGAGGCCAGGGGGAGGCACGGTGGGAGGAACCAAAAAACTCGGTGCCACAGCCATTTTGTTTGTGGGCAGCATGGTAGAATTCTGTCAGTCAGTCCGAGGAGGGGTTTTTAAAACGGCATTTATGGAAAAACTATCCCCGCCGTGACGGGCGTACCCGGTGAATTTAGCGTTAATTTAGCTCTCGCGGAAGGTAGGTGGTTCCGCGCGTAAGGAAAGCGAGGATTTCGCTGGGAATTCAAGCCTCCCGCTTCCCAGGCTTCGCTTCGGGCATGACTGGGGCTTTTCCAGCCGCCCGGGGGGGGGGGCTGAGGTGCGGCGGGGCCGGGGGCTGGCCCCGGGGTGCCCCCGCCGCCGGGCCCGGCCGAGGGATGCGCTCCCGGGCAGCAAGTTGCTGCGGGGCTGCCGGCGGGGTGGGGCGGCACGGAGGGAGGGAGAAGGGCGAAGTCTCGGCGTTATTTGCTCCAGCTGCCTCTATTTATTCGTTCTCGGGAGGCGGCTGCTGGCGTTGGGAAAGAAAAAGAAAAAAAAAAAAAAAGGAAAAAAGGTGGGGGGGGGGGAAGCGAGGCGGGGGTGGGCTGCGCGGAGCGAGCCGTAGTTTTGCAGTGTCACCGAAAACCAGCGCTAGACTTTGGTCCTGGGTGGCTGGAAGGCGGCTGGAAAATGGCACGCCGCATTTTTCCAGGCGGTGGCGGTGGAGATGTTTTTGGGGGGGGGGGAGCCGGGGGCGACCGTGGCAAAGTTGTGACCCCGGTGGCTCCCCCCCGGCATCGCCCGCAGAGCCCGGGGAAGCCGCCGCCTTCCTCGCCCTCCAGCCAGGCGGGGGCGGGGGGAGGGACCGGGGGGCGGGGGGGGGAGAGAAAGTCTGACTTTTTTTTCTTTTTTTTTTTTTTTTTTTGCATTTGCGAAATATTTTAAGGATGTTCGGGGAGCCCTTTGCGGCATGGAGGTGGCTGGCGGTGGGAGAGCGAGTATGCGGTCCATATTGTTCCAGGCGGTCTGCGAGGGCTGCCTTCTCCGAAGGTAAGTTCGGGGTTTTAAGCGAAAATATTCGTGGGGTTTTATTTTTTATTTTTCTTTTCCCGTGTGTTCGTGCTGTGGACGGTTTGCCTTGTGCTGGCGAACAAAACAGAGCCTTGTATTTTTCTTAGCTTTGATCTCGTGTGTATTCCACCCAGCGATGTCTCCTTAATAGCGACAATTGCCAAAGTCAGTTTTGCTTCCTCTTTAAAATTTAATGCACGCCGAGCTTACCAACGATTTAAGTTCGATTTAAGGGTGGAAGAACTCGGGTATTTTTTTGAGATGGACTTGGCTTTTCCTTCTGGCTTTTGATCTGGGGGGTGGTTTCCTTACCGAGTAACAAACGTAGCCCTGGCCGAGTGTTTTCCCGTCTTTAGAAATACAATGCAGCCCAGAGCCACACGGCAGCACATTATGTCGCTGCTCGGCGGCGGTGGCCGTGGCGAAAAGAGTTTAAAATGCCATTTGCGATGGCTCTTGATGGATTACTTTGGTCTAAACTACGGGGGGAAACTGCCCTTGGTATGGCGGAGGTGGGGATTGACATAGCAGGGTTTATATGAAGTTATGGCTGTTAGTAAACCGTGACCTTTTTATTTACAAATTAGCGCTGTTACGGCAATTAGCTCCGAGCATTAGTTATATAAAAGCTCTCGTTTCGCCGCTCCCCGTTTGGATGGCTGGCGGGGGGGGGGGGGGGGGGGGCGTTTTATTTCTTTGCCTTTTTCCCTCCTAAGAAAGGTACATTTGGGAGACATTTTGTAATTTTGGGCATTTTTCTCGGCGCATTTTCCCTCGCACGGGGGGGGGGGGGTCGGAGGTGGGGGGGGGGAGCCCCTTTTTGTGTTGCGCCGAGCTGCGGCGGCGGCGCTGTGGCGCTCCCGCACGTTTCGGGCCCTGGCGGCAGAGGGGGGGACCCGGGGGGAATTTGGGGGGATCTGGGGGGGGGTCTGGGGGCAGGTGGGGTGCTGGCAGCCCCACTACATCCCCGCCCCGGAGGTGCCCGCAGCAGCGGGCACGACCTCACCCTGCCGCCGCTCTGTGGAATGGAGCTGGGTTTTTTCTTTCCTTTTTTTTTTTTTTTATCCCCATCCACCTAAAGATTTTAATTTTTTTTTTTCGGTAATGAGATTCTCGGCCCCACCCCCTCCCCGAGCGATTTTGCGGTGGCCGCGGAGGAGCTGCTTGGAGCTGGGCTGCCGCGCAATATGGAAGGCTGCGCGCCGCGCATTGTGCGGCTCGCCCATTGTCTGCCTGCTGCCGGCTCGGGCCGGGGGCCGGCCGCGGCTGCTGCTCGGCCCCGGCGTGGCCTCCTTCCCCTGGGCTCCCCTGTCCCCAGGAGCTGGGCTTGGGAGGGGACTGTAAAGAATGGAGAAACGTGACCCGTTTCTTCAGAGTGGAAACAGGATTCACCTGGAGTGGGTGGGTTTCTTCTTCCCTGTTCTAAGTGGAGCATGAGTTTCGACAGATCAGTCGATCCGTCTATCTATCTGTATCTCATTCTGCCTTCTCTTCCTTTTGTTACAATCTACACCTCACCTCAGCTCCAAGTGCAAATCTTTCAGAAGGCTCTCTGCTAACAGCCATGTTCGGTGTTTAAGAAAACAGGAGTGATTAATGTTGGAAGAAGATGGGTGGGAAGACACAGCCAAGCCTATGAGCAGAGCATACATTAAAAAAAAACTCAACAGGTTCAGGAATAAATTAACGTTAAATCCACCACGGTTTTAAGGCATCCTTGTGGCCATTATTTTGGAGTAATATGAAGCTAATAATTTTACAAACCTTTGCATCTTATACCTTAATATGTTTATTGCTTTTAAAGAATAAACTTGACAAGTATTTTACTATTTGAAAACCATCTTTACATTTTTCTTGTGCGTTTTCATCTTTAAAAATGCATTTGGCCTCTTTTTAAAGAAAGTTTGCTTATTAAGTTATTTAGTTTAATGTAAAGTGATGTGCAGCTTCAAGTAATGGTCTCTCTCCTTCTCTGTAATGGTCTCCCTCCTTCTCTCTCAAAAAAAGTGAAGTAAAATTTAATTCTGTCCTAGGTAAATATGTCTTGTAACCTTCCTCCAGTAAGAGGCATTTATGTTCGAGACAGCAGTCGTCTTCCAGGATCTCTTTTCTCTGTCAGACAAGATCTGCTTTTATCAAGTCTTGGCTGCAGCATGGAGCCCCGCTGGCCCATGAAGGTTCATTATGAGCATTATGTCTTCAAGGCCCTTGTACTTTTCCTAGATCCAAGAGTTGTATCAAGCTATGGGCCTTCTGCGAAGAATTCTGGACATTTTCCATCTCTGAAACCAGGTTGCCAGATCACAAGGTTGGCACTTGAGGTTACACCAGTAGCAGTAAAGCCACTTCTTGAATCTATTATAGTAACGATAAATCTTGGAGGATCTCGGGGTCATACAGATTTAAGTAATTCTTACACAACTTTCCTTTTCTTCTTTACGTTATGTAGACCAGTGTTCAATTTGCTCATTCACTGATAACAATATTGAACAAATGATAAACTTCTGAAGACAATTTCATGTTTCTGTTCCTCTTGCCATCCTGGACTATGGAAGTGGTGACTTCTTGTGACTGCAGTGTGTGCGTGCAGGCCACAAGCGAACTGATTGCTAGTGATCATGCTGCTGAGAGGCAGCTTCTAGCTCTGGTCAGCAAAAATATGAATTCTGAGTAGAAATTTGCTATTTTCTCCTCTTCGGGCAGGGCTATTATTTATCATTGGTTGTGGTTTTGCAGCTTTGCTACATCTTATGAAAGCGTCTATTCTCACTCTTACCAAGAAGTTACAAGGTAAGAGGAGTGAAGTGCTGATGTTTTGCAACTTAGTGGTTTCCTCACTTCTTTCCTGCTTCTTTTTTGAGCCATTGTTGAACAAGAAACAGTTCCCAGCAGATGTGTTGCCAACGAGGAATAAGAATTGATTAAGATGTAGTGTTCTCTCAAAGCTAAGTCACAACTAATTTACTTCCTGCATCTTCTGCAGAAATGTCTGGAAGACACATTACTGAGGAGTGGCTTTGCCTCGACTGCACGTTTCCCAGCCCCACTCCTTCTGAAATGTCTGTGCCCGTCTGTGGAATATCAGGATCTAAAACACAAGAGGTTGTAGGTTTTGTTGGTTTTTTTTGTTGTTGTTTTGGTTTGGTTTTTTGGAGGGGATCTTGATTTTTTTTTTTCCCTATATACCCCTCCAATTCTCAGACAGCAAAACTAATATGATTTGCTTGTAATACACTTCCCCTTTTACCTAGAAACTTTGTGTAGACCTCATACACCTTTTCAAGATATTTGGCTCTCCTGGCTTAAAACTAATTGAAGTATAGCTTCCAACCATAAAATAAGTAATCTTTAAGATATTAACCCATCCTGACCGATCAGCTGGACCTGTGATCAATCAATAGGTTCTGCATGCCTTCGTGACGTTCCTCCTACCAATATTACTAGTATTATATACTCAAGTAAGAGAGAGAAGGTAACGCTGGCTGGCTGTAGAGGTGCAGATGTATGTTACAGACCCCAGGCAGATCTAACCAGCTTCCAAAGTTAGCCAATAACGATGTGAAGACAGCTCCCCAGATGTGTGCTAGTGGTGTAAGAGAACATCACCCGGGACTCAGTTCAAATCACAGCCATCCGTACCTCCTGATGTATTCACTCCATATACCACTGTTTCCTCTTTTCCTGCATGTGGTAACGTACCTTGATGGCTTTGACTCCTGGCTGTTCCCTTTTTGAAGGTTTTAAACTATTAGTTGATCCTTTGATTCAACACTCAACAAGGCTTAGGAAAGGGGAATAAAAGAGGCTTCTCTATTTTATAAACCCATCTGACATAGAATCTTGTTTCTCACCTTCCTTGTTATCTGTAGTACTCCACATCATACATGTCAGCAACAAATCATAGCAATAAATATTTTTTAAAAAACTTTCTTCAAGGGTAACCTGTTTCCCAGCTGTGAACAAAGGATGTCTGTCTTGCTCCAGACTCTCATTCTTCCATGCCTCTTCCAGACTGCAACTTGTATGGCTCTTCAGTGTTATGCGTCAGAGGAAGCTGCATCCAAGGGTTAAAGCATCCTTCCACCTAGCATTCTTCATATTTTTCCTCTTTTATCAAAAGGCTCAAGAAGGTAATTCATGTTGTAGTAGAGGTCCAAATCCATGAGACAATCTAGGATTGTAAGTGTTTTAGTAAATATACGTGGGTGGGGAAGAAAATAAATCAGTGCTTTGAAACAATTTCTCTGATTTGCTGTTGTTCACAACAAAGCAATCATGTACGTTTTTGACGCATACAACCAGTGGTTTCAGCTCCCCAGGGCTTCTTTAGATTCTTAAGTCATGTTTCCAGTATATCATATTACCACTGGCCCTGGCAGCAAGATAATATATCAGTACTATAGGTTTCCTTAATAGGATGTTTTGTTCATAAGCTTTTCTACTGATAATAGCTAGAACCTAAAATCGGTGTGCAAAATTTGACCCTTAAAGTGGGCACTGAAGTGATTAAAAATTACATACATTTGCTAAAAATGACTCTTTTTACCCACCTTAAATATTTCCCCTATAAACAACAGAGAGAGAAAAGGGAACTGCTAAATATTTTGTGAGTACTAATCCTTGCTGGCTGTGCAGGAAATTGAGATACTGTTATAGAGATCCCAGATGGTAAATGGATGGTTGCTCAGAGGCATATAATACTGTACAACAGAAAACAAATGTAGGAAAACCCAGGAATAGTGAACAGAACCAAGGACTTGTTCCTCCCAGAGCAGTCCTCTTTGTGTCAGGTTCCATTTTGCTTTTTCTCTGGGAACAAACATATGGCTAGATGTCAAAGTAACAAGCCCGTAAGATGGTGTTAACTTATGCTTCAGTGGATTAACAGTAAGTTATGCTTCTGAGTAAATTGGAATCACTGTATCATAAACGCTTAATGTAGAACTTGCTTTAACTGACTTTAGATGGGTATTGTTAAATCTGTAACCCTAACTGCTGAAAAGAAACAGGTTGAAGATTCCATATCTTACAAATAATAACCCAAATATTTTGTGTCTATTTGGAGGTGAAGAACAGTTTAAACTTCGCTAATTATCCTGACCAGATCTCCACCTGCCTAGTATGACTAGCTCAGATGTGAATATCCGTACTTAATCAGATAAATTCCACACCCTAATGTTTGTTTTCACCTTGACATGTGTGTGATTTAGGTAATGAAGAGTTAGTTCTTAATCCTCTCTCCTATTCAGAGCTTTAAGAAACTTGCTAAACATAAGCAAGATCTCCTTGGCCTTAGAGGTATGTGCAGTTTGAATGTTCACTAACAGAAATAAGGGGGAGTTTTTCATGTTTATTCGAACAGGATGAAAAATAGGTGACTCAACTCTGGGCCTTTCAGCACTCTAGGCATCCCTTAGGTCTTATATTTGTTTACTAGGAATCTTGGTGCTGCTGATACAATGTGATGACTAAAAGAATAATTTCCTCAGAGTCCTTTCACCTGGCAGCTTTTCATCTTCTTTAATACCAGGCCTAGACAGAGCATCTTATAGCCTGATGTATTGGTTCAGGGAGTTTTTTCTTGAAGAAAAATTAAAATTTAATTTCAAAATGTTATAATGCAGAGCAATTGTGTTATTTCTGATGGTCTTAAAGGTGTCCATACAAGGCAGAATACCTTGATGACATTCAATGCTGATTGCAGCACTTTTTTTGAATTGTGAATATGCAATCAGCTTTTTTTTTTTTGATAGAGGGGAAAACAGTTTATATTTGACTCCACGTGCGCATATTCTGGCCCATATCCATTTACAAGCACTCAAAGAATGAGAATTCCACAAAAACATGTTCTAATTTCTTTTGTCATCTCTGAGTCAATTTCCCAGCTAAAAATCTGCTGTTGTAGCAGGTTAGAAATTCTAGGCAAGGATACTTTCAGATGAGCTACTTTAATATGAGAAACTGTCTTCCATCCTGTCTTCTACGTTCTTTGATTTTTTTTTTTTAATTTTACTTTTACATTATTTTAATTAGGTTATGAACTTCTGTGCTAACAGCCTTCTTGAGTTGCTTACAAATTAGATGAAGTTCTGCAAACTTGGCACCTGTGACCTGTAGCTGGCTTGTGCACAGGCCCCTGTGTTAATGACAGTGGTCTGTCTCCTCTTGGAAGGTGAGAGTGCCAGACAACAATAAAACAAACACATTATTTAATATTTTAACACATTAAGAGAATCAAGTATCTGTACTGGAGCAAGGGAGAGAGCCTTAACTAGTACTCTAAGTAATTTGTGAATACCACTTTCCACTTGCTTGTGTTTCTCAGGATGCCCTTACGCTGGACTTGAGGAGAACACCTGAAATATATGTGGTGTCCTGATCTATTTTGAAGACTACTTCAGTATCTAAAAGGGGGTAGACTTAGTCTGGATATTAGGTGGAAATTCTTCACTCGGAGGGTGGTGAGGCACTGGCACAGGTTGCCCAGAGAAGCTGTGGATGCCCCATCCCTGGAGGTGTTCAAGGCCAGGCTGGATGGGGCTTTGGGCAACCTGGTCTGGTGGGAGGTGTCCCTGCCCATGGCAGGGGGATGGAACCAGATGGTCTTTGACATCTCTTCCAACCCAAGCCATTCTGTGGCTACACAGAATGTAATCTACACAGGGTGACCAACCCCTTAGCCCATATCAAGTCAGCTTTGGTTTTCTGAGCCCACATATGTTAAAGGCATAGGGAAAATAATCTACTTTCTTCTTTCGTCTAAGGGCAGCTTGATTTATCCTTCTCAACTGAAACACTTTCCCTGTCAACAACTGCCAAACTCCCACAAGTGTTTTGCATTCTCTAAATGTTGAAAGACCTCTAACAATGTATCTTCAGGTTAACCCTATCAGTTTTCCATTTTCGTGCCTCTGATAGAATCATTTATACACACACACACTCAGGTACACACATATGCATATATAATATCACCGAACAGTCTTGTCAATTGGTTTTGTATGCAGATCTAGCCTCCTCTGCTGGATATGTACATTCAAACTCAGTTCATTGTGTTTTCCACTAATAGAGTGGTATTATTTGAGCCTTCTGAAGCATGTATACAAATGCTTGCATATAAATATGATCATGATTAGTTTGTATCCCAAAGACAAACAATATCTTTGTAGTGTTCTCTCTTATGCTTAATTTAGAAGTATAAATCAAAATACAGCGTGTAATGTAAAGGATTCCATATCTGAGGTTGAAATAATTAGTGTTTTCATAAGCTAATAAAAATCCAGAAGTACCATAAAAATCTTCAAATTGAAGACTGAGGAGACAAAAGCTAATCAAGGTAACTAACCATTAAAAATAACTAAAAAAACTTGTACTTCAGGATGCCATGTCTATACGTGAAACATCCCTCAGTTTACAGATTTTTTAAGTGTTAGTCTTGCAGTTTCAGACTTTCAGAATCCAAAAGATGAGAGATTTGGGTTTTTTCTTCTTTCTTTGGAGAAATTTATTGGTTCTAAGTAAAAATGATATAGCCTTTATTAGATGCTTGGTTACATCTATGTACATCTATGTGACTTTACTATATTCCTAATATATTTTCAGTAACTCTCCTACAAACTTCACTAGTCGCTAGAATTTAAGTGTAACAACCCAGAATTTCACAAGCATCTGTTGTTTGAAAGGAACAGCGCAATCTTATTACTTTGATCTGGAATTTGAGTTTAGTCATACTGTAGGTGGGTAGGTAGGGCCACTGACATTTAAAACCAAACAAAACTAACTGAACAAAAAAGCTTGGATTTCCCACTAACTTCCACCCCGCTGTTCCTCCCCTCTAAACACGTATATTAGGCAATGCCTCTTCATTCCAAGAGGCAAGTATACTGTACTGCCCCTCAAAAATCTGAAATCTAGCTAATTCCTATCTAGGTATAAATCAGTGCTCTCCTGGATTGCCTGAGGCAAGCAGATACACAACTTTCATTCTGAACCAGGAATTACAATTTAAAGCATGTGACACGATAGAGTAGGTGTCGGCTATAACTCTGCCTTATTTAACATCAGCGATATAATTCTGAAGGTCTGCAAGGACTGGATCATTCTGTCCAGAACCTCTGAAGCACTTGAAGCAACTTGCAAGATAGTGTTTCTATCCTAGGAGAGTAAGGTATTAAAGTAAATGCTTTATTTTAAGAAAAAAATTTAAAAAGTTAAAATCATTGAAAATTGTGGATTGAATTTGCAATAAAGTTGCAAATACATGCACAGGGCCATGCAATTAACAATTACGGCAGTAAACTTTCTCCAGTTATGCAATGAACATGGCTTGGCCCCAGTACACTCTTTCATCCCTTTATCCCAGCTCAGTGTGTGGACATCGTGGCAGCCTAAGGTTTGTGTAGTGGCATGGGGGCCTTTTGTTCCTAACTTGATGGTCAGTTGACAGATTAAAGGTAGAGTTCATCGCTGTGCCTACCATTAAACCTAAGTATAACCATAATTTCTATATTTGCTCTACCTTTTTAGCCCTTCAGCTTATCCTATGTGGAATATCAAAGTAGTCTATACTTAGCTCTTTGATTAATGAATTAGCAGTTGTGTTAGGTAGAGAAGGTGGCTTTGGTGTGTTTCTTTTTCTTTTTTTTTTAATTTGGTGGTCTTAATATTTTTTACTATTATTTTTGGCGAGCCCAATCCTCTGCATTTCCAGCAAGAAAAGGATAAGATTCTTGCCGTTCTACTGGAAATGCACAATCATGTGATGAACTTCACTTGACTCAGTAAGTGTGTGTTATAAACCAGTGTTCTCAGAAGTTCATACTTAAGAGAGGGGTGGGTAGCCTGTGTGCCAAGTTCAAATTTCAGTTACTGTGGCTTTTTTAACTAGTATTTAATTACCAGAATAATTAGCATGACAAAAGAATGAATAGTGATTTCTAATATTATTATTGATTTGCATTTCAGAATCAAAAATGTTTTGGATAAAGTTGGTTTTTTGTTGTTCTGAAACTTAGAGTTCTACTGAAACATAAACTCCTCTTGCCTGATGACAGCACCTGATTGGTATCTGCTTAACTGGAGGGGTTTGGGTGCATCTGCAGAAACCCTATGATGTGGTAACAATGTATTGTAAATGCCCAAAAGACTAACAAAGTTTAAGGACTACATAGGTAGTGCCTTTTAATTAGGAGCTTCTCAAAAAGTCCTAAAATTTCCTTTTTCTTCTTTAAAGGACTTCGGGGGGGGGGGGGGGGGGGCAGCATCAAAGTGCTGTTTTCTACAAGCTCAGCCTAGGATCCCACTAATGCAGTTCCTTCTATAAGCTTCAGTGAATGTCATAAAGGCAGCCAAATACGAGAGATTGTGGTGGTCCCTAGAGCAGTTTTTTACATTCATAATAAACTATTTCATTTTGGAACTTTGTTACTTTTTAAAATTAATTGCTTTACAGTCATTTGCTAGTGGAATAGGAAGAACTGAAATGAAAAATAAATTTAAAAATAAATTGCAGGTGTTCTGGAGGAACAAAAGGAGGAGCAAAAAGTCTGCAAGAGGCACTAAAGACTTACACCTCCTAAAGTAGGAGCATTATTTTAATGTAGTTTATAAACATATTTCCATTAATACTATAAATTCAATTATACTATTGAAATTAAGTGCTTATGCTGAGTGCTAAGGAAAAAAAAGGACCAGTGTCAATATCTGATGTGTTAATCTGCTGGTTTGGTTACTAAGTTTTGTATTCAGCATTGAACTTATTAGTACTCAAGGAAGGGGAAAGTACTCCTTCAACTTAGATGAGAATTGTGGATAACTATAGAAGAGTCTTTAAAAGTTTCAGCTTACACCGCAGTTTCAGTAAAGAGAGAAACTGTTAGGTGAAAAAAAGTAGAGCATCAAGTAATTCACAATGGGAATTGTATATTTCATGTAAGTTGTCCAGTTCATAATAAAATTAATCAACTACTGCATTGGTATTCTAGAAAACCACAAATTCATTTTCTTTTCTAGTGATCATCTCATGAATAGATATATTCCAAACTATAGAATAAAGTATAAAGTCAGACATTTCAGGATTTTTTGTTCCCCTCCTTTTTTTAATTTATTTTTAACTTAACTAAAGAGTTATATTTTACAACTTTGTCGTATTACTAAATTCTTAGATATTATTTTGTGGAATATTTGCTGGAAAAGATGACTAGAGCATGAATTCAAGGTGTGTCTAGCTTTGTATTTTGGAGGGAGTATATATTACAGAATTGAAGAATAAAGGAGAAACTCCAAATAATTTACCTTATAACATTAAGTGGATTCAGAATAGTTATCTTGAACTCTAAAACTTCAAGAGAACTTAAAAAGGGAAAGATATCTCTTTCAGTATAGAAGAGTCTCAGCACAAGTAATTTTTGTTTCTTTAGCACTGCTGTATCTGACAATCACTGCTACCATCATAACTTGCTTTCCGCACACACACAAAAACTTAAGTCTCCTAAATAACAAGCCATATAAAGCTAATTTCTATTGGACAGTGCCAGGGGAAGGGGAAAAAAAAAAAACCACAACCACCCTAAATCAAAACAAATAAAAATGAACAAAAACCCATACCCTGCAAACTGTTTGTGCTTTCAGATGTCTTAGGCAGATAGAGACTATTCTACCATTCTGTCTGCCTTAGAACAAATGCTGACTGTTTAAAATAATAATCCTCCTTTAGAAGGAGGTGTAAGTCATTAGTGCCTCTTGCAGACTTTTTGCTCCTCCTGTGGAGGCAGTGCCTGCAATGTCTTGAAGATCCTACCTCCAGTTGTACAAGTAGAAGTGTGGTAATAGCTTTTGCTGCTCCTCTGTAAGCTTTGTTTCTTTTCAGAAAAAGAATTGATTGCTGCTGGCTTTACCTCCTCTTTTGGATGTAGCTCAGTGGCACAACCTTTGAGGTTCAGCCTGGGTTTTCAATTCTGCCTGCAGTAAATTGATTATTCCAGGATTATGTTTAGACAGTTACCCTGAGGATGCTGGACTTCACTTTTGCATATGTATGACTGGTCCTACACATTCTCCAAGCAGGATTACTTTGCTAAAATGGTATCTAATGCCTTCCGCTCAGGTGGAAAAAGGTTGCCTGTTCTGTATGTAATAGAAACTATAAAATCCCACCCATACACAGTTGTAACCAGCCTGTAAGAAAATAATTAATGCTTCATGTATAGACTAGCTCAGACACTAGTCTCATAGGTCAAGGTTTTCAAATATATAGCGTATGACAGTTTTATTGTCCTGAGTATGTAGTAAATTGCATGTAGTTTGGTCACTCTCAAATCCTTTTTGCGTAAGTTTATCATTCCAGAATTTTGTGGCTTTCACAGACTGGATCACGTGAGGGAAGAGGGCATTGGCATTAAGCTGTAGCTTGAAGAACAACTTCTAGCACGGGTCTTCTAACTGTTTTTTCCTTCTGATTTATATAGTTGTTTTTGTTTTTTTCTTGAGTTGTTGAAGTATCTGATCAGATCCCCAACTTGGTGTTCAGTGCAGCTTCATAAGCAGGTGTCCTGATATGAATGAAGGGACAGTGTTGCTACAGAGAATCATAGAAACAGAGTGGCTTGAGTTGGAAGGGACTTTAAAGCCCATCCAGTTCCAACCCCCCTGCCATGGGCAGGGACACCTCCCACCAGACCAGGTTGCCCAAAGCCCCATCCAGCCTGGCCTTGACACCTCCAGGGATGGGGCATCCACAACCTCTCTGGGCAACCTGTGCCAGTGCCTCACCACCCACTTAGTGAAGAATTTCCTCCTAACATCTAATCTAAATCTCCCATCTTTTAGTTTAAAACCGTTCCTTCTTGTCCTATCACCATCTGCCCATTTAAGAAGCTTTCCAGCCTTTTTATAAGCCCCCTTTAAGTACTGAAAGCCTGCAATAAGGTCTCATCAGAGTCTTCTCTTCTTCAGGCTGAACATCCCTAGCTCTCTCAGCCTTTCTTCACAGGAGAGGTGCTCCAACCCTCTAGTCATCCTCATGGCCCTCTTCTGGACCCACTGTAACAACTCCACATCCTTGTTGTGCTGGGGGCCCCACACGTGGATGCAGCACTCCAAGCGGGGCCTCACAAGGGCAGAGCAGAAGGGCACGATCACCTCCCTCCCCTGCTGGCCACCCCTCTGTTGATGCAGCCCAGGATGCAGTTGGCCGTCAGGGCTGCAAGTGCAGACTGCTGCCTCGTGTCGAGCTTTTCATCCACCAGAACCCCGAAGTCCTTCTCTGCAGGGCTGCTCCCAGTGAGTTCTTCTCCCAGTCTGTCCTTGTGTCTGGGATTGCCCTGACCCAGATGCAGCACCTTGCACTTGGACTTGTTAAACCTCAATAGGTTCACATGGGCCCACTTCCCAAGCTTGTCCAGGTCCCTTTGGATGGCATCCCCTCCTTATGTTGTATCAACTGCACCATTCAGCTTGGTGTCATCTGAGAACTTGCTGAGGGTGCCCTCCATCCCACTGTCTGTGTCACTGATCAAGGTACTGAAACAGGACCGGTCCCAAGACAGGCCCCTGAGGAACACCACTTGTCACCAGCCTCTACCTGGGCATAGAGCTTTTGACTACAACTCGATGGCTGTAACCATCAGGCCAATTCCTTATCTACTGAACGGCCCACCCTTCAAATCCATCTCTTTCCAGTCTGGAGATCAGGATGTCATGTGGGACCATGCCAAAGCCCTTACAGAAGTCTACATAGGTGACATTGGTTGTTCTTCCCTGTCAATCTGTCAATTGATGCAGTCACTCCATCATAGCAGGGCACCAGGCTGTCTCACATCACCTCCTTGTCCTGTGTGTGCCTTGACATTGCTTCCAGGAGGATCTTTTCTGGGATCTCCCCAGGCACAAATGTGAGGCTCGCTGGTCTGCAGTTCCTGGTTCTTCCTTTTTACCCTTTTCAAACACAGGAGTGATGTTTCCATTTTTCCAGTCACCGGGGACCTTGCCTGACCACCAGGACTTCTCAAATATGATGGAGAGAGGCCTGGCAACTACATCGGGCAGCTCCCTCAGGACCCTGGGATGGATGCCATCAGGACCCAAGGACTTGCTCAGTTTCATCAAACCTGCTCTTTGCTTACAGTAGGAGGGACTTTGCTCCTCCAGCCCCTGCCTAGAGGTAACTGTTGTTAACAGTTTTCCCTTCTCGTTTGTCAGAGCGGGTACGCTCTCCTTGGCCTTTCTTTTCAGACCTGTGTACCTCTAGAATCCTTTCTCGTTACTCTTTGCAGTCCTTGCCAAGTTCAGTGTCACGTATTCTTTGGCTTTCCTGATCCAATCCCTATGCATCTGGACAGCATCCCTGTGTTCTTCCCAGGCCACATGTCCCTGCTTCTGCTGCCTGTGCACTTCCTTCTTACATCTCTTTGACCGGCTTCCTGCCTTCCGTGCTTGATTTCTTACACGTGGAGGTGGGGAGTTCTTACGCTGTAAGAAAAGCGTCCTTAAAGATTTGCCAGCTCTGATCAGTTCCTCTGTCCCTAAGGACTGTTTCCCAGGGAACCTCATCTGCTAGGTCTTTAAATAGCTGGAAGTTCGCTCTTTGGAAGTTCAGGGTCCTGACTTCGCTCTCTGCCAGGTTGATATTTCTTGAGCTCAGGAACTCCGCCAGGGCACGGTCGCTGCTGCCCAGACTGCCTCCAGTCTTAGCCTTTGTAATGAGTTCATCTGCACTGGTGAGCACCAGGTCCAGTAACGCTTCTCCTCTGGTTGGTTTGTCTAATACCTGCACCAGGAAGTTATCTTCAACTCATTCCAGGAGTCTCCAGGATTGCTCACAGCCTGCTGCGTAGCTTTTCCAGCAGACATCCGCGTGGTTGAAATCCCCCATCAGGATGAGAGCATGAGTGCAGTGCTTCTTGCAGCTGAAGCAAGGACGTGTCAACAGGTTCCCCTTGATCGGGTGGCCAGTAGTACATTGATCAGGTGGCCAGTAGTACACCCCAACCACAAGGCGTCCTTTATTGGTCTGGTCCTTGGTTTTTACCTATTGGCTCTTAACCTGTGTGTAGCTTTTTCTCAGAGGCAGCTCTTCACAATATATTAATTCTTCAACGTAGAGGACAGCGTCACCACCCCTCCTTCCCTGCCTGTCTCTTCTGAAAAGTTTGTAGCCCTCGACTGCAGTATTCCAGTTGTGTGATTCGTCCCACCATGTTTCTGTGATAGCAATTAGCTCATAGTTTTCTAATTGCACTGTGTCTTTCAACTCCTCTTGCTTGTTTCCCAAGCTGCATGCTTGTGTAGAGGCACTTCAGCTGGGCTCTCAGCCACATCACCTTTTTAGAGGAGCCCTCCGTATTTCCTTTAGGACAATTCTCAAGTATTTCCCTGCTGCTTCCTAAAGTGTTGGTGTTCCCTGATTCTACCCTGTCACTCAGAACTACATCTCCTTTCCCCCACTGAATCCAGTTTAAAGCTCTGCTAATAAGCCCAGCCAACTTTGCCCAGAATGCTCCTGCCACACCTGGCCAGCTGCGTCCCATCTGGTGTCAGCGTCCCAGCTCACAGATCCCAGATCCCTGAGGTTGCAGCAGCCACGTGCCAGTCATTCACCTGATCTGAAAAAGGAGAAAGAACAAATCAGCAGAGCAGAGAGCAGGACTGTAGTATCTTAAGCCAATGTTGTTAATGAAGGCAGCACACTATAAAACCACAGTCTTGTGCTCAGAGCCTGTGAAATGACGGAACTATTGTTCATTTCAGCCTGTCGTGTTTTGTTAACTTTATTTTACATTAGGTAATGCTGTCTTGTGACTTCCTTCATGTAGTTGTAAAATGTGAAACCCATTGATCAGATGGTAATCCTTTATCCAATTTTAAGTATGGGCACTTGCAACAAAGCGTTGAAACTTCAGATTTTGTTGTCAACTTCTGTGTTTCTGTTCTGAATGTTAAGGACAGGTAGTTTTGTTAGGCTGCTTTACTAGACATTTCGCATAAGGTACTGTTCATGAGACTAGCTGTCATGGGCTTTATGGTGGAAAAAATGCTCATGTTTAATGCTTCTGAGCTTCCTATTTTATCAGTGATTTTTTTTTTGAGATATAAAATTATGCAGCTTTAGAATCTAAAGGATTGCTTCTACCCTCTATATGTTGAGTGGGAACAGAAATAGAAGATTAGGTGTTGTATTATCCATTCTGTGCTCTATTTTGTATTCCAAAGTGTAAATTAAAGGTGCTTACAAAAAAAAAAAGTAATAAAAGAATTGGTCATGCAGTACATGTACCTTCCCATTCGCTACAGAAACAAAAAAAAAAGTGTGTGTGTGTGTATGACAAAGCACTTTCTCCTGATAGAGACAAGAAGTGAGGAACAGTGATTCACTTGGTCGCTACTTCAAGTTATGATTCAATAAGAACTTCAGACAAGCTTTGTACCTGTTGCATCTCAACTGTGAATGCCTAAAATAACTGAGTGAATATACCACATCATTCTTTGAGATACCAAAGCTATGAGACATTAAATTGTCTTTCAGAATCTGCCAGAAGTTATCGCAGGTGTTTTGTACCAGCTTTGTAGTGTGGTATCTGAATGCTTTACATGTTTGACAGGTCCATTATTTCTTTTATAACAGGTAGCTGACATCATCAGATAAGGTGAAATTTACTATGAATGACACCAGTTCATTTGTGACTGAAATCTTTATGTTGTTAAGGTAATTTCTACAATGTGCCTACTTACTACTGTAGCGTGAAACTTCATAAAATGAAGAACATCTAGTGTCATATTTGCCTACACTTACTTCATTTTAATCCAAACTCCAGTTAGTTGACCACGATGACTTAAAAGAATTTAGCTATTTGTAATGATATGAAACATAAGCACAAAAAGATAGCTGAGAATCAAATTTGAACAGAAGAATCATTAGCAAACGTAAACCAGGAATATGCTTACAGAATCCATCATCTCTTACCATAGAACAAAAGAACCACCTATACTTTTCCAAAGAGCAAATTATGGAAAGAAAACAAAGGATGGGAATTTCCTAAACTGCTATTTCATAATACGTGATTATTGAAAACAGGGGTGGGCAGTAATACTTTTTTTATCAGTTCAGAGTAGTCAACCATAACAAAGCTAAAAGACCAAAAACACCTTATCAGATTTGCTATATAATTAGTTGATGAGTGAGCTCTACAATAGTAGAAACTGGGTATAAAGTAGGCTGAGTGGAAAAAAAATAAACAAAATTGCAAATATTTATGGATAAAGAAGTGAGTATATAACCTAGTGTACACAGCCTATTCCTCAGTTTATGAAAACATGGTAGCATCTTCTGTAAAAACTCTTTTTAAATAGTTGATAAGCGAGAAAAATGTTTTACCCTTAACATATTCTACTTTCAAAATCTGCTACAGTTTTAAGTAGGCACAAGAAAAGTAGGGCCAGAGAAGATGCATATATGTAAAGAGTCAAATGTACTGGGATTTCTAATCCTAGCTTGACTCTGGATTCATTTTTTTTGGGGGGGAAGGCAAGGAAGTAATCTTCCAGTGAGGCTGGAGTGTGGAATGACATCAGATGTTCACTGCTACTACTGGCTATTGCTGTGAAGATCTATTTTTTCAAATAAATATGCGTTCCATAAAACTAAAACAGAGAACTCATAAGTAATATCAGCCATTATGTTTTACAAATCAGCCTCTGTACTATACTTGTTTTCAACTTTTAGCTCTTTTATATTACACTTGCCTTTTTATAATATACCTCCTTATTTAAAAAAAAAAAAAGGGTTGAACTGTCTCCTAGCATTTTATATCCTTAAAATATAGAGCTAATTGATTCCAGAAAGCACCAAAACGTGTGGTATAAACTATATGCCCTTTGTGCGTAGCTATTTTGTGCCTAGAACCAATGACTGATGTTGGAACAGGAGACAATATTAGGCACCTGTTCAGAAGACAACTCATGTTTAAATAAACTACTGAAAGTCTTTTTTTTTGACTCTGAGAAATTTTAAACCACAAAACTAAATACTGAAATTTGTAAAAACCTGTTAAATGCTGCGTAGAACTTGGAAACAAAAATAGCAAGTTAAATAATTAGGCTTCATAAACCTGAGTTAGATACTCTAACAAGAGACCCCTGCCTGTAGCTACATAGATCAAATTGCTGGATCCCCTCCCTTAATACATAATCTTAATCCAGTAGTTTTGGCTGAATATTGAAATCAGTTTATATTTACCATCCAGACAGCTGATATATTAAAACTGTTGTACAAACTTCTTTCAGTTTAGTAGAGCTTGTTTTAACTATTTTTAGATCGCAAAAACATAGCGTTAGAGGCATTTCTTTGATACTCCAAAGAACTATTCTAATCAGTTTGTAAAAACAAAACAAACAAAAAACACCAGGAATTCAAATCTCTGTATTTTTTTACATTTCAGCGTCCTTCCAGTTCATTAAATTTCACTTTTTAGAACAGATACCATACACTTTCTCAACTTTAAAGTAGAGATGGACTGGATTATGCTTGTCTATCATGTTGTTTGTTCATTTAATAAACCAGACAAACAACATAGCATATAATGGTTCATCTTCTGTATGTTAAAATTTAGTATAAATGTATTTATTTATTATTTTTAGGATTAAAGAAGAAAATAGCACTTCTCTCCAGAACTAAATTTACGCTTACTGATCTTTTACTGAGAGCTGTCAAAGCCTTTCGGTCATTATGCAAAACAGGATACCAATTTTAAACTGGCAACTGTCATAGCAAAGTACTGATGTCTACAAATGTAATGTAAGCATTTTGGTAAACGCTACAAAAATGGCAAAACTTAAAATATACCTACATGTCCTAACTGAAAGGAAGGTAAAATAGAAATAACTATCAGTCTGTTTAAACTCCTGCCTCAGAAAAAGTTCTATACTTTTCCTATTATCACCTTGACAGAAGTTGGTGCTGATGTCAAATTGATTTGGAATATCCTTGCTTTCAAATCGCACTTCTCATCTCACTAGCAAATTAATTTAGGTATTTTTTGAAGACTAATCAAATTCTGCTACAAAATCTGTTTTATTGGTAAAATAATAAAAGCTGATGAATCCAAGAGCTTCAGGCCAAAAACTTGTCTTAATGCATGCTGTCCTATTTGTATCTAAATGTTATTGTCCATTCTGCATGTTCTGCGCTTTTCTGAAGCCTGTAGTGGGGTTAGAAATGCAAAGGTCAATTAAGGATAAGTTTAAACTTGAGCATTCTTTCTTTATAGTTCAGAATGTTTTCTATACTTTGCTTTTCATTGGAGAGTCATATTTAATTGCCTTATTTTTTGCTTGGCTGCCAGGTATTTCATTTTCAGTTAGTGTTTTAGGTCAAAGGAAATCTATGATAGTGTGTTGCTATTTATTTGTTTTCATTGCATTATGTCTGCTAGTTGGATAAAATGAATTATTCAGTATTTGTGGAAAACTGTAGATGTTTTATATGCAACTTATTTTAGGATTTCTTTAGGATTACTATTTCTAGCTAGGGAACGCTTAAGCTTTAAAATGAGCATAAAAAGCATTGTGCAGTTTTCACATCTGGTTCTGATGTACTTACTGAAATACAAATTAATACAATGATAGTCCTTAGTTCATGCAAGTATATTTAAAAAAAAAAAAAAGGTATTTTTCTTTAAAAAAAAGTAACATTCTTCCTAGGAGCTTCCACTGCATTACCTGTTTGCAATACAGATTTAAAAGGTGATGAGAGTAAAAATAAATACTTTTTGTTCGTATTATAGGCATAATGGGTTTGAAAAATTACCAAGTGAATCAAGACTCCTAAAAAATAATTTTGTTACACTTATGCCCTGTTTCCTGAAGTTCTATTTTCTAGGAGTAATATGTGGTAGAAAAGGAACAGGTTTTGTACTGATTCTTATGTAACAGAACAAAACTGTAAGATTTTGCTTGAAACGTGGAGGGATACTGAAAATCAAACAAAACACAATTTTCTGGTACTTTTAAAATTAAAAGCATGTGATTTATGATTTAGGTGTAGAACTGGAGTTACGTTGTGATATAACGCAAAACCCTAACGTGTTCAAGCACTTGCTGCGTTCCTTAAATAGCTGGCTGTAGGGATGGGCAGGGGGAAAGGCTTGTTTGACATTTGTAAGGCTGCTCTGGGACGACGTGGGGCAGAGTAGAGAGACATTACTGAGATAAGTGAGGCTCTAATTTCCCATCCTTTGCTTATAGCAGAATGTTGCATCAATTTAATCAAGTCATTGAGACATAAACTAGCTTACCTAATGAGACATGTTCCAATTAGTTCTAGCCTCTGCCTGTAACGAGCGTGCTTGAGCCGGTAACCGAGTGATAACTTAAACCCCAGCAAGGGTTAAACTGCTTCACGTGCCCGCACTTAGCAAGTGCAGGACGGAGTTTTCTGAAAAACTCGGAGAAACCGCGGAGCCGCTCGGCAGGCGGCCGCTGCTGACAGCTCCTCGCGGGTCTCCCTCAGCCGAGCGCGGGCTGGTGGCGCTGGGAGGCTCGGAGCGGGGCCGGGGGTGTCGGTGGGACGGGGGGGGGCTCCCTTCAGGAGCCGGGGGGCTCGGTCCGGGCTCGGGGCGCTGCCGCCGCCGCCTCAGGCGCGATCCCCGCGCTGTGACCGTTGGCGCCGCGCCCTGAGGGGAACGGGGGGAGCGGAGCGCTCGGCACCGGCTGCCCCGCGAGCCGCTGTGAGGGTCGGGGCGGCTGAACCCCGGTTTCCTTTTTCCTGGTTTTACCTCAGGGAGGCTCCGCTGCGGTGTGTGGCGGGGGAATATTTTACCTCAGGGAGGTGCGTGTGTGTGCGGGGACGTTCGGTACCGGCCGAACCCCGTCACCTCGCGGGAGCGGCGGTTGCTTTCCCCGGCGGAGCGGCGCCGTGAGGAGAAGCCCCCCCCGCGCCGCCCCGTCCCCGCACCCGCCGCCTCCACCCGGCCCGGCTGGGCTCGGCTCGGCTGGGCTCGGAGCCCTCCCGCGCTGCCGTGCCCGCGCTCCTCCGTGCCCGCGCTGCGCGCGCTCCCCCCCGGGCGGCGCTGTGCCCGCGCCCCTGCGCGATGCAGTGTGGGAATGGCTGTGGCGCTGGGGTTGGCTGAAAGAGGCGGCCAGTCGAGGTTTAATGTCCGCCATGTTGGCCGTGGCGTATTGAGCGGAGCCGGAGCGGCGGAGGAGAGGAGCCAGCGCCCAGCCCAGCCGCGCCAGCCGGCGCCGCCGGGCCCCGTGTCGGAGCGCGCCCCGCCCCGCCGGGGGAGCCCCGGTCTCTCCATGAGAGCGCTCGGCGGGGTCCGGCTCTCAGCTCGGAGCGCTCTTGCTGTCGCCCCCCCCTCCCCAGCCGGAGCCGCCATCGCCGCCTAACATGAGCAAACTGTCGTTCCGGGCCCGGGCGCTGGACGCGTCCAAGCCGCTGCCCGTCTTCCGCTGCGAGGACCTGCCCGACTTGGCCGAATATGCCTCCATTAACCGGGCCGTGCCGCAGATGCCCACGGGCATGGAGAAGGAAGAGGAGTCGGTACGTGAGACCCCCCCCCCCCGGCCGGGTCCCTCCATCCCCCCCGCACCCGGGGCCCCCACCTTCGCCTCTGCGCAAGCACAAAATGGCCGCCATCTTCTCCCCGCTCTCCCCGCCCGCCGGGAGGAGGGGGGGGGGGGAGGCTGAAAGCGGGGGGGGGGGAAGGCTCCGAGCCCGGCCGCCCGTTACCGCCCCCCCCCTCCCGGTGCCTTCCCTACGCCCCCCCCCCACACACACCGCTCCCCCCCGGGGCGGCCGGCGGCCCCTTCCGCCGGGCCCCGCTAGGCACAAAGGGGGTCACGTGATCCCGCGCCCGGCCGCCATTTTGTCTCCCGGCTGCTCGGGCCGGGCCTTGTGCGGCAGCGAGCGGCGGGGAGGCGGGCGGGCGGCGGGGCCGTGGCGGCTCTGCCCCGCTGGGGGGCGCCGCCGAGCCGGCCGCGGGGAGGCCGGCGCGGGAGCGCGCACGGCTCGGGGACGCGCTGCCGAGACCGGGAGAGCGCGGGAGGGTTGGGGGTGAGCGGGGGCGAGCGTTGCGTTGCGGCCCCCCAGCACGCGTGGTGGTGGGCTTAGCGTGGGGCGGGCAGGGCGAGACCGGCGTCTGTGCGCTGCCGGGAGCAAGGAGGGGGTCGGGGTAGGTTTGTTTGGGAGTCCTGGGGGTGAAGTCGGGGTGTGGAAGCGCACGTGTCAGTCCCGGAGTCGGTCCCGACATACTGACACGTTTCTCGGCGTAAGAAAGTCTGAACTGGGCGCCAGAAATCCACCGCTTCCTCTCAGTTGCGCTGTCTCAGTGAAGCATGAAACTTAGAGCCTTTGCAGCATCACGTCCCCGTAATAATTAAGTCTCCACAGTCTGAGATGTCTGTAACATTTAATAACTCCTACCGCTAAAGACCCTTGCTGAGTGTTTCTGGACTGTCATGCTGGTAGTTCCTTGTGTCTTCTAATTATTCCCTTAGTATACTCTGTTTTCTCCATTCATGCATTAAGTGCAGCAAACAGGCGAGAACGGTGGAACTGCAGTTATGTAAACAGGTTTTGAAATCGTGATGAGAACAAACGTGACAACTTCATACCCTTTCAGTTTTGCCTGCTGTCAGGCTGCCATTGTCCTTCGAAGGTGACAGGCTGTCAGGTTCCTGTTTGTATTTCTAGATGTAGTAGCAAGCTTTGAATTACTTCTCTAAAACTTAAAATACATAAATCTTCCTTAAACATCATCTTCTGTTTGTGGTACTGTTGGGCTAAGTGAACCAATTCTGTGAATTTTAGTGAAAGCTCACGGAGGCTGAATGTATTCTGGACAGTTAGTGCCCTTTGCATGTTCTCTCCATTCAATAACTGCTCTTCTGCTGTTTTTTTTTCCTGTTATTGTAAATGCCTGCATTCTAATGTAACTTATATAACATTTCAAAGTTTGTGCAAGTCGTAACTTTAAACATATACTGAAATATATATTTTGAAGTATTTTTTGTGTGTTTTTTTGAAGTGGTAGTGTTCAAAACTTTATCGTGATATCCTTTTAGTAGTAGTGTTTAAGCAATAAGTAGTTCTGCTTAGATCCTCGGTTCGTTTGATGCAGTAGCTGTACTCTGAAGCAATACCTGTAGATTCTGACATTAGAGAGCACCCTTAGTTTCAGCTTGCACCAGAATTTCAAATTCTGTTACGTTTGTTAGTCAGCAAGTATCCGTGCACGCGTTTATTTACATAGAAATGTCAGATAACTTTCGCTTTCACTGTTTGCCTTGCAGGGATGGAAAATTATACGGGGTAACTCTATAGCTTCCATAAACCCACAGATATGTGTCCTAGCTGAGGAAGAGGTAGTCATGAGCAAGGGAAAATTGTTCAGCGTTAATTATAAGACTTCTTGTTTCTGTGGTTAATGGGATGCTTTTGTTTGTAGAATCAAGCTTTGAGGGTTAAACTCCAGAGTAGGTCCAAGTAAACGCTTTCCACAGCTAAAGTTTGCTCATGCCTTTGTTCTGAACACGTGTGCATGCACAGACACACCCGAGAGAAATTTGTTTGCCATTGGTAAACACAGGTGTCTTCTTGAATCCTTTAGGAGCTTCTTACATAAAGCAGTTGATTTTAACTTCTTCTCACTTCATGTTTCTGCAAACCTGGTAGGTTTCCTTCTTTCTCACATATCACCCCAAAAAAGCTTTCTCCTCAGCTTTGTACTGGTGCTGACAACATAGAGATGTGGTGGTTTGCTAAAGTTACAGCAAATGTTACAGGCTTAATACCCTACTAGGTTCTCTTCCCTAAAGTTCATGCCAGGAAGGATTTTTGGAAAGCTGGAAATTGTATTATGTAGCAGCAGAAGAGTTGGTTTTGATTTTTTTTTTATCTAATACTTAAAATAATAGATATTTTACATTATCAGTTTCTTTAAGGACAGATGGCAAAGTGTCCGTAAGAATCTGGGAGGAGGGGTGACTTCCATTGGTGTGAACAGCCATTTATAACGTATTTTATAAATAGAATTCTAGCATGGCCTTGAGTTTTGCATAAATCTAATTTTAAATGAACACACATTTGGAGTTAAGAGCTCTTCTCTTGACTAAATAACTTTCCCTAGGGAAAAATGCAATCAGAGATTTAATATTCAAGCATCAAGTCACAAGATATTTAAATGACTAATTAGTGTTTTGATGCACAAAAGGGAATATGTTTTGCTTCCCTTTCATCTTATCTTTCTCCCATCCTGTTCCTACAAAGAATAAATATGGAAAATAGTGCATCTTCATTATTGCAACTTGAAACTTCAGATGAGCAATGCTGTTTTGTAAGAGTCCTCTGAAGGCCAAAAAAACCTTGTCAATTCTAAAGTATGCAACAGATAAGAGGGATATAGTAATTGTTTAAAAACAAATGACAGCTAAGGACCTTAAAGCGATGTTAATTCTGTTAACAAGTAAAGTGTACCTTCCTGCTTAGTAAGTCATAAGTTCAGTTAGTGGTTTTGTTTGGAGGTAGAAGACTTAGAGACCTTTTTACTTACTCCTGGCACACAGGCAGTGGTACTTGGAGCTATCAACTGATAGTTCTGACAGTTGGGTTAGCTCCAGAGTTTGTAGGGTAAACACACAGTGGCTGTTGCTAAATCTAAGACTGAAAACAATCAGGAGATGCATGCATCTGTTAAATAATTACAACCAAAGCCTCCAAAATGTGAGGACGTTTCTTACGCAACACTAAACATCCTCTGCATTATCTCAGTCTTGTTTTTGAGCAAAATGCATCCTCAGTGCAGTGATTTTGGCAGCCAGAGAAGAGGTCACTGTTAATATGTAGTAATGCAGATTCAGGTAACAAGTTCATTTTAATTCATAACAAACGGCCTGAATAAGGAAGTAGATGGTGGTAGATTCATTTATCTTTTGGGAGGAACTTATCTTTAAAGATGGTAATTTGTGTGACATATTTTTTTGCCTTTTTTTTTTTTACTGGAAATTCAGATTTCAGACTGGAACATAAAGCAGGCAGATGGAAAAACAGAGCAAAGATAACGTTTCTCAAGTTACTTCAGATAAACTACTGAAAAAATCATAGTCTGAATCTTTTTAGCTTCTTCACTAACTTAAGTTTCGCAAAGGAAGCGTGTAGCTTTGCAAGCATCCTAAACTTCGTGGCTTTTCCAGCCATACCAAGGAAGACTTTACTTGCTTTCCCTGCTTTTTTTTTTTTTTCCTGAATGAAAGGAGATAGAACAAGCACCTTAGCCTTTAGGCTCTCTTACATCAAAAACACAAACTTAAGATGGGTGGGTTTTTTGGAGGCTTTGTAGCTACATTCAATTTTGTAGAAGGTTTTTAATGTATTTTCTTTCTAAAAAGATACTACCTCCCCACCCCCTCTTCCCCCCAAGAAAAAAGAAGAAAGCAATGTTTTTTTTGAAGCACCTCAAGTCAACACTTGTAAGTGTATTTAATGCATCAAGACGTGAACTTCTTAGGATCTTTAGTTGAAGTACTGCAACAACAAAGGCAGTGTGTGAGCAGAGATACTTTTAAATAAGTGCTGTGTTACACATCATAGAAATGGATGACGTAAATAGGAAAACATGGCTACTTTAATGAAATTTCCACAGTTAATGACAGTCTCTATTCAGTGTGGGTATGGAAAATAACCTGCTTTTTTTTCTTAAGTTTGTTATCCTGATGTGAATGCTGATATTACTATGGTTTTACTAAGGATTTGAATGTTATGTTTCCATTTAGCCTTGTGTACGTTAAAGTTTGGACAAGTTACATGCAACTTTTCTGTCAGGTAAAATCTCTGAATCCCAGTGTCTCTGTCCTTGGTGTTGAGGCAGGGGAGAGTATATCATGCAAGTGGTGAGAAGTCCTGTTGCTTCATTATATTACTCTTAACTTCCTCTTCTAACTAAGTGTGAGGGCCAGTGGTTAATCTCTGCACTCTTCACTCAGCAGTAGCAGCTTCCTTGTCCTACTAGATTTCTTCCAGGCGTGATGCACCGTGTAAAGTTCTGTTCTTAGGGGTCAGGATTTACAGTTCCACGTTGGTTAGTTACTAATAGCTAGGTATCCAGAAAAACTAGGCACCCAGAGTCTGAAATTACAAGCTGCACAACTGCTTTTTCATTTCTTACTGTGTTCTTTTTCAGGTGTGTTATAACGTAACTAACAGGTTGTACAGAAAGTGGAATAAAGTCTGCACATGCAGTTGTCAGCTGTAAAAACTATTATACTCTGTTATCTGGTGTTTATCTGTCAAAATAGTTTAATGTGTGCTTTTGATCTCGTCAAATCCATAGCTGTAGTTCTCTTTCCTGCCCCAGCTTGAGAGATGTTCAAGAGAAGCTTATTTGATAAAATGCCATTGTTAAACATTCTTAATCATTTTTTTCCTGATATCAGCATGACCATGCAGTGTTTCTGAAATGTTATATACAACCTGATGATGATGATACAGTGTTCATACAGATGCTTTGAAATGCTTAAAATGAGTTCCCTAATAGGGCATCTCTAACTTAGCAAAGCAGTGAGTTAATTCACATTTATCCACCTCGACCAGGCTCAAGAATCATATCCTCTACGCAAAACTTCCTTGAGCACAGCTGCCATAGCTCTTCTCCAGGGAGTGCACACAGAAAATAGGCCTTTTTTCTCCCAAGTCCATGCTGGAGGCATTGGGAAGATAGCATATCCAGACTATATTGTTACTGAAACAGCTGTTTTCCACCTTTTCAAGGGAAAAAGCTGGTATGGAATATAGCAGATGAGGCCTACGTCACCATCTCGGCTGTGGTGAATTTAAAAATGAGTGAATTAAGTGTGTAGCTGAGATGTAGTGAGTCAGTGAAGGAAAGGTCTTGAGTTACATACCTGAGTTTCATTGAAAAGATCCTATTAGCTTTTCCGGTCAGGACGTTCTTACTGCTTAAGAAATCGCATTCTGTCAGTGCTTCAATAAAAGTATGTTTTCTTCTAATTAAACACCTGTGTATATGGTGTTTAAGTACTCTTAAAGTAATCATTACTTTGCTGATGCGTGGTTTGCTGATATTAAGTGCTTTGGGATCTGGTAGGGGCAGTGAGAATTACATGAATGTAAGATCATAACGGGTCCTGTGACTGAATCATTAGTCTCAAGTTTGTTTTTTTTTCCTCTTTGATGTAGCAAAACTTAACCACATTCAGTTAGGAACAGGAAGCACAGAGAGCAGCTATGGGATTTGATAGTATCCTGGAGGCTAACCGTCCTGATTGAAAGTTCAGGACTCACGATAGCACGTTATGCCACACAGAAGTCAGGCGCTAACTTGAAGTTGTGAGCAGAGGATTGTCACAAAGGAAGTTGATGATGTGATGTTTGCTCTGTATACATTATCAGGTAAACATATAATAATGGTGAAGGTTTATGTCCTGTGCTTTAGAGCAATGTAGAAAGTAATTAAGGTTACAGAAAATAGCAAGAAGAATGTTACTTGATCATCGGTGTTTTGTGCGGGTCAGAAGCTTCTGTAGGGCATCCAAACTCTGTTTTGAAATAGGATGTCATTCACACCATGCAGGATATGAATTAAATAGCAAACTCACTTTAGAAGAATTTCAAACCAGGGCACTTGTGTTCCACGTGAAAGCCATCCTTTTTCTATTTTGTTTAATTTCCATGCAAGTTATGTATGTACATAAAAGCAATTTAATTTCTCCTAGAATTCTTCCAGAAGAGCAAAGTGTAAACCGGTTTTGAGTAATGAGTTTGACATATGCACGCTCAAGTTATTTCTGACCTTTTCTTGATTTCCTACTAATTGGCAGAAAGAGGAGGCTTGTAGCAGCAGTGAGCGGTTTTATGTGTAGCACAGTAGCCTACGTTGAGACCAGTTGTGCATGTTCGGGTTTAAAACAGGCTAGGCTTATTTACAGCTCTTGTTTATGAGGGTAGTTAACCATTGGAAGAGATTGAAAATCTCTCATTATTTACTTACATTAGGACTGAAAAAAATCCACAAAGGTAACTTTATTAACAATATTCTTAATGGCACAAGAAGGAATGATGATGGTAGGGAGCTTTTGGAGTTAAGGGAGGTGCTGATTTTATTTCAGGATAAATTTCAGGTCATTTTAGGGCTACGCTTTTACAGAAAGGTTTTACTTCCTGGGAATTTTCATATCCTCTCTTGAGGAGGATAAGGTTATCTTCATGGTTGTTTTTCAGATTTGATCTATTGTGTAATGGATTTCAGCAAAGGGACATCTATTAATTGTATGCAGTAAAATACTGGTAAAGTTAACACCAGAAGGGACAATAATTGAGTTACTTTAATGTTTAAGGATCAGGGTGATGTGGCTTTGTGATTCTTTGGATTTTAATAGCCAAAATCTTGTATTTTATTCCTAAACTTAATTTGTGTAATATTTGATTTCAGATAGGAAAAAGTGTAGTGTGGCCAGCCCTTACACGTGCTAACGTTTTCTTTGAATATACCACTTTGCTTGTTGCTGTCTCAAGTTGCCATAATTCTGTGGCCATGCCCAGAAATGTTTGTGCATTTATTTCAATATCAATCTGTAGAGTATTCAAAGTGGGTTTTGTACACCTGTAAGTTAACACATTACTTTTTCAAGTAAATGTTTTAAAGAAGTGTGTGTTGGTGCATGGCAGTCTGCGCTGCTACAGCAGAGTACTGAAATTCACTGGCCGTAGTTATCTGTAATAGGTTACTTGTTCTTTTTCCACTTTGTTATTTCTAAGAGCTAGCTTTAATATCCAGGAATGCATCAAAGGTCTAACGTATCATAACAGAAATACCAGTTGAGTATATCCTCCCGCTGTTTAATGAGCTCTCTACATGCTTTTTCCTCTTTGCCAGTGGTGTCTCTGTATTTCTCAGCTGTATGTTTGTTCTAGGACTAATCTAATTCTGGGAGGGTCTCTCTAGTTTGAAAAAAAAATGCATGACGGTGAATTGCATGAATTGAGGATGAAACAAACATTTGAGAACCTACTGGTCTGTCTGTCTATCTCTTCAAGCACAGGTACTTTGAGCGAGAGAGGAAACTATCCTCTTACGGTTTAAGTACCACTCTCGAAGATTCATTTCCTTTATATTTAATCAGAAGTTAAGAAATTCATGCTTTTTCGAATTGAAATGGAAGCTTTCAAGAGGGTGTTGTTGGAAAGGATTGCTTGCTAGCATCCGAAGTGACGCTGCATCTTGGTACAAAATTGTGCAGTCTTCAGTTATGAGGGCCCAGAGTGACGTGGTACAACGAGGCTGGTCTGAACATGGTTGTTGAGTGCATAACTACTTCATTTTGCATTCATACCTTTGTACCAATATCACAACTTGGAGGTTGTGCCTTCCTAATTGTAAATAGAAATTAGTTAAGAGATGTTCTAGCCTGCCTGGAAGACTTAACAAACTCGTGCTTAAGGAGATTTGAAATAAAGACTGTCCCATGCATACGCCTAACGCTGCTGAGTGTTTCCTGTTAGGATTTGTAGGGCTCTAGGCTTCAGATTCTTCACTGATCAGATACGCAGCCCAAAGTGCGTGGCTGTCAGGAAGGTCTTAGCATGAAAAATTAAATTGTTTGGGCTTCTGCTTCTAGACTTTCCAAAACCTGAGAGTTTTGTGCCAAGACTGTGGTTTTACGAAAGTGTATTGATCGTGGGTTACAGATGCAGAACCCTTCTTGGAAGGGAAAGAAGGGTGCAGGTAACTTTGACAAACAATTGATTTGCAATAGATCTTGCCCAGAATGATCTTCAGGGTGTAGGCAGGGAAACACTTGATGTAGCTTGATTGGTTTGTTTTTCTGTTGGTGTCATTATCATCCCCTGTAGTAGTCTGTCTACATAGTACCTGGTGTCTTTTCTTACAGGCATTTCCCCCAGATTTTGATGTTTGAAATTGCCAATTCTCTTGCATTTTTAAATTCTATAGTTTTGTTTTCCTCAAGTTTCTTCATAACACTGGTGATAAAATCACATTCCTGGTTTCCTGTGTGTTTACATTTTCTCTTAAGAAGTGCTGCTTTTAATTGCATGATAAATCTACGTAATTCCCCTCCCCACCCGTATCCCATACTAGTATGTCAGCAGGATACGTCCTGCATGCCTTTATGAGACTTGATTTTTCTCACTATGTAAAAGTGCGAGGTAATTCTGAAAAGCTCTGAGAGAAAATCGGAACTGACAGTGGAAAGATCATATATTGTAACTTAACATGTGATATTTACAATTCAGTAATGTGGGTGTATCTCAGAGAATGTCTGAATTTGAAACCACACAGCGGTTTTATTGGCAAGTTGAGGAAAAAGGCTTATAGGTAAGAGCCAGCTGGAGTGTCAGCACTGCAGAACTTGTGTTTTGGATGGTTACTGGACTCCTTTCAGTGATTGCCTCTGCAAAACTGTTAAAGCCTACAGGTGCTTACGGATAGGTTTACACGTTCTTTGCTGCTTCTCAGTTTATTTACAGTTTATTTCTTGTGCGTTCATTGTTGTAAGTGATGGCCTTGTTTGCTCTCCCTTTCTGTTTATCTTCTGCTTTGTTAGAAGAAGATTATGATTAATATTAGTGCGCTGGCTCTGCTTTGTGCCAAGGATGCTGTAGTCATGAGGTAGAGGCCAAGTGCTGTGTGAGACTGTTGGAATGGTAGGATGAAGGCCACTTAATAGTCATCGCTATCTCGGGAAGCTTATGCGTTTTGTCAAGTCAAGACTTCAACAAACTTCATGCCAGTAGACAAGAATTCAGCTGCTTGCGTATGATAGGAAAAAACATGAGTATCAACACTGAAGTGAAACAGCTTTTTTTTTTTTTGCCAGTAATGTAAGGCTTGCTCAATGAGGAATAAAGCGTGGGGGGGGGGAATTAGTGACACATTCAGAGAACTTTTACCAGAGCTGTAGAAGTGACTAACAGACCTTTCTCTTGTGTGTTTAGTCTGTCAGCTGTCCTCTGGAGAAGTATTGTCTCTGAGGAGTCTTGTCTTGGGAAGATGGTCAGAAATGTCCTTACCGGTAGCGAAGTATTAAAGCCAAAGTTGATAGCGATGGGTTGGAACAGAAGGCAGTGAGTTTTTGGTGACCTTCAGGGCTTTATTGGTGGTTGTTGTTGACAGTTCAGCATTAACCCTTGCATCTGTCCTGGTTTTCCATGGCATCTATATTCTGATTGCAGAAGAACCTTGAGCTGGCATATGGTAGTTAAATTTTGTCTTCGTTTGGGAGCTTTAATCAGCTTTTAGGTATTTGAAGTTTGGGCTATAGAAATAAATAGGTCCTAGAAATAGAGATCTTTGGCCTTGATTAGAAAATCTGGAGAAGCTTCTGAGGAAAAAGCAGCTCTGAAGTGCTTGTTACAAGCTTTTAGAAAACAAACCTGTAAAAACTGAGCCCTCGGCTTTTTCATTATCAGTTCACTTTGGCAGGTAAAGGCTCATGGGTGTGATTTGGTAACTTGATAATTTTTTATATCTAGCAGCTGATTTACCTTGGTAATTTGAAAAAATAGGGGCAAGGTATCTGCTATTTTATTTTGCCTTTCATTAAATTGTAATTTCTTCGCTACGACTTTCTGGAAAAAAATGTTTTTCAAGGTTAGTTGTCTTATGGATATCATCATCCTGTTTATCAGCAGTCTGGGTTTGACTTCATACTTGACCTGTGCTCAAGAGAACTCTGGATAAGAAACCCTTTTTTAGTTAATCAAGGGGAAGATTTAGCAACAGAAGTCACTAGGCCTAGAGAGGGTCCCTTATCCAGGGATGTTTTGCAGTGGGATCAGGAGTGTATGTACAGTTCACTTCTGTGTTTATAATGAATGTTTATCTTGTTCTTGTGGTTTCTCCCACCATTGACAGAGCAAGTGTGCGTGCATGTCATGGGCTGTGGGATCACTTCTCTTCAGATGGTCGTGGCAACTGAGAAGTATACTCTGGATCTTTTCAACACTCTGCTCTTTTGCACTTGGTAAATTACCCATTCAGATTACCTGAGCAAACTAGACGGTACTCATTGCTGAGGATTTGAAGGAAGTCAAGGCACCACTTTAGCAGATGGCACTGTCTGCTCAGATGGCGTAGGAATCTGAGGGCCTAAGCCAGCTTTTGGCAGCAGTATCACTTCCAGGGATGGAGAGAACATCATCTTAGTTTGACTTACTGTTCCTGAACTGACTAAACTAGGTCAAATCTTTATTGTAATACTGAGTAGATGGAGAAAGCAGGTACGCATTGTCTTGTGGATAGCTAATGGTTCTTGATAGGGTAGTTCCCTTTAACTTAGCAATACAGAAAGGAAAAAAACACCTACTTAAGGAAAGGGCCACACACTGCCATGTTTGAGAACCTCAGGTAGGAGTTGGAACCAGGGTGCTGTCTGAAATACTCAAACATGCAAATGAAAATGGATTGAAATGCCTTCTAGGTGTCTTCATAAAGTGCTCTCAAGTATTAGTCTCAAAGACTTTTCTTTCCGTATACCAGTGATAGCTTGTTGATAAACCTAAAGGAAGCCGCTTCCCCACCATGATGTTGGGGCTTAAGTGTGGTCCTAAATACCATAGGGACTTTTTTTGTGATAGCAAACTGTGTCATTTTGGTTAGAATTTCTTGTTAACAACACATTTTGCCTTTATGCCTAGGTTGTGTTTTTCACCTTGCATTATCATGTTGTCTTTCCTTTCTGTCAATCAGTTACTATTTGGTCTTTATTTTCATTGTGGGGAAAAATGGGGGAGCTGAACAGAATGATCATGGAATGTGGTAAGCAGTATGAAACCAAGACTGTAATTGGCAATTTAAAGGCAGCTCCTATTTTTACACTCTAAAAATGTACACAGTGTCAAGTTGGTTTTCAAGACATGAAGTGTATTTATAAAAGATTATTTAGCACATGTTAATGTCAATAGAGCTAAAATACTCCATGCACAGAAGGGACTTGATGAATTGATGCAGAGCACAAAATCTGACGTGCAATCCTCTGATAGTTTACATGGCGCTAGTTGGTAAAAGGGAGAGACAGGATGGCTAGTGTAATAGGATCTTTTCTTAGATTTCATAAAAGGGTTTCTCTGCTGCTATGTGGACTGTATTCTTGGACTCAGTATTTGGGAATGACACAAAGTTTCTAAAATATCTATAAAGCTTCAATATATTACATATGTAAGCATGCTTATTCATACCACTAACTATTCCCTGGGCACCAGGATTGAGTTACCATTAAGAGGCGTAAGTTTCTGCAGCTGCATGTTTGGTGGAGAAACAGGTAGCTCAGTGTTGTGTTCCACGTACCTCAGATATAGTTGGGGGGGGATTGAGTGTATTTATGGGGTTTGACTGTGCTGTCTTTGGTAGGTGGAGAAGGTAACATCTACCTATTCCTTGAGAGATGGCATGCACTTAGTTTGTGTTATGGGTACAGGCTTTTGAAAATACAATAGCTATAAGGAATGAAGACAGAAGGAATAACAGAGAGGTTTGACTTTTTTTTTTAATGTCTTGAAGGTCCTAACACCTTTGTCTTACCAGCATTCAGATCAATTTAAAATACCACTTTGCATTTGAAAAAGGCAGTAAAAATCTGTCTGGGCTGAAATCAGCAGCGTGGCCTGAATTTAAGGATGCTTTCATCTTTTAAATCACATTTAGTGATCATATTTTTGTCCCAGTCAGACATTTAAGTCTCACTGTGTACACAGAAAGAATAACCACGACAGTTACGATGCATCAAGCTTATGAGCATTAGGGAAGTGCTTGTCCTTACTGTAAACCCTTCCGATTCACCCTCTGTTCTTCCCTCCTCCCTCCCCGCCTCTATATGACTTTACAGCCTCAAACCTGTCTCAGATGCTCAGTGTTTATATCAGGCTTCAAAACAAGTTTGATCATAATTGCACGTAAAAGGTCATGAATTTGGAATGCTAGTCTGTACTGTGTTTTTAAAGGCAATCTAAATAAACTTGGAGATTACAAGACACTAAGAATAGCTGACCTATAAAGAATAATGATTTGGCATCTGACTCACACTGCATGTCATATTGCACTGTCTTTCAAAAAAAAAACATTTTTACTGGTCAGGAAACATGTAAGTTTATATTTTGTCTGAGCCTTTCTGCCTAATACAGGTTTCTGCTGCAGGAAGCATCTTGGAGCACTCAAATGTAGCTCTGTTTGTTCCAAGCCAAGAAAGTGTCTAAATCTGTAGATTTGCGAACTGAAGACTGACACTGCAGCAGGAAGTACACAGATAAGCTCATCACAGTGGTGTAATCTTTGGAAAGTCTATTTTAAGTTATTCAGCATTGCACCTGTCATTGTCACTAGTGAAGAAGCACTCTTCCTTCCACCTTTGTGGCATCAGACCTGAAATTCTGATCTGCTGGGTGTTGTGAATACAGACGCTGAGTTCAGTAGAAAAGTACTGATAAATTTTACTTGCGTTTTCAGAGTCTTGTGACAAAATTTAGCTGATGAGGGCAGTTGTATACTAATTGCTAGGATGGTTTCTTTTTCACTACGTGTCTTACACAGTGCAATTCTGAGCATCTCTTCTAGCATTTTTACTTTTTATGAGGCTTACTTTGGTTTTCCCAGATATCTTAGCAACTATCTTGATAATTTTACGATCTTGGTACAAGAAAGCCCTACTTCTCTTACTAACAGCTACACGCTGTACGGCGCTTTTTTTTCTTGTAACAAAAGTTATGATTTGAAGGAATGTGAGCTGGGAGCTTTGATATCGCTGACACCGTGACAGTTGCTGAAGGGGTGTGGTGAGGCATACTCTCTGGCAGTCTGCGTGTATTTTGCAGCCCATGCTTCTGCTCATCACTACGTAATAGCTTCTTCCCACCATTGTGTGAGGTCTTAAACAGAGGAAGAAAGTACTTAAAGAAAATGTTCTGGAATCTACAAAAATGTGCTTGTGTAACTGGCTGGGTTTTAGCCATTAGTATGATTTGCCTTGTATTTTTTTCTCTGAGCTTGCTTCCTTCCTTGTAGGACTGAAATGGGTAGTGCTCCAGGTTTATTTGTTTATTTTTGAAATTAAAAATGAGCTTGATAGTTCAAGGAGATGGTCTGGAAGTTCCTTCAGTTTGATTTTTTTTTTTAACTGGACTGTCAAATATGAGCTTTTTATATGGAATGTGTCTGTGACTGTTCTTAAAAGGCGCTTAGTCTTCTTAGGTTGATAAAGCAAGCTGCTTTTTGCTTGATTGTCTGACATGAGATGCTGAGCCTTAACTGTTGAACAAACAAATTCATGCAAATGTTGATGCTCAGTTTTCCTGATGATGTTTTTGATGTTTTGCTGTCCCCTCATGACTTGAATACTGTAAAATATTCAGTATAAATATCAATCAAATTCTGTTACTACTTAAATGTGAATGACTTCTTGAGGTAATGAAACTGTACTTTACAGAAGAGGTAGTTAAACCTGACAAGAATGCTGTAAACATGAGGCGGTCTTAGGGAAGGTGGAGCTGTTGGGTGTTAAAGATCCCTGTGTAAACCCCATGGTTCAGTCACCATTTTTATTTTTATTTATATTTAGGTTTGTTTCACTTGCTCATTTTCTCCCAAGCAGAAGTGAGGTTGCATACCTGTTGGGTGTGCAACTCTTTAGCTCCAGAGTTGGGTAATGCACGCTACCGAAAGTTCATGGAAGAAATATTTCAATACCAAACATAAAAACTAAAATGTGGCTTGAGCTCCCAGCTTCTGATACCATGTGGCTCAGGGAGTGCACGGCTGTGAAAGCGTGGCTGGTTTTTACCCTGTTCTTAGCCTTCGTGGGATGCCCATGGGCTCCTTTTTGAGATTGTGTATTAGGCCAAGTGGCTCGCTGATAAAGTGCAGTCCTGTCTTGTGGTTCATTACCAAAACTGTTACTGCATTCTTTAAAGAGTTTGGTTACTAGTAGTGCTTATGGTTTAGACTAACCCAGACAACCAAAGATTGACCGTTTATTTTTAAAGGTCCTTGACTATAGTAGCACAATTGGGTGTTTAGAGAGCTGACCTTAAAGCTCCGGGGAGTGTTAAGTTTTGCGTGGTAGTCTTGGATATTATTTTCAGGGTTTGTTTTTAATGATTTTTAACAAAATAAACCAAATTCTGTTCTTACACTGAAGAAAAAATGAGTCTAAATCTTTAAGCAGATGTGGATCTGGGAAGCTGCTGATCCCTGCAGTTTGTGCGGTTTGGCTTGTGGAAGGGAATGGTTTTTAAACCTTCTGTAAGCTAATAATGGAAAGATATAGGCACTCCTCAAACTATATGTTACGGATTTATTCCCTTGCCTGGTGTTTTTTTTAGTGCCTTTCCTGTCATGTTACTGTACTGCTGTTGATGAATGGGTCAGTTTTGAGGTATGCTTTAAAGGCAAAGGAAAAAGGGTTGACTTAATGAGGAACACTGGAAGAGTTTGGTCTGAGGAACATTTTTGTGGAAGTAGTAGTTACGTTACTCCGTGGCTGATGTAGAAAACTTTTGAGAGAAATGTAAGAGTTCACCCAACTTGATTGTCTTCTTTTTGAGTCCTGTTATCTGTCTAAATGGTGAAGTTCAGGGCAGGTTGTAAGTCTCCAAGTGCTGTGCTCGGTACTCTGCTCTGCCGTACAGTTGGAGCAGTTGCAGCACCCTGTCTGAATGGAGCTCAGCCGTGTGTGCCTGTGCATGCTAATACTCAGGAGAGCAGTGAAACAACAGAAACTTCTTTCCTGTGAAGTTGGGTACCGTGTTCCTTGTTATTCAAATGACGCTTTTTTTAGCAGTGCTCACTCTTGTTAACACTAATGTGATGTCCCTATAACTAACAGAAATGCTGGAATATGAGTGTAGTGCTTTTGCCGTACAAAATTGAATTGTTAGGTAGGATTGCTGATGTGCAGTAAAGTTCAAGCAAGGAACAAGATTGCTGCATTTTTATTTATTTTAGTTTGGGAGCTTGATACAGTTTTCTTATGGGTCAGCTAATTAAAAGATCTTGAATTTCTACTTCCATTTCATACTAAGGGGGAAATTTTTTTGCCATAAAGGGTTATTCAGGCTCTTTGAAATGACTTTATAGATGGAATCTGTGATGGTAAAAGGCTGGATTTTAAGGTTTTTTTTTCATTCCCACGTAGAGTGTATCCTGAAAGCTGTGACTTAGTGAACTGCATCAAATATTTGTTTTCTGATATAGCCTGCTTTGAGCAGTGGAGGTCGTGCCCTGGACTACTGAAGTGTGTCCTTCAGGATCCTTTATTTAGGGTTCTGTTTAACACGGATCACTTAGGTGGCTTTGCATCGCAGTCTCCCCAATGAGAGCTGTGCAGCTGGAGCAGTGAGCCGTGGTAAGGAAGTGGTAAGGCTTTGGCAGGCTTGCAGTTAATTCTGGAACTGTGAAACGCGGCTGTGTGGTAAAGTCAGGGGAGACGGGCTGAGCTGGCTTAACTGCGCTGCTGTTGAATAGAGGCAGTTCCACCTTTTCCTTAGAGCTGGCTGTGGTTTTTGCATTACCTCTCAGTGAACCCATTTAGCTCAGGCACAAGCAGAAAACAACACACCTGAGAATAACTCACCTCCTTCTCCATGGGTTTCTGGGCTGAATAGGCTGAGGAGTTGCATGACAGCAAAGGAAAAGGTGGGGAGTTCTTACGGCTCTCGGCAACTCTAAGGAAATGGGATAGCTGCTTCTGAGCTGTTAGTAATTTCTAAACAAAACCATTCAAAGCAATGTTGAGCCTTATGGTTCTGAATGGATATGGTGCAGTTGTGATTTGACGAGCTGCCACACTGCTCCAGTCTTTTTAGGGAGTCTGAGGAGGATCTGTACCTGGGAGTATTGAGGTGTAGATTCAGTTTGTGAGCTGTCGTGTAATGAATGCATAAATACTAGAGATTTCCCAGTTCCCAGGATTCCTGTGTCATGTATGTTATCCTCTGTAGCATGCTTTGAGCCAATTTCACTTGTTAGTCTATTTTTCCACAGTAATTTTGAATATGAAACTAATCTTTATTCAGTGTTCTGGTAACAGGGCAGCAAATCACTCTGTTTCTTCAAGCATTGTTATGATCTCCAGTAATAATGTTGTTGGGCTTGTAGATCAAATGCCTGTGTCCTCCACCCCCATACCACCATTCACTGAACAAACAAATGAAAATTCCCCAGAATGTGTAAGCAATTCCCTACTGGAAGTTCACAAATACGAAGATAAGATTTTTCCAAGAAAAGGGCAGACTCTTTGTATACTCCTAGAAGTAACTGATTTGAGCATTGGGAAAGCAGTAGACTAAAATGTTCAAGACTGTGTGGCTGACCTCGTTTTTAACCAGAGTTCCAGATAAAATGACTAATAATTAGCAAGGTTTCTTGATAGTCTGTTAATTACAAAAATGCATATTTTTTAAAGTACAATTAGATTACATTTTCACTGAGCAACTGCTGCTCCTAGACAGCTGTTTTAAATTGGGATTTGTAGCAGAGATCTAATTATTGTAGTAATTACAGTGGAATCCTTCTTAATTGACTACTCATGAGACTGACATCAGTTGATTAACAGAAGTGATCTCCATGGTCCTTCACCATGTCTGGAATATGAAGGGGCAGCTCTAGGCTGTGCCGTGATTATAAGCGAACAGACTTCTCTGCTGCGTGGAATGATTCGGGGTGGTGAGAGATCCCGGTTGCCTGAGGAGGGAAGGCCTTACAGCCGTGTGGTTTGGGTGAATCTTTGGGCAGCTTACATGGATGTGAGGTTTGTTTACCCTATATCTACATATACAAGTACCTGTAACAGAAGGATGGCTCTCACTTGTTTGTGGCCCAGGCTTTGCTTTTTTTTTTTTTTTTAAAAAATCTGTCATCTTCAGGGCCCATCAGAGGGAGGGAGAGCAAGGAACTGCATGATGCTGCTCTGGTGACCCACAGCCCTTGTCTGGTTTTGATCACGTGTGCTTGTTGTAACCAAACTCAAACTACTGCCGACGTGTTCTTTATTACTCACATACCTGGGGTCAGGAGGGTGGCAGCTCCTTACCTGCTTGCCCAAGTACCTACTGCGTTGCCCTTATCAGAGGTGTTCACGAGCTGCAGTTTGCCGTCTGTGAGTCCCAGGTCAGTGTAACCAGGGGCTGATGAGGGTATGTTTGGAGCTCTAAGACTGCAGTTGCTTGGAAACAGATGCCGTAACAAATTTCTCAGAATGTCATTGCTGTTTTGCATGTTTTAACATGTGTCTGGATATGCATGTGAGGTGATAAAGGGGAAAGTGTGTGGTATTGTTTCTGTAATAAGCTGGGAAGGCTCTTGTTTATGAAGACCAGAGTGTTTTTTGCTTTCAGCCATATGAGAAGCCACCATGGCCACTTGCTGTCCAAAAGATGAGAAAAATGCAAAAGAAAATTGGCACGTCTCTGACCAGTTTACGCTGATCCAAGTTGGCTATTATATTCTGGCTGTGTGCTCTGTACCTTTGCTTGCAGCATCCCTGGTGCTTGTCAGTCCCTGGGTAGGCAGATGTTGCAGTGCCAGATAGCTACCCCCTGAGTCCCACAGAAATACACCGCAGTGCCTGAGTGGGCCCGAGGGAGGGCCAGGTAATAATATGAGGTACTAAGGGGTGGTATGAGGCAAAGCAGTTTCTGACTTTTTTTTTTGCATGAAGTTATCTCAGATCGCTCTCCATGCTCCTTCTAATCTTGGATATGAATTAATGTCTGTTTCTTAGGTTGCAAAACAACTAAGAGCTGGTAACAGGAAGAGAAGGTTAAGAGAGTGAGACAGTTTGGTTGTTTTACTCCCTTCTGTCTCCTTTGTGAACAGCTTGCTGGATTGAATCTGTAGAGGAATTTCCTTTAGAGTAGCTTGACTATCAGCCTTCCAGAAGAGACCGTCTTCCCTGACCACGTGGGTTACTGAGATCCTCATGGGGCTGAGAGACAGCATGTGGACCCCAGAGCTCGCCGAGCTGAGCCAAGGAAAGGGAGAGCAGGGCACGACCTGCGTACAGGAGGTCACAGAGGTGCTCTGGGAGCCCCAGCCCTGTGTTACAGGGTGAGTTGGAACGGTCTCCATTGGGTCTTGTGGCAGCTGAGCTGTGCTGTTCCACACTGTCCTCGCACCAGGAAGCCTTGCTGCTGCTAACATGAGGTAACCGAGGTGTAGGGACAGTGTTGTCCCTGCAAACTTAGCAGCCAGGAGCCTTTACTTTGTAGCCTGGAGTCAGGCTGCTCTTGCACCAGTTCATCAACTCTTAGATGACATAATCATAGAATCACTTGGGCTGGAAAAGACCTCTGAGATCATCAGGTCCAACCGTTAACCTAGCACTGCCAAGTCTACCACTAAACCATGTCCCTAAGCATCACACCTACACGTCTTTTAAATCCCTCCAGGGGTGGTGACTCACCCGCTTCCCTGGGCAGCCTGTGCCAATGCTTCACAACCCTTTCAGGAAAGAACTTTTTCCTAGTAGTCAACCTACACCTCCCCTGGCACAACTTGAAGCTGTTGCCTTTTGCCCTATAGCTTGTTGCTTGGGAGAAGAGACAGACCCCTTGCCCACTACCTTGAGGTGGCTGGAAAGAGCGATGGGGTCTCCCCTGAGCCTCCCTTTTCTCTGGGCTCCTCATCAGCCTGTTCCTTGTAAGACTTGTGCTCGAGGAACTGTGGAGTTCTCTAATGAACTCTACAGCTTCTGATTTTGTGGTTCCTAATGTTTTCTTTCTTCATCTAAATTATAATATGTTTTTTTAATCTTAATTATAACGTGTTTGTGTTTAAGATGAAATGTGATTTTGCTTTTTTTTTGTTTTTTTAAAGTTTTGGACTGCAAGTTGCTGGAAGGCTTAAAAAAAAATGCATTAAAAACAGCAGGTCTGGGAGCTTGTATACTTGTATGCCCTCAGTTCTGTCTCAGCTGTTCCAGTGTAACTGTTGTGCACCTCGTGGTTCCCAACAACTTCTTGTTTAAACTGGTGTCCTTTGTGCGTCAGGCATTGCAGTGAGCTGTGGGTCAGTAATGTTGGATGGATGCAGAGGATCCTCACAAGGCATTCTGATGTAAATCAGCAGGTCCATGGAGGCTTGGGAGTAGGCAGTGGTGTGCTGTGACTGCCAGTAGTGAGAGAGCCAGCTGTAGCATCCTTATGTGGTTTTTGTATGTTGGATGCAGGGTTGTCCTTATGACCTGCACAGACTTGAACCTGCTGCAATATACCCTTTGTATAAGGGTAACTTTTTTTTTTTTTAGAACTCCTTCCTGTTGCAGAGCGTGGCCCACCCCGCTACCCCCAGCCCTGTGCTTCCCCCAGCAGAGAGAGCGCTCACTCCCTGGCCTTGCGGAGGCTCTGGGAACAGGGAGATGTGAATCCTCAGGGGGAGCCGCTCTGCTCTGCGCAGTGGGCTGGAGAGCTGGCTGGCTTGGTAATTTCTATAAACAACGGTGCTTTAAATTATTACTTCCTTTAAGAGCTCTGGAGTGAAGTATTTGGGGAAAAAATGCAATCAAATTACAAAACAGTGGATTGTTCCTTTCATTTTTAATAAGATGCAGTCTTTGCTACTGCAGTAACATAATACTGCACGTTCTGTCAGGTTTGTTCAACTGCTAGTGACACGATTGTGTCACTTAAGGTTTTTATTTGATCATTTCAAATGCCTTGTGTTGTGGTTATCTTACTTTGAACATAGTCTGTCTACAAGGCGTGTTGCACACTAAGTATTTTGTCAAAGTAATCTTTGTGCTCTGTCAGTGCGGGTTTTGAGAAACTGTAACTTAGAATCCAGCAAGCAGTTGGCGTTGCCAAAACCTCACCAAGTATTACCAAAATGAGAAGGGAAGCAAATACTGCTTGCTTTCAGTTATCATGCTTCTGCTTGCAGATGAGTGCATACGTGTAGTAAGGCTGAAGCAGAATTACAGCACGCTGTCCTTTGCATTTTATTTATAATCATACAAAACCCTATGTGTGCACTATGCACCTAGGACATATATGGCTTTTATGTAGTGTTCTAGAAATGCAACTTGAGCAGGTACTGAACTTGAAGAATTACACTTGAATTCCTGCGTTACCATTTGAGAGAGGTCTTGTTGCTCCTCAAATCAAAGCAGAACAAAAGTTGCAATTCCTTAGCTCATGGCTGTTCCTTGAGGCTGCAGTGATTGCTGCTCTGCTGTAATCCTGCTTTCCCTGGTGCCCTTGTTAATGCCTTCTTGCTTTAGATCATCTTTTCACTCTGATCTTTTGGAATCCACTTGGCAATAGTGACACGATAGAAGTGGATGCAAGTGACAGGCTTTGTATCGTAAGAATTAATAGAAAGGAAGACTGCAGAATAAAGAGTTGTGTTTATGTGTAGTTTTGCTTAGGAAATACATCATGCCTTGCTCCATTCTGGGTAGTCAGAAGAAGGGTTGGTGTTCCAGTGGACTTTTCCTGTAGACCCTCAAATTAGAGGAGAACTGGAGGGAAGGAGAGAAAAAAGGAGGAAAGTTGTCGTTGAGCTTTTGTTTAAACAAGTAGCAGAGTAATCTGCAATACAAGGATTAGTGTTGAAATTTTAGCTGCCCAGCTACCTTTCTGGACAGGAATATAGAGGAATAAGGTGTAGTTTCAAGTTAATGGCTGGGTGTTGCAAAAAGCGATGGAGCTGCTTGTTTCCTCAGGCCTCTCTGGGCTGAGTGCTCCGACCGCAGCCCTTTCACTCTGGGATTGTCCGAGCTCATGACAAGCCAGCGTAGGAAACTAACCTGATGGAAAATCAGCTGAGGGCAGGGAGGGTAAGCAGGCAGGTTTTTCACTTTGGAATGAACTCTTTGACTAGGCTTGAACACAAATTTGGAGGAGCATCAGCGCTGCACAAGGTAGGGGGAATGAAATTTGAGGAACAGTGCCATTGTTCTGAAAGTTGTGGATCAAATTAGCATCACAGCGTGACAGCTCCCAAGGTTGTATTACCAATAGCCTTTGTATCAGGCAGGGAAAGCAACTGAGAGGAAAGCTTTCCTGGATATGTGCCTAATGGCTGAGCATAGTTCGTGTGAAAGTGAAAGGCAGCTTCAGTGAAAATAAACTACATTCGTGGCTATAGTTCTCTGTAAAGGAAGAATAATAGAAGCAAAGAATACATTTCGATAACTGGTTGTTAAGCATGGTACGTATGAAAGATCCAAGGGAAGCCTGTTGAGAGAGGGAAGAAAACACTATCACTCAGAACTACTGAAAAACAGAGAGGAGTGAGCAAGACAACTGCAGGCTATTCCAGTGTAGTTCCAATAGGAAGGATAACTTAGCTCAAAAATCCAGTTGCATGGAAACTGGCGTGTTGGAACAAATAATACACGAGCAAATAATAGTTAGAATCATAGAATGGTTTAGGTTGGAAGGGATCTTAAAGACCACTGAGTTGCACGCAGACACACACACCCCATCATGGGCAGGGACACCTCCCACCAGACCAGGTTGCCCACAGCCCCATCCAGCCTGGCCTTGAGCACCTCCAGGGATGGGGCAGCCACAGCTTCTTATGCGAAGTATGCAGGATGAGAAGAGAATATTCTGTAAGTATTTGTAGTAGGAGGAGGACCTCTTGATTATACTTGATGCTAAGATGGTTAAAAATATTTGTGACAGAGCTTTTCATAAGTCTTAATTATTTTTTTTTCCCCTCAGTATTCGATTTTTAAAAAAGGATGATTTTTTAACGATGCATGCTGCTAAGCCACTATGGCTAGCTGCTGCCAAAGGGGATCATCTTTCTCTCTTCTTCCTCTCTCCCAGCCCCTGGCAGTTGAGGGAGCTAATTTATCAGAAAGCTAATTGCTTTCAGGGGAATAACAGGCAAGAGCAGGTTTTCTGTCTGTCTCATGCCCTGAATTGTCCTAGGATCAGTCTGGCGAGGCAGTGATAAATCGGGGAACAGCAGCGAGGGGCACTGCGCTGCGCCTTGTGGTGGCAGCTAGCTGGTGCGCGAGCTTCCTTCTGAAATGACAGCTACAGCCTTTGGGCGTGACTAAGCCATCTAAAAACCATGCTAGGAACTCAAAGAAACAGTTTGAAATAAGTTCACAGCTATCTGAGAACTTCTGAGGGCTGATGAACCAGAGGAGAAGGGAAGAAGCACTGCAACCGCGCTGCTTTAAAAACTGTTGAAAAGGTGGGAGCTGGAGGATTTCGGACTAGCAGCTTAACTGTACTTCCTGGAGTGATACGGATAATGAGAAGTATTTGGCCCCACTGATCACTTGGAAGATAATCTTTGTGAACAATAATAAGAGTTTTTCAAAAGCAAAACCTGGTTAAGCCAGTCTGACTTCCTTCTGCAGCAGACCAAGGGATCCAGTGGATGGTTGCACTTGACTTTTAAAATGCTCTTTGATATTACAAGCTGCTGTTGGTTGCGTAAAGCGGCAGATAGCTGCTGTATAGAGGAGGTGCATCTGGCTGGATAGCTCTACTTGGAAAAGGATGGCTGAAGTCAAAGGACTTCTTGAATTTCTGAAGAGCTCCGTCTTTAAACGCTTGTTGGTATTTTCAGGAATGTCTTGGACTACAGCACCTACGTAATAAACCAACGTAACATCAAGGGCGGCCAGCCTGTTAGGATTAGAAGTTAGGGTTTCGAATACAAAATCGTTCTGGCAAAGTGAGGAAACCACTGCATTTTTAAATACCAGGTTCCAGCCTCGGATGAATGAAGTGTTGCCTTTGAGTGGGAGTAATCAGCTGTGCAATCACAGCGGAGAATGACTGCAGAACAGAAACTGGAAGCTGTAGTATGTTAGGTAACTGTAGTGTTTTTTTAACATGCTTTCATGTTTAAATATGAGAGCTTCCAGAACTACCAATCGTACCTGATTGTATGTATTGTCAGGGGAGAGAGATGGGCTGAGCCACCGGCTGAGTTGTTGAAGCCAGCTCCAGAGTTGCTGTTGCTAATTTCTGTCCGAATATGTGAGAATTTGGGGTCTAGGGAGTTTGCCTTTTCTGTTTATTTTCTGTTATTTAGTAGAATGCCTCTTATGATTTAAAAAAAAAAAAAAAAGGAAAGCATTTTAGGTGCTGTCTCCCATGTGACACATGTGGCTATGTTTATCAATTGCTAGAGGACCAAAATAAGTTTCATGAGTTTTGCTTGTGACTGTGATGTCTCCTTCTCACAATTAGTCTCTTTTCATAATGAAATTGATTAACAGGGGGCAAACCTGAAAAATCCCTGCAGCTAGTTTGAAGATAAGCTAAAGCCTTGTCAATTCTTGAAACAGAGCTATAACTTGCAGCAGTTTGAGGCTGTGCTCTGGTTCTGTAGTTTACAGTAAAGCCATTTTTACAATTTTCTTCTAATTTTAAGATGAAAGATGTTAATAGCTTGTATTGTACTGAAGAGGGGTAAACTGAAGTCTGACAAAGGTGTGATAAGATTATATGGTTGAAAACTATTATGTTTTCACTTCAAAATTGAAACCAGTTACCCTCTCTACGCACCCTTTTGCTGTAGTTCTAATGTGGACTATTTCAGTGACCAGTTTTATAGCATGCCACTGAGAGCTGCATGGACACAACTGATGCAGCACTGGCTTCCTGAGTGCTTGCGAGGAGGAAATGCCTGAGTATAGAAACTTAGAGAATCTGCTTTGCTAATAGGCGAATAACATTATTTTATTCTGTGGGTAAATAATCTTTTATATACATGCACATCTGTTGTTTTTTGTGCTTTTGTTGGTTTTTAGCTCCATATGAACTCTGCTGATCCTACTTGCTGTCTTAGCAGTGCCCTGGGAAGTATTGAATGCATTTGAATAGTAGCATTAGAAAATTATTAGAATTCATAATATTGTTGATCTGTTACTCAGACTGTAGTAAGGAATGGAAATGTAATTTACTTTAAAGCTTGAAAAGCAGTTGCAGTTTTCTAATGGTTAATTATTCTCGTCACAGCTTATAGTTTAATATTATCCTTTGGATTAGGAGGGGAAGGAGGAGGATAATGGAAAACATCGCAATGTCTTCAGAAGAATGTCTTCAGGAATCGCTTATCTGGATAAAAATAGTTGCTTCTCTTAATAGGAGGTGATAGTAGGCCTCCTTTCTGGTTTTCTGGCATCACTATCTATAAATTGTCATAACAAATAGAGAAAAAAACCTGAAGTGAATATCTGTCTGCAGCTACTTGTTATAATCTGTACGTGTAATCGATCTGAAGTCTCTCCAGAAATATTAACAGATGGATTTATGTGGCTTGGTGTGCCAAGAACATGCAACTTAACTAAGTTTAGTAACTGAAGTCCCATGTGTCTGTGTAAGAGGGAGAGCTCCACCTACTGGAAACAAACTACCAGTTTTGGAGTGTATTTTCAATGAAGTGTGTAATACTGATTTCTTATGTCTGTCAGAGAAGTCTCGGGGATTTGGAATGTGAGCATTTGCAAAATATAGGCCTGCTTCAACTTTTGAAAGGCTAATCTCTGAAAATACTTCCTTGTATTTTTACATCGACTTTTTGTTTGTTTATAGGAACATCATCTCCAACGGGCTATCTCAGCACAACAAGTATATGGAGAGAAGAGGGATAATATGGTTATACCAGTCCCAGAAGCAGAAAGTAATATTGCATACTATGAATCTATATATCCTGGAGAATTTAAAATGCCAAAGCAGCTGATTCACATACAGCGTAAGTAAAGTGATTTATTGTAGTCTGCACCAAGAACTTTATTTTGCCAGTCATTCATTCAAGAAATTAAAATGTCTGTTGAGCTCATGTCAAGACTAGCTTCTGAGAATTAATTTTGTCCAGCATGTAAAGGAATGTGTACTTTTACTGAAGAGGTACATTAAATTCTTGATCAAGAAGTAGATAGATGTCAATTCTTGAGTCTCTATCTGTTGAAACTAATTTTAGCAATCACCAAGGCCCATTTCTGATCTCTATGGCACTCAGTAGTTACAGCTTGCAGGAATCTAGTTTTATTAAGAAAAACAGAAAGCTACTTGAAGAGGAGAATATATAATACATAGTTAAGAAACAGACTACCTGTTCACTGAACCTTAACTGGGATAATAAGATAGTAGAGTGGATTGGGAAGCCAAGCAGAATTGGTGGCTGTAGTACTATTTGTCTATGCCTGGATGGAAGTATTCTACGTTTAAAAGTAGGTGGTTTTTGGATATCACCAATGGCTTCTAAATGTGTTAGGATGTTGTTTTTATTGGAAGATGGCAGCTGTTCTGTGAGCTTGATGTGAGCTCCACGTTAGATTGAACAAGTTCTGAAAATACTATAAAAATACAATCTGCTTCAGAATTCTGTTGCATAGTGCAATTATCAGAATTTAAAAAGTAGTATCTGTTGTATGTAAACAGATCTTATGCCTAAGTAACGTTGGCTAAATGTTAGATTTCTGTATCCATCTGAGCTTCAATGATAAGCTAAATTAGGAGCATGCTCTAAGAAGTAAATGGAGACACTAATACTAGGAGTCTTCCATGCTGATATTAAGGTATGCTATTTCATTCTTCTTTTCCTTATCTAGTGGTCTCACAGCTGAAACGACTGTCTTCAGTTCCATTCTGTTCTACCTATTCCTGTTTTAAAATCAAATTGTACTTTTCACAGTGTGAAATGCACACTTGAAGAAATTAGTGTCTCTTACAAACTAAAACAATATGCACAAGGATTTGGGAGGTGTTGTTCTGGGTGCAGAATGCTGCGTTTTCATAGGATATTGTGGAAAATTGAACAGTTTGTTCTGCAAAACATCATTTGTATTTGAAGATTCCCTGCTATGTTGGGTAGGACATACTGGTAGACCAGTTAGGCCTGACGCTTTTAGGCCACCAAAGTCATGGAGGGAGAATGTATGTGTATTACTCTGTAATACCGTCTGTCCATAGTTTTGTTGAAGTAGCTCTAAAATGCATTTAGGCTAGAGACTTAATTTCAGAAGTTGATAATACAATGAGTATTGTATTGAGTACTCATTGAGTATGAGCTGTAGAATACTAGAGAGCATTTAAAACCGACCAATCTGTTTCTTACTGAAAGCAATGAGGTCAAAAACTTGGATGTCTTGGACACCAGTAAGTTTTCATTGGTTAATAAAAGCATGGCCAACTAGATATCAACTTCTATTTCTGATTTTAATGTTGTAATTTTTTTTTTTAAGAAAAAGCCAAATATAACTTCTAAGTAGTGTTACTGCAGTGTTTGAACAAATAATTTTGGTTTTGTGTTTCAAAGAATCTGGCATGTTGTAAGAGCAGTGTCTGGAGTACAAAGCATTTCTGTAGTAAAACTTAACTTTAACTTTTCATTGTATTATTCAGCTTTTAGTTTGGATGCTGAGCAGCCGGATTATGACTTGGATTCAGAAGATGAGGTCTTTGTGAATAAGTTGAAGAAAAGAATGGATATCTCTCCTTTACAATTCGAAGAGATGATAGACCGACTAGAAAAGGGCAGTGGTCAGCAGGTACAACGTCACTTTGAATTAAAAAAAAAAAAAAAGAAATACGCACTATTTATAATACTATATGACAATGACATACTGGGTTTTGCATTTAGCCAGTCAGCCTGCAAGAGGCCAAGCTATTGCTGAAGGAAGATGACGAGTTGATCAGAGAAGTGTACGAGTACTGGATTAAAAAGAGGAAAAACTGTCGAGGGCCCTCTCTTATCCCAGCAGTGAAACAAGAGAAGCGAGATGGTTCTAGCACAAATGATCCCTACGTTGCTTTTAGAAGACGAACAGAAAAGATGCAGACACGGAAAGTAAGTAGATTAATCCTTCAATCTCACTTGTTTCTCCTCCTTCTCTGTCCTCTCAGAAAATAGCTTATCTAAAGAAACAATCTTGCTATGTAGTGTAAAATAATAAAAGCTGACTGGTTTGTTTTGCTTTTAACTTGCAAGGGGAAAAAAGACAAAATAAACTGCTGTAGGCCAGCTATTGAGGGAAAGTTTGTATTTTTTTCACTAAATCCGCTGCTAAAAAATCTGCTAAACCTACTTGTGGTGGTGGTGTGGTAAGCTGTAGCTCATTGATACTTGCATATGTTTCTCTTCACTTTTTTTGAGCTTTTTTTTTTTTCAACACATAAATACTTAGACCTTTAGTTCAGATTATGTAATTTAAATGATGTGGGAAACCGTAAAATACTGTGTATCTACAGAACCGAAAAAATGATGAAGCATCTTACGAGAAGATGCTTAAGCTGCGTCGAGATCTAAGTCGTGCAGTTACCATCCTGGAAATGATAAAGAGAAGGGAAAAAAGCAAGAGGGAGTTGCTGCATTTAACACTGGAAATTATCGAAAAGAGGTAACGCTTATTGAAAATGTGCTGCAGAAGGCTTTGGAAACTAATGTATATTCCCATCAATGCTCTATAAAATGTGAGAGATTAATTTAGTATAAGTGTTCAGACTTTTTCACTGTTACAGTATAGCAGATTTCACACTTCATATAAAACTTACGGAGTCACTCATCATGGAAAAGTGGCCAGTCACTTTACACTGGTTTTGTTATATGTGTATTCAAATATATGTATCGTGCCCTATATGTTACGTAGGAAGAGAGCTCATGGTTTCAGGTAAACTCCGAAGGAATTAAATACATTAAACTTTTTTTTATGCGTAGGTGAAGGAAATCAGTTATTTTTAAGGTCCTTCCCAAGCATTATTCCTTTTCTTCATTATCTCTGTTCTTTTTAGCAAAGCTCGATCTGATACCCTCTTGAAAACAAATAGGCATTTCATACAGCATAACATGCTGTTCTGTGAGTCATCTCCAACTAGTATTTCTTTTGACATCCTGTTTGACAGCTGTGCAGAAGACCAAATGCTCTGATCTATCAACTGTCACTTTCCTGATCAACTGAGAATAACACTTGCAATGTGGAGTTGTTCTTTAGCAATTGATACTTAGAATCTGAATAAGACTTCTCCAGCTGAAGGATCCGTCTTTGAAAAGTTAAACGCTTTGAGTCAGAATGAAAGCTCTAAAAGTAACTTTACTTAGTTTAGCGAGTTAAATATCCGTCTGTTCTTTATATCAGCTGCACCTTTTTCAAGCACTGACCATTTTCAGTAGAACTAGAGAGGAGAGAAATCCATTCGCTTTTTCAAAGAGAACAAGCTGTTGAACAGAGGAATGACTAATGCCCTCTTCATAATGAGAAACTAAGCTTCATCTTAGCACTTCACGTAGGACTTGAAATGTGATACGTTTTAAGGTTCTGTTTCTTACAAAACTGTTCTGTTATGCAAAAAAGAGAGGATTTGTGAATAAGGTGCTTTGCCTCACTGTTTAAAACCTTTTGTGATAAAGGTGTATTTTTTAATGGTACTGTCCCCAGATGGAAAGGGAGGAAACCTGCCCTGTTCTTTCCTTCAAGTTTTTATTTCCACTTCTCCCACTCGCATTATTATCTTTTGGAGACTTCTTACAGATAGTTATCGTTGTGTTTGTCAGAAGTAGTTACTGCAATAAAGTTTACATGTTATTAGCCCTTCTTCCCCCTTCTCTGGAGCAGTAATTCTTGTACTTCTGGCTGTCAGCCTGGACCTCCTCTTACCCTAGGTTGCAAGTATTATTCATTTGTGTTTGACCGTTGCATAATTTTTTACCAGATATATGTTTTAAATATTCTAATAAATAAGAAATTAAAAACACTCTGATTTCAGGTATAATTTGGGTGACTACAGTGGAGAGATTGTGTCTGAGGTCATGGCACAGCGGCAGCCGATTAAACCTACCTATGCTATTCCCATCATTCCTGTGACTAACAGCAGTCCTTTCAAACATCAAGAAACTATGGAACTGAAAGAATTTAAAGTTAACAAAGTGAGTAATGTCAGTAATGGAATTAATAGTTCGTGCTGTTACATGTGCAAGCATTTTAGGATGTGACAGTGTGGAAAACATTTTTAACATTTTTAACTGGGTGCAGAGGGGGGACTTTCTGATTGGGGGGGAAAAACACTACTACTGATAGGGGAAAATACACTAGCAAAGCTGCAATAGGAGTAAAATATTATGCTGGAGTGATGATGATAACCTTAGGAACTACTGAAATTCCTCAAGACAGAAATAAAGGGAGTACAGATGAACTGGAGACAAGGACACACAATTGTAACGAATTCTTGCACTAGTTGATATTAACGTTTTTATCTGATACTGCACATAATGCTAGGATATTTTGAACAAAGCTGTATTTATTACCTAAATATTCAACAAAAATGAGATCTAAAAAGATAAAAGCCTTACGCTGTTCTAAATTCATGTAGCTAATTCAATCTGGAGGGGTTTTTTAATTTGATCCATTGATTTTCCTAGCATGCTGGTTTTCTATTTCAGTATTGGATAATGTATTGATTTAGACAGTTGAACAGTGTTTTTTTTTCCTCCTGACTTTGTGCCATACATAACATAGCTATTGTGCCACCAACTTAGCTATTAAACAACTTATCTATTAAACATTCCAATTACTGGAAGCGATATACAAACATTCATGAAATATCTGCTTTTGTTGGTATCAAGATGTTAGAGAGATGAGTTCCCTTTTTAGCTTGCTTACACAGGAGTTTTGGGAAACTCCTGTTTAAATCTAATTTGTGTGTATTCATATGCTGATTTTTTTTTCTTTCCTTGCAGCAAGATAAACCTGATGTTATTCGACCCAAAAGAAAGTATGAGAAGAAGCCAAAAGTCTTACCTTCGTCTGCTGCTGCTACTCCTCAACAGACGAGTCCTGCTGCACTGCCAGTCTTTAATGCTAAAGATTTGAATCAGTATGATTTTCCTAGCTCGGATGAAGAACCTCTCTCCCAGGTAGTATCTGCAGAATTTTATGCTGCTGTTAGGGAAAGAATAGAAGTAAACTCAAGAATTTACTAATACCTCTTCCTCACCAACACCACCCCCATTTTAAAGGTTTTGTCTGGTTCTTCGGAGGCTGAGGAGGAAAATGATCCCGATGGTCCTTTTGCCTTCCGTAGGAAAGCAGGCTGTCAGTACTATGCTGTAAGTAGAATTTCCTTATGTATCATAAGACAAAGCATTGTTGTAGGATAAATTCATGTGTTTAATTATTTAAAAATTATTTTAAGCCTCATTTAGACCAACCTGGCAACTGGCCGTGGAGTAGCCCTAAAGAGGGAAGATTAGGAGATGTGCGTTACAGATACTGCTTAACCACTCTCACTGTACCCCAGAGGTGTATTGGGTTTGCACGAAGACGGGTCGGCCGTGGTGGAAGGTAAGCCCTACATAATTGTTGTTGTTTTTTTAATAAATCATTAAGGCATCTTTGAAAAGAGAAAAGTTGAAAAAAAAAAGACATCACAAAGTTGGCATTAGATGTATTTCCGTTTGATAGCTTCCTCAGCTGATGATGCTGCAGTGGAAGCCACTTAGTACGTACTGCTTGCTTAAATGTTTCTAAACATTTGTATTGTTGGCACTCCCAAGTACTGAGGTGAAAACAAGCATATGTTTTTAGTTGTAATTGGTGTTTCATACTTAAATGATTTGCATAGTTGTTTTCAAATAAAAGTACTTGACAGTAGCAAAAGTCAGTTTTCAGAAAATACATTTCTGATTTTGCATCTGCTGTAGAGGAGAATTTTAGGGAGGAATATTTAAAAGTGACAACTGTTTAAATTTTAAATGTGGCCCAAAATGTTAAAGAATTAAGGGCTGTTACTTCAGGCGCTTTATTTCTGAGCTTCTTTAATGAAAATGATTTGGAAACTATTTAGTATAAGTGCTCTTTCTATTTTTTATTTACTATTTAGTATAAGTGCTATTTCTTAAATATTTTGTGATGTCTTTTAATACCGATGTCCCAGTCATTTTTAAATGTTACTTAAAAAAAAAAAAAAAGTGATTTGACATTCAAATGATTGCTTTGAGTGTCTTATTCTATTGACGAGTCAGATGAGAAACTGAAGGTTCTTACTGGCATTTTGCAGGGGAATTTGGAAAGTAATGTGTGATAGCTTTTGGCACTTCATGGGATGGTTGTAGGTATATTCATTTTATATGTCAGTAAAGCACTTAAATTGAAGTTACTTTAAGAGGACATTTGGATTGCATTTAGTTACGTAAGTAATTTTATTGTATTTTTTTCATCATACTGCAGAAGTCTTCCAGCCTGATTTGGGGGGGGTGGGGGGGGAAGATGTGTGTCTTTTGCTTTGTCATAATATATACACACATAATGGTTTACATCAGCCATTAATACAGTAAAAGCTAGTACATACTTGGAAAGAGAAACGTCAACGTAGTACTGCCTGAAAAGTACTGAAAGTATAGTCATACTTTGTGTGCCTGATCTCAGGGATTTCTTGTAGAACAGTTTTGTGTAATTTCTTCTATTTGTTTACCTATGTCTTCCTTGAGCACACATAGCAAACTGGTGATTTTATTGGTATTTTCTTGCCCCTATATAATTCTGCATTGTTTTTCTGTTTTAGGGTGCTACTAGACAGAGCGCATTCGGACTACGATAATACATTTCATCAGCTGGATTTGGAAATGCTTTCCTCATCACAACACTCTTCAATCAGTCAATTTGCCAATACCTCAGAAACAAATACCTCGGACAAATCTTTCTCAAAAGACCTCAGTCAAGTACTAGTCAATATCAAATCATGTAGATGGCGACATTTTAGGCCTCGGACACCATCCCTACATGACAGTGACAATGAGGAACTCTCCTGTAAGAAATTATACAGGGGTGTAAATCGAACAGGCACAGCACAACCCGGGACCCAGATATGCAGTACCTCTATACAAAGCAAAAGTAGCAGTGGTTCAGCACATTTTGGTATGTTTATTTTGACAAACTTCCTTTTAGAAATATTAAACTTGACTCAGAAAATTCAGAATATCGTTAGGTCATCCAAACTTTACTTCGTGGTCTATTTTGATGGTAGCAGCCCATCTTTTATCTTTAGTACACAGAATGTTTATTCTTAGTTACTGCCAACAGTAGTGTACTGCATCTCAAACTTATGCAAATGCTACCTTGGTATGTAGTTAGAATTTTAGAAATACGGTTATTTAGAAACAGTGTTGTATAGGGTGAAGTTAACTCTGAAGTTCTGGATTTTGAAAATTAAAAATATTTTTGAAATGGTGATTATAACATGTTCCAATTTTTTTTGTCACAGTGCAAGTGTGGTGGTGGGAAATGTTCAGTTAAAATGCTTGTATTTGAAATTCCAGCATGCTTATGAATTCTCATCTGGACTTTAAGTAAATGCCATTTCCCATCCAAAAATGTCTAGTTTACCTGTTCACACACCCTCTGTGTGCATCTGTTCATGCTCAGCAAAACTCTGACTCTACATCTTGTCAGCAAATGACAGATTACTTATTGTAGAACCTGAATTACAGAATTGAGGAACTGACTAAGAAAACTTGATGTGATGTTAATTGTTTTTTGAACTGGAATATTTGGATAGTATCTCTGTGAGTTCTTCGCACTGAAAGTTTGGTACTTACATGGTTAGCATATCACTTAAAACTTCTGGGTTTTGATAAGTTAATATGTTAAATCCCACCTTTTTATAAAAAAAATGAAGTGGACTTCTCTGTCTTTTTTTTTTTTAAAACAAATTTTTGAAGTTCTCTACCATCTTCTCAGAAGCCTCTTGAATGATGTTTCTACTTCAAATTTTAGCTTTAAAAAAAAACAACTTGGAATTCCTGGAAAATGTATGAGTGGGGTGGAGATAGATACATACACCTAATAAACTCCTCAGATTGAGGGGGATATTTGGAGGATTTACTCAGAGTGCTGCCCTGGTGTCTCAGGTCTTTCATGTACGCCAGTATGTTTTCTTCATTTCTTTGTCTTGCCTCCCTGCACTCGTTTTTTTTCCTGAAAATTCTTTTTCCTTGCATTTTTAGACTTAGTGGGCAGCTTTGTTCTGCTTCCTTATTTCATGTTTCCTCTTCTTGCTGTCCTAGAGTAGGTCATTGTCCTCACTGCCACCCTTCACACGTTCTTTTCTCTTTTATGACTCTTCTTGCTGGGAAAGGTATTAGAGCTAAAGCTGGTAGTGCTTATGGTTTGTGATCCAAGTATGGCTTTTGGTGTGTGAATTCAGCCCCTCCACACAAGTAATGTTTCAAATCAGTAAACCAGGTCTAGAACTGAATGAGAGCATCATCTCTCTAATAGCCTGAGTCTGAACTTTGCTATAATGCCAGCCAGGTTACCAGTATGAAATCAAAACTGTGTGGTGAACAGTTCATAAACATGCTCTGAAGTGTTGATAGGCAGTACATTATATCTGAAAACCAGAGACTTGAAAAATCGGCTGACTGTGTTCAAAGCATTTATCTGTATGTATATGCATACCTAAATGTAACACTCATAGAATCTTTTTTCCTTAAATAGATAATCAAGACACCTCCTAAATGGAGGTGAATAAATAAATGGAATTGTTATTTATGGTGATTGGTTCTGTAGAAGCTTTTAATTATGTGGCTGAATTTTGAGGCATGTGAGAAGGTAACGTGTCTCAGTGCCTTGCACATTACATTAATTTGTGCTTGGAATTCACTGCAGGTGGCTTATCTGTGTAAAATGGGTTAATATTTAGAGCTTTAAAATTTAAAAGTTGTAGAGTTTAGATTCATATCTTTATTAGTGTCGATGCAGGAGTGATATACTCTATTAAAAAAAGAAACCTACATCTGAATTCATAGATACACTTGAAATGAGTTACCAGTCTCTGGATAGTCACTTGTTATCAGTATGACTAAGTCAATTGTGCTTTTAGAATTATTCCTAATCTTAATCAGGATTTTTGTAGCTGTGTAGATGTCTGAGGTTTTGTATATATGATGTGATGATGGTTGTCTGTTTAGGGTTAGGTGTTTGAAAACAACTTAGTCTTACTCATCAGTGCCATTGTTTTCTAGTGTTCTTTCAGTGACTTAAAGGCTTCTTTAAGATACATTGTCTACACAGATTATGGGTGGGAGTCTTTGTATGTCTCATGTATGAGTTTGACCTCTTCAAAGGTGCTTATCAGTTGAGGCTACAGCTGCAGAGTTAGGTTTTCTTACTCTTTGTCGCAAACACTATAAAGACCATGATGTATCTAACATCTGTATTAGAATTTCTCTGATACTGCTGCAGATAACAATTCTTAAGGGTGTCCCCGGTCCTTGTTCTTAGCTATCTTTAAAGCTGGGAGTTTGTGGCTGTGGATTATTTTAGTACTAGTTTCCGGTTCTCTGCATTTCAGCATCTGCTTGTTTTTTTTTTTTTAAAGTGGCAGTAGGTCTTGTTGCCAGAAACACTGATTAAAGCATCTCTATTTTAAAAAAAAGCCTTTTATTCCTTCCCTGCTACTGTGAGCTGTGGTCAAACCAAATAGCTCACCTTTAAGATGAGGTTCATCTTGAGATTCTGTAGTGGTTAGCAGAGGTGGTCATGTTGTTGTGCGCCATCACGTGGAATTTTCTGTCCCGTTCCATATGAAAGATGTTTACAGAAGCGTTGAGCTTTTCCTACCTGGAATAACTCCAACAAAATGCTGCTGATGTGGAAAAATAGCTGTGGAAAACCTTGTTTTTCAAGTCTGTCAGATGTGGTCAACACAGGCAAGAATTTGAGATGGTATCTTAAGCCGCTCTGCTATTCAGAGGCCTTTTCATTAAAAGTGTGCTGTGACATAACCGTTCTTCTCTGGCTACAGGAAGCATTGGTTTTCATCCTGAAGATCGGAGAGATTTCCTCAAGGAGCCAGGAGGTGTTTCGTGTTCATTTTGAAGTGAGCACCGGAAGAAACACAAGCTATTCTGATGCTGGCTTTCAAAGCGCTCAGCGTAAAAAACGTATGGAAGATGGAGTTGTTGCATTGAGATTTTGTGTGTCAGCTGAGGAGGGGATGTCTTAGATCTCTTACAAGTTCCTTGGAGACAGCTCGTGTGCTGAAGGCATAGACTGTGGCAGCAGGATCAAGTAGCCAAGAAAAGTAGCATCACTTTTGAAGAGGGTGGTTCCGGTTCCTTTTCATCTACTGAAGAGTTAGGAAAAGACATCTCTTGGCTTCTTGCAAAAAGACCAGATTTCAGGATCTTCAGACATGTTACAAAACACCACTGAGAAGCAGGCAGGAGTGTAAATGCACGATTCATTCTTGTGGAGGATTAATTGTTGTTCAGTGGGGAAACTGTTCACTCTGAACAAAGTGGAACAACATTTCCTGCAGTAAAGGAGCCAGTATTGCTGACAGTTTAACCACTAGTCTGGGTTATCATCTTCAGAGATGGCATTTGTGTGTCTTAATAGTTTGAAGGATACAGGAGGCATGAATGTTCTTCTGAACTATGTATGTGCCAGAAATTCAGTCTTCGTTATTGGATTAATTGATCCAGTTCTGCCAGGCAAATGGCAGTCTTCAAACTGCATTGAATTCTAGTGACTACTGTTTTTTCTGCGGACTCGCTATTAAACACTAAAGTAATTTTTGGATGTTGGCATCTAGTAAATAAAAGTTTGAGACACTTAAAAGTGTATGGCATGTATGGTCCTGTTGCAGCTTTGTGTTTAGTCAGCAGACCGGAGACACCAGTTACTAGTGAAAGGTTTGAGCACTGGCTCCCAGGCTCTGCAGTAAGATGGGGCATCCATGCTGCCTTCCTCCTCGCAGAGGAGTTAGACCTCTTTGAGAAGAAGGTCTGCAAGTCGTAAAGAGGCTAACAGTTAACTACAGTCTGCTTAGCAAGCAAAATAAATCTGTAACTCTTGCTTTGAGAAGAAGCCTAAGTGTTTTGACAGAAGCCTTACTGAGAATTCTTAGTTATCTTTGGTATTATAGATGGTACTTCATATGCAAACCTGCAGACATCTAGGCTATTATTAAGGAGACCAGAATAGCGTACCTTGCCCTTTCTTCTGTGTAAACTAGAGATACAGATAATGTGCTACAGGCTGTGCTTTGGTATTCAGTAACTTTTAATGTGGGAATTCCACAGAAATAGCATTTTTCCTGGTAAACTTGGATGCTTTTTGTTTTTGCGTACCTTAACATGCTTCTGAAAGACAAGTTTGCACGTGCACGCTAAAGGGTCTAGAAGGATGGAGAACTATGCTTCCATTTCCCAAATGTGTTCTTAGATTTTTTCTCTAATTTTGATGTTGGTTGATGGATATCTGTTAGTTTTTGGTGCTTAACAGTGTTCTCAGTAGGGGAAGCTGACACCTTTCACATGCTTTGCCCCCTTCCCGCCTCCAGCAAAGGCATTCCATTTCTGGAAAGAAGCAGGAGGAAGCTTCTCAATCTCTTTGGCAGTTCCTCACTCCAGAGTGTAGAATCATAGAATATCCCGAGTTGGAAGGGATCCATAAGGATCATCGAGTCCAGCTCCTGAGCAGGACCTGTCCTTCCTTTTTATTGCTTACATGCCATTGCTGGCTGTTCAGGTCTTTTTATTTAACCCTTCTATTTGTAATGGTCTCAACGCTGCTATCTGCTTTACCGTTTTCACTTTTCCAAATACCTGTTTTCAAATTGGATTATAAACCTCATCATGAAAAAATTGATTTTTTGTAATGGCTACTTTGAGTTATTGTTGGAACTTAAGTCTGAGCCCCTCCATGGCTAAGACGTTGAGATCCTAGCTGAAGAACAGTGGCCTGAAAACTACATGGACCTTGGGAATAACAGAGATGTTTTATAGGCCACCCTAGGCTTAGTGGAGGGAGGAAATCTTGAAAAGAAAATCTTCTGGGAAATAATGTTGCTGGGGAGTGGGGGAGTGCTTATTAAAATGTGTGCACACTTCTGGAGAATTCGTGGATGCGATTTTTTTTGCAGACTGTAGTTACGCTAGTTTTTCCTGTTCAGCTTTAAGCCAGTTGCAGTAAGACTTTGCCCTGAACTGTTGGCTTTTGTAAATTGTTAGACTTCATCTGCATTTCATGCAAGTGTGGTCAGGTATTATCTGCAGAGTAAATAGCATGTATCTCAAGTAGCCATGATATTTCTTAGAAAATCTGTATTAAGTATGATGGGTAGACAAATACGTAGCAAGCATTTCCAGGTTTTATTCAATGGCTAGTAAAAATCCTATTTAATAAGCGTTTTCTGATTGTTTTTCCACTACCAGGTAGGGAGTATGTATGTAGATGTAATATCTAGTTTATAATGTCTAGCTCTAGAGTTCTGATGGTAGGAATTTCACAAGGAGTTCCGTTGGGCTGAAATATAAGGCTGTTGTAATAATAATCAGGGGCCTAATAATTCATGTTCTCGGTGTCTGATAATGCCATGTTTAAGTAAAATCAATCTTGAACTTCTTTTCAGAAAGTGAAACATCTTTGGGCCTGGTGCATCAAATGCTAAATCACACTGATGGCTCTAAGTCTCTCCAATCTTCTGAATTCACTGGTGAGAACTTGCTATACAGTAGAAAATCTTTAACCAGGCAATATAAGCCAGATAACATCTCATAATACAGAGATTGAAAATGTGATGTTCTGGATTCCTTAATATTGTGAATGATGTTTGCTTTGCATGCACTTCGGCATTAGTAACCACTAATTGTTCTCTTGTACAACAGGGATGTGATGCTTTCATGTATTTCTCTTACGAAAATACCGTAACATGATATATAATCTCCCTCCCACACAGTTAGCAGTTTTGTAATTGTGGACTTTATCAATTGCAAGCTTTGGTTGTGATCTGTCTTCTGTTACTTGATCAAGACTGCTTTGTTAATGGCCATTACCTCAGCCCGAAGGATTGGGAAATCTAGCACTCTGGATTTTTAGAGGGGTTCTTTTAACCCAATATAAGCTTAATGTCTTAATGCTTTGGTTTTCCTACTGAAATAGCACTTCTCCTTGTGAGAGTGGTTACTTAAGATTATGAAGCAGTTTTTTTTATGGACTCTATGTAATTCTTCAGATGATTTACAGGACTGAAGAATTTGCTGAATGGTTTGATCGGGCTGTTCGAGTTTCTTGGTATTAAAGTTTTAAAATTTGATTTTAGTACAAATTAACCTGGATAGGTTATTGTGTTTACTCTGCAAAGCTTGCTTAGTTTCCCTGGTAATTTTAGTGAGCATCTTCGATTCAGGTTAAAAAAGAGAGATGCTTGTAGAGGATCCAGGAGTTTACATGTGCATTTTCTGCTTCCCAGGATATATTTTCTAATTTTTAGGAAATGGGTTCTTGCAGTCAGTATTTTTGTAAGTCTATTTTCCTACTTCAGGGAAACGGGAGCAACTAGCCCATCACCTCATAGTAAGACTTGGCAGTGGCAGTCAGGAGGGGGAGGCTGTGGCTCTTTACCATACCATGAACAATTCCTTGAGATTTGCTCTCCGTATGGATCCTGCAGCTGGCCTGTCTTCTAACTGGTTTCAGCCACTTCAGGGAAAGATTTGCATTTTCAGTGAAAACTAAATGCAGGCTGCAGTGTTTTAAGGCTAATACACAGGCAGTGCTGTGGTAAAACTAGTTAGCACTGTAAAAATAGATGTATGTTGCAGTATAAAATTGCTGAGAACTATGGATCTGACAAAACTGCTGACAGCATCACTATGAACCTGTGCTCCAGAAAACATCACCCTTTGAGTATCAGCATCCCACAGAATATAGTAGATAAGTCAAACAGAAACATGCAATTGAAAGATATTATTCAATGGCTTAATTTGAGCAAAAATTGATCTGTCATTATCCAAAAGATTATAAATATCTCAGTCATTTAAACAATTATAGGAAAACCTACAGTGCGTCAGTTGTGTAGTTTGTTGTTAAAAATCTTAAGTTACTGCAGAGGACTTCTTGCTGTCTCTAAGGAGATACTAAAAAAATATATTTTGTAAGCATGCATTTATCCTGTCAGCCAGTCTCAGTAACCTACAATATTTCTTTCCTTGTATTCATAGCTGCAAAGTCCTGAAGCTTATTTTTGCTACTTTTCTTTTTGCAGTTTTTAAGTCAGAATACTTTTTTTTGCTGCCAAAGTCTAGCACTAACACAGTTGCAGAACAGGTGCATGTATTGTCCCAAGCTGTTAAATGAAGAGAATAGCCGCAAAACGTGATGTAGTGACTTAAAATCCTGGAGGCTGTCTAAACTGAAATGTTATAACTTGATTCAGAATTCTAGTAGTAACAGTTCAGAATTATATTTACTCTTAATGGTGTCCATTTAGAACAGTATGTTGCAAAATAACTAAGAAACATTCACATAGCCTCATCTCACAGGAAAACTTGAGCTTCCCATCTTCTGATAACTGTCGTGAGCTATCATGAGATGTGGATTGCTTTAGGTAGAGTTGCGACTTAAAGTTTTGTGACATTTGAGATTAGCAAAGTTGGTCAGGTGACTCGTTGTATAGGTGGTTAAAGGGGTCTTGGAAAATTTTTAGAAGTTTCTGGAGAACGTGCAGTTGTTAGCTCTGAAAGACAGTTGAGATTTTCTGAAATGATCTTATTTGTAGTAGTGGCTGAGAGTTGGTTGGATTCTGTGTATTGTATTGTATGTTTTGTTACCGTTCAATTCAGTAAGTTCTGCAGTATTGGATAGTCATTACTACATGATGGAAATGTCCTAAATCTAAACGCTGTGGCCTTAGCATGCTGTTTGACATGAGGCTATAAGTGCTGTGTTCCTGTCTAGAGCTGCTGGAGCAATACTCTGTTTAACAAATCTCATTTGTCATCTTTAAACATCAAATGTTTTTATCCCTTTTTTTTTTTTTAACTTGAAGCTCTTAATTTCAGAAATCACTGTTGTTCAGTTGTCTGTTGCTCTACTAATTTTTTTAAGACTTGAAGGTCTCCAGTAATATCATGAATATGTAACCATTTAGCAATACACTTCTGCCCTGGGAGGTGGTTGAGTCGCCATCCCTGGAGGTCTTTAAAAGACGTTTAGATGTAGCCCTTAGTGATATGGTTTGGTGTAGGACTTGTTAGTGTTAGGGCAGAGGTTGGACTAGATGATCTTGGAGGTCTCTTCCAACCTAGACGATTCTGTGATTCTCAGTTACCAAAAGCTCAGGAGGCTTAAGGGTACAACTAAGGTCTGAGCTTTCTTCTTGCCTGCTATGAATGGGCTAAAGTTGCACCAGGGGAGGTTTAGGTTGGATATTAGGAAGAACTTCTTTACGGAAAGGGTTGTTAGGCATTGGAATGGACTGCCCAGGGAAGTGGTTGAGTCACCATCCCTGGAGGTCTTTAGAAGACGTTTAGATGTAGAGCTTAGTGATACGGTTTGGTGGAGGACTTGTTAGTGTTAGGTCAGAGGTTGGACTCGGTGATCTTGGAGGTCTCTTCCAACCTAGATGATTCTGTGATTCATTTGCTCCGTTTTTTTTTCCAAAATAAAGCAGTATTTTGGAGTTGGTAAAACAGAAGAGATGACTGTTTACTACAACTCTATAGCGAAAGCCTAAAATATACTTAAAGCTTGGAAATTGAAACTGGCTATTCAAAAACTTAACTTACGCGTCGTGCTCTGCTACATTTGAGTATGACAATGGACATTTTTAATCTTAAGTATATTTGCAAAGTACAGTACAGTAAAATACCTTACTGGTACGTGGAACCTTCAGTAACATCAGCGCTATGTTGGTTAAACCATGCAGATTCTAAAGTTCTTTTTTTATTAAAGCATTAAGTTAAAAGTCACTACGAATTGATAAATAGAAATGAACTATCTATCAATAGCAGAACAATATCTCAATTCTTCTGCTTCCACTACTGCTCCTAGTTTCCTCAGCTATCCCCATGCTAATCTTTGTCTGCTAAAGCTTTCCTGCTTAGCTGTCTGTGTTTGGTGATAGTTTAAAAATAAATAAATGTGATAACGGGCTTTTTGTTTACGTAAAGTAGAATTAAAATATGAACAGTGAACTCCTTAATACTTGGTTTATGAATTCTAGGGTGTTTTTGACTTTAAAACATTGAAGAAATGAAGCCAGTTGAAATAAGATCTAGCTCTAAAACTATTATGGCAATAAAGACATGCTGCATTTCCTGCTTGCTGAAGACTGTTAATATGGAATAAAATAGTAGAATGTAGCTGCTGAATAAAAATTTGACTTCAAGAGCTCAGATATCAACTAGTAAAAATTTAATGCTGTTTCCAGTACATAATAAGAGGATTTGAAACAATGTTTTACAAAAAAAAATAATCAAAAACACACTGGAAAAATGCATGTTCAGCAGTGTTTGCTCTGTCTTCAAGTAATTTTTCAAATTCTTACTTTGGCTAGCCATTTTTATTGACCTGTTACTCAAAATTATACATAGGCTAAAATCAGTTGTAGCAGGAGATAGTTTTAATTTTGATAGAAATGGGTTTTCTAAAGGCAAGCAGGCCTGAAAGAGTAGAGTAACCAAACAATAATTATAATTCGTGAACAAGATTTAAGTGTAGTGATGATTCCTTGCCAAACAGTAGTGAACTTTCAGGAAGGCACAACTTCCTTTGCATTCTAGGAGTATGCACGCTATTTACAGCACTTAGGATCGCAGAGATGCTCCCAAATAAGATTTTCCTTCAATTTTATCGTAGGTTGAATTTGTAAGGAGAGTCAAATTCCAGCTTTGATTTAGTTTGAAATTTAAAGCAGACCTTTATTTAGGAAATGTAAATTTGAAAAAAAAAAAAAAAAAACACTTTACTAAGCAAATCAATGTACTAATGACACCTTTTCCATTGGGCATCCCATGTGAATCTGTACACACAATACTTTATCAATTTTTTTTTTCTTGCAGGGTAGCTGGATGAATTGTAGTTGATTTGTCATGCTCTGACTTCTGTGTCACCTTTTCAAATATTTTAGAGAAGGATGTAGATGTAGTAGTTCACAGTTGTAAGCCTGTCCAATTTTGAGTTTTCAACTAAACTTAAAACATAAATTTTCATGAAGGTACTTGCTACCTTCAAAATGTCATCTGTGAGGGCTGAAAACAGTGCAGTTTCACAGACAGTTCCCAATTTTTGCGTATAAACCTGCTTTATCATTAATGCAGATAGTTTAGTTTCACTAAAACAGTGGAAACTGTTGCCATTTCTACCTGCATTTTTTAATTAGATATTACAGAGTTTTGGGTGGTTTTGATTGTATTTTTGGTTCCTTCTTCCCCCTCCCTTTTTTGGTACCAGCCTAAATGCAGCAGAACAATTGAAATCTTCAAGCTGTTTTTTTAACGTATAAAGGGAAGACTTAAGCAAAATCTTAAGAAGGATGACAGCCTTTTTGCTATAAAGGTGCACTAAGGCTCTTTAGAGAACTGCTGTGGTGTCTTTTTATTTATTTAGGACGATAAAATAGATGTGTTTATATACACAACACCTACATATTTTGATATAGTATTTTCTCGTTTTATATTTTGTTCAGCATTTACAGCCGAACAATACCAGCAAC